>NC_067455.1:20954736-21271736 GCF_025434085.1 Hippocampus zosterae | reverse complement strand
GAGAAAGCGATCCACAATGGTGAGGATAACGGAATTTCCCCGGGAAACAGGGAGGCCAGTAACAAAGTCCATTGAAATATGGGACCAAGGTCGTGGAGGAACAGGTAAGGGTCGTAGCAAACCAGCCGGAGGCTGATGTGAGACCTTACTGCATGCGCAGACGGAGCAGGCCTTGATATAGTCCAAAACATCCCTTCGAAGCTCAGGCCACCAAAACCGCTGAGTGACGAGATGCAATGTCCGGTTAACCCCGGGATGGCATGCCACCTTCGATGTGTGTCCCCACTGCAACACCTCCGCGCGCAGATGTGGGGGCACAAATAGCCTTCCGGAAGGACATCCCGCCGGAACTTGGGTTCCCTCTTGGGCCTCCTGTACCCTCCGCTCAATCTCCCACCTAAGCGCTCCCATGATGCGGTGGTCCGGTAGGATGCTCTGGGGTACACCACTCTCGGCCGCCGGGTCATAGATCCGAGATAGGGCGTCGGGTTTCACATTCTTGGATCCGGGGCTGTAGGTGAGCGTAAAATTGTAGCGTATAAACAGGAGTGCCCACCGGGCTTGACGGGGGTTCAGTTGCTTGGCCGAGCGAATGTATGCGAGGTTCTTGTGGTCGGTGTACACGGTGAACGGCTCTCTAGTTCCTTCGAGCCAGTGTCTCCATTCCTGTAAGGCTAGCACGACGGCCAACAATTCTCGATTTCCCACATCATAGTGGGCTTCAGCAGGACTGAGACGTCGTGAAAAGAAGGCGCAAGGGTGGATCTTCTGGTCGACTGGTGAACGCTGAGATAGCACTGCCCCCACTCCTGAATCCGAAGCGTCCACCTCTACTACAAACGGAATATCAGGGTTAGGGTGTTGCAACACGGGCGGCTTAGTGAATGACTTCTTTAATTCGGCAAACGCCCTGTCGGCCTCTGAATACCACCGAAACGGGACTTTGACGGACGTCAACCGGGTCAATGGAAGTGCTCTCTGGCTGTAATTACGAATAAAACGACGGTAGAAATTAGCAAACCCCAAGAAATGTAACTGCTTCCTCGTAATGGGTGTCGGCCATTGCACCACCGCCTTAATCTTGGCAGGATCGGCTCTCAGCTGGCCCTTCTCCACGATGAACCCAAGGAATGAAATAGACTCAACGTGAAACTCACACTTCTCTGCTTTTACAAAAAGACGATTTTCCATTAGACGTTGCAAAATCAGCCTGACGTGGTGTTGATGTTCCTTGATTGTCCTTGAAAATATCAATATGTCATCTAAGTAAACAAAACATGTTCAAAAAATCTCTCAACACGTCGTTGATTAAACTTTGAAACACGGCAGGAGCGTTGGTTAACCCAAAAGGCATGACCAAATATTCAAAATGGCCCAATGGTGTCTTGAAAGCAGTCTTCCATTCGTCCCCCTCCCTAATGCGGACCAAATGGTAAGCACTGCGTAGATCTAGTTTTGAGAAAACGGTTGCTGATTGGAGGGGGGCAAATGCAGAATCCAATAGTGGAAGAGGATATTTGTTTTTTATGGTGATCTCATTTAGTCCCCGATAGTCTACACATGGTCGTAATGACTTGTCCTTCTTTTTCAATAAAGAAGAACCCGGCCCCCAATGGGGACTTAGATGGCCTAATGAGGCCAGCCGAGAGTGAACTATCAATGTATTCCCTTAAAGCCTCTTGTTCTGGCTGTGAAACCTGATAAAGTCGAGAACTCGGTAGTGGGACATTAGACAGCAAGTCGATAGCACAGTTGTAAGGTCTGTGTGGAGGTAGGGATTGAGCACGATCCTTACTAAACACTTGGCGTAAATCATGATAGATGCTTGGGACGTTGTCCAAGCAAATGGCTTCGGGCGGGTCGGTGCGAGGTAGCCCTCAACCCCCGCTGCCGACCGCAGACAATGCGCGTAACGGAATGGGCTCCAATTCTCAATTGCGGTGCGATCCCACGTGATGACAGGATTATGGGTCTTTAGCTAGGGTAACCCAAGGATAACAGGTACGGACCGAGACTGCATAAGATAAAATCGCCTCTGTTCAACGTGATTACAAGAGACCTTTAACATTAAGGGGCCCGTGATCTGTCTTATCTCCGCCAGGAGTCGCCCATCGAGATCGTGAACACGTTTAGCCACATCTAACTCCTCTATCGGACAACCCAGGTCATTAGCCAACTTAGTGTCAATAAAACAATCGTCCGACCCCGAGTCCACCAATGCCCGAACCGGAAAAGCCAGTGAAGGACCATAGATTGTCCCGTCCAGCTCAAGTCTCTTGGAGAGTCCCGACCTGGACTCCCCACCTCTAGGCTCACGATATTGTGTGCTGGGTGCAGACTCATGGTTGTACGTGCGAGTAGAAAAGCGGGTTTGGGTCATCGGAGGGTCGGCAACTCGATGTCCTTGTTGGCCGCCGTAGGCCTGGTCACAAATCCGTCGTCGTCCTATCTCCGGCCCCACACGTCCTCTGCCCAGCTGCATTGGCTCTCCCTCAGCGGCGACGATCCTGGGGTGCTGCTCTGATCCAGACGGCCGGCAGGATTTGCGATAATCCGGCCGACCGCTCGCACGTCGGGGCTGGACACTGGAATTTCCCCGTTCGTCCCTACGTTCCCGCTCGCGATCCCGCAGGCGGTTGTCCATAACAATATCCAGCTTAATGAATTCTGTCATTGCGGGTTGCCAGTTCGTCCTTTAATGATACATCAACCCGCGGCGATACAAGCCACACAGGGCGCGGTCCCCGTAACCACTACGGGCGGCCAGAATACGAAAAGAAATAGAGTATTCAGCCACTGATTGCTTTCTTTGCCGATAATCTAGTAAACGACCTTCGGCCTCTCTTCCCATCACTGGATGGTGGAAGACCCGCCGAAATTCTGCCACAAAATCAGGGAAGGAAGGACGAAGGCCGGGTTTAGCATTGCTCACTTCCAATGCCCATGACGCCGCCTGACCAGTCAACATTATGAATGCCACCTTAGTTTTATCCTTGGTATAGCTGTAAGGTTGTTGGTCGAACACCAACGAGCATTGGTGAAGAAATTGTTCACCGAGCCCAAGTTCACCACCATAACGCGGTGGGTGTGGGATATCGGGTTCCCACTCCACCGGTGAACCCCAAATTTCGAGTTGATGGGCCAGCAGGGAGACTGTGCCCCGGAGTTCCGCGAGCGCTTGTTCCTGCTGACCCACCAGTTGTCCTTGGCTGGTCAAGGCGGTCATAACCTTGTTGAGGTCTGCGGGATCCATGTTGGCTGGAGTATTCCGTCACGTTCGGGCAAGCCGAAATAAGGTTGGGATTCCAGAAGTGCAGTCACCAAGCAAGTTCTCCGTAGAAAAAAGGGTTTAATATACAAAAATCCGCACCGACAAAGTCGTAACATAAAGTGCTGGTCAAAACAAGGACCAGAGGGCACAAAAACGAATAACAAAAAGCGCTTGCACAAAAGGCAAGGGGGGAAAATAAGAATCGCGAAGGCAAACAAAAAACAATGTAACCACAAACTAAAAACCATACTTACAAAGTACTGGGCACCGAGAGTTCAAAAAGCGAAACACGACGAGGTCTATAGCAATAGCAGTCAATAAGCAAGGAAGTAGCAAAACGCAATACTCCAGCGATATGTGCATATCAGAGGGCTCCTTAAATACAGACTGAGACTAATCATAGATTGGCAGCAGGTGTGCACAAAAGTCCGCTGATGCCACCTGCTGGCCAGACTGAGACAGAACCGTGACAGCAGTAGCGCAAACTCAAGTAACTCCTGCTCGATACGATGGAATAATTGTGTCCGCGCCACTATTTTCTATCATTGGATCCAAAACGGTGACGTGCATGTGACTCTTGATTGCAAAGAGTTTTACTGGAATTGCGAACATTTTTACGTCCTGTAGATCATGGCATCTAACCGAAGAGGAACAGTTATGCCCGCAGAAGAGAAAGTGAAGTGTATCTGATTAAACGAAGCGCATTACAGAGTACAAAACATTCAGGAGACGCTTGGAGTCTGAAAGACTCAAATCTACGAGACTTTTGAACGAGGAAGCAATTGTTGCTCAGTCCAATTCTGGGTGTTTCCATGCTCAGAGTGCGCATGCGGCTCAGGTCTTTTACTCGTCTCATTTTGGAGCAAATAGTCGGAACTTTGTTATATTTTGTCACCTACCTGTACTGTATGCTGCAGTTTTTGGGCAATGTATTGTTGCAGTTTGTTGCTTGTGTTGTCACACATTTATTAACATGTTAACATACTTGGACGTTCATACAGGGACGTTCATATCCCTTCCGCCAAGTTCGAAATACATTTACCAAAAGCAAAAGAAATAGTGTCTGAATGTTATAAATCTCGAACGCTACGGTACTACGTCTGACAATTATGCCATACAGCTATATAAATCAGCATGTATTGTATTGTATATCATTGTTTTGATTAGCACACATTTCTTCACTGACATAAACATTTATGCAAGCTGACCAAATAAAACATGCTCTTTGCTTTTTTCCTGCAAAGTTGCGAAAAATGTTTTTGGACAACACCAAGAGCACCTGTCTTCAAATCAAAATATGATTTTACGAAGTCTGTACACATACATAGCGCCATCTATGTGAGCACACACGCACACGGGTTTCCCTGGGGTGCGGAATACTGAGCACACGATGCAGTTTGAGGTCTGGTATGTGACACAACACCGGCTTTTCTTTGCTTTTGTTGTAGTGATCATAATTATTGTAATATATAACAATAAATATGCACTTGTACATTCATTATTATCTCAAGTAATAGTTTTAAAGAGTATAGCAATGGGGCTGTGTTTGTGAGTGTGTGTTAAAAGCTATGTGCCCAAAATTCAGCCTTTTAATCTTTAAACTGAATGATCTGTGGACTATTGGGGAAATACAAATGCAGAAAAGGTCAACTTGTGGTCCCAACGTGATCCAAAGGTTAAACATAACATCTATTTAAATCAAGAAATGCATTTGTCACAACATATCAGCTCGTTATTGGAGCACAAGTTGTGGAAAAAATTTGAATGTCATGATACATTGAATTCTTGGACATGTGCAAAGGTTAAATTAAATTCACGCTTCACACCCTCTAGTGTATTTTAGATTCATCTTGAGTTTCACTCAAGAGCCGAATGCCTTTGTGAGTTGTGTGTTTACTTTAAAAGTTAATTACTATAAGGTATTGTCCTTCAACAATGCATGAAAGTCATGAGTTCATTCATCCCAGCTCTACGCATACCAGTGTTGGTGATCCTGTGATGTGGGTGTTGTTGATTCAAACAAATCACCGCCTATGTCTTGCAACAACACATGAACATGTAGTACATTTTATATGCACACGGTGAATGAAGAATAGGTGGCTTGAGGCTATTCGGTTGTCTAAATGCTTACCTCACTGCTTGCAGAAATTTCTGAGATGGAATGATTCAAACTTGAGGTTTCAAGAAAGTTATGTGAAGAATTAATTGACCAAAACTCCTCGGTGCTTTTTCTTGAAGTCCTCTCGAGTGTTATCGGAGGCTAATATTGATACACAGAGAGCAATATATGCATATATGCAAATTCATAATACTACCACTAACAATCATGAACAACTACTAATATTTCAGAAAATTGCTAGGCCAGAGAAACAAAAAACAAAGACTAAAAATATATATAGAGTACATATGTGGGTGTCACTGGCCTGCAGAAAAGTCCAAACAACACATGTAACAGTGGGCAGGCAGTCAGATAGGATGTTAAACAGGGTTCGAGATTAACTGTGGCCAGGCGGCGCGCATGGCTAGTTCTCCGGTGGGTCGTCCACTACTGACCTTCAGGCACTAATCAGTGCAAATGGGCCAGGAAGGATTTCTAAAGTCACATACACCAAGAATGGCCAAAAAGTGTATTTGTGTTTCCTTTTCTTACTGAAAATAAATTAAATAAAATTTGTTTTAATAACTAAATAAATATGAAAAAAAAATAATAGTAAAAAAAAACAAAATAAAACCTCTCCTCTCACATGAACACTTTGAGACAGTAAATCATGCCTTTGTCACATCCCGGCTCGATTACTGCAATGCCCTTTACTTTGGAGTCCACGAGTCCTCCATAAGCGCCTTCAGCTGGTCCAGAACGCCGCTGCTCGCCTCTTGACTGGTACTCGTAAGAGGGAGCACATAACTCCTACTCTGGCATCCCTTCATTGGCTCCTCATACATTTTAGAGTTATTTTCAAGATCCTCTTATTTGTTTTCAAATCTCTGAATAATCTCGTGCCACCTTACCTCTCTGAGCTCATCGACCCCTACACACCAGCCCGGCGCCTCAGGTCTGTGGACCAGACGTTATTAGAAGTACCAAGAACTAAACTGAGGCTCAGAGGGGGATCGAGCCTTTTCTGTTGCTGGTCCCTCTCTCTGGAATGACCTCCCACTGAACATTTGGCAAGCCTCCTCGCTGCCCATCTTCAAAACTCACTTGTATTCTTTGGCTACTAGCGGCAGTGGGACTATGGAATAGAAAAACAAGGGCAGCAATGAAAGTAACACTTGCTTGCCAGATTGTTGCCTTCAATAATGAATGGACAACTGTGTGCTGATGAGAATTTTATTCATCACTGAAGATTTAGGACACGTGAATGAAGACATTTTGTGGCAATGTGTCGTTACTGTTGTAACCTTTGTCATGTTAATGCAGAGTAAATATTTGAATCATATAAATCATAAATATAAATCATTTTGAATTATGCTTTGAAGCATTACTACACTATTAATTTGTGCCATTGCAATGTCTTGCTTTCAGGGAGGTTCGTATACACATGCCATGAATGCATTTATGCAGTATAATTCTAAATATACATCAGAAAATGTATGTGTACGAATACACGGAGACAATCCGCATCTGACAATGTCGCCATATTTTGGCTCAAGGAGACTTTGAAACGTCGGGCCGTGTTAAACGTTCGCTCATGAAAACACTTCCCGTTGTGGTCATGTTTACAACAGCAATTCAGATGACCAGTGTATGGCCCACGCTGAGTGGATTCTGCATTATGGTCCCGTTTTTTTTTTTCTCTTCAAATGTTTTATAAGATACTTTTTTCCCCTGACCGCAGCATATAAATAAATAAAGCAATACGGCTGAAAATCATATAAATCCAGTTGCTCATCATTATTGGCACCTGTGAAATTAAACACACATACATCAGGGATGGCCAAACTTGGTCCTCATCATCCTGTTGCAACACACCCGATTAAAATAATCAGGATCGATATCTCGCTTCTTCAGAGCTTGCTGATGAGTTGTTTCTTTGCTGCACATGCTGTGTTTTCTTCTTCTTTGGAATTAAATATGTAAGTTCACCCAAAAAAAACAACAAAAAAAACAAAAAAACCCCATTACCTACGATAATTTACTTTGGACATCCAATTAAAAAAAATCCTAATGAGTTAAATTTGGGACATTTCCAATTATTTTGTTAAGACATAGCAGAGATCATGCAAAACATGAAGGGTGCCAAGAACGGCGGGCAGGACTGTATCAGCTGTTTTAGATAATATTCATATAAAATGACAAAAGGGCATTTCAAAATATTTATTTACATATTTTTACGTCAGAAACATTCAGCAGTCAAACACATGAGACAAAGCAAAATCTCTTCAAAAGCTAACTCCTTTTATATGATTGAAAATGAATATCCATATTCCCTCTAATATTCCTGGAGAAAATAAAAACCCAAAAAATGAACATAATTGTTGCTACAACAAATCGGTGATTGAAAAGGTCTATATCATGCTATTTGAAGCTTTTCTCATTCAACCGTAGGCACATATATCTGATTATAGATTGCCTTTGACACAATGGCGATCTAATTTCTTAAGTAGTTGGAATTATTTTGGTGGCTATTTCTCTAACCCAGAAATAAGACGCCTGGCTCACTGAAACACCGCCACTACCCGTGTGGCCGCAGAGATGGCTGCTCAAAGCGCCTATTTCCTGGACACTCTTGTCAAGTGTTCGACACTTTTTGACAAAGTAGATGTGTGTTTTGTCTGGAGGGGTGATACGGGTGTGGCTCAGTCAAAGATTGAGGACCTCATCATTTTGTTAGATTGGGTGGAGCTGGTGCTTCGAGAGCAGGAATTCCCAGAGATGGGTGATTGAAAATAAACACCACTTGGTGATGTTTTTAATGAAAAATTAGCATCTTAACATGCCGAAAAGTTGAAAAAAGTTGATTTTGCATGATATAGGCCCTTTCACAAAAATGACAATGATTTATATTTTAAAGACTTGTGTAACAGAAAATGTATGTTTTTTTAAAAAAAATCATGAAAAGTAGTTTGTTTGGTGGGGTTGTGGCAGAAACTTAAAGTCCTTGATGGAGAAGGTTTCAGAACAAGCAAGCCGAGATGGTGTCAGGTTGAGTCTCAGCTCTCTTCGATTGCGAAATACAAAACAATGATGACAAGGCTACAAAAAACAAAACAAAACAAAACAAAACAAAAAATTAACTCAAACAAAACAAATTGAGGCCAAACTTGGAAATGAAATAATTCATAGCAAGCTTATGAAACTGAAATGACCAATAAAAGGAAATTTACTGTACCTGAGCTTTGATGTGATGTTCATTCTGTTTGAAAAATCCATCTAATTTGTTGGGGCCATAAAATGGAGACAAATGGGAATCTATGCTCAAAGGAGGGATTCTTTGCGACTGAAGGAGCTGTTAAAAAGAAGAAAAGTAATTGTAGTTTAACAGTCATGGAATTTTGTAGCAACAGAATGTTGCATTGTTAGCTGTGACAAACTAAAAATGAATGACTTTGAGGAACACACACAAACAACACGTGGGAAAGCAAAACAACTTACAATGAAATTAACAGAAGAAGGGGTCTGGCATCATGTGTGGGATGAAGTCTGACATCATCTTTGCAAGGAAGAATGATTATGAAGAATCCAAGATAGGGAGTGTGAATATTGAACAAAAAGCATGCAAGCAAGTCCATTTTATATAAAGTTCAAAGCATCACAAATATTGATATGAAAGTACTGTGTGTGTATGTATGTATATATGTATGTGTATGTATATTGCATACCGGTAACAAATTATGACAATTTCACTGGTGTATTCTGGTGTTGCTTCATTTTAGTATGTTTGAGACTGCAATTACACAATGATCAACAAAACACAAAATCTGTTTGAACTATAACCTGTGTAAGTGTTAGATAAATACACTAGATTTTGTCAAAACATTGTCGCTATGCATCTTATTTAGTCGTGTCAAAAAAGATACAAAATAAACATTGTATTGAATTTCAAATAAAACAAGGAACACTGGAAAAGTATTTCAGCTTGACATACAAGCAACATTAGTTAGGAAACACAAAATATATAACTTCTTACATTTTTAGCCATAAAATGCAATGAAGCCACTTTGAAAAAACAGAAATGTCATGCTGGATATACACCATGCGGAGTTATTTGTACTACAAAAATATCATTATATTTGTAGCAATTCTTTGTTTTCTTTATATTCATCTCGGAATATACTTTAGACAAGGTTCCTTAGAAACAAAATGAATCGTCAAGGCAAGGCTTGATTTGACCACATGGCGTGCAAAATAAATACATTCTAATTTCGTTGCTATTATTTTTTTTCTGAAATAACTGAACTTATATAATAAGGTGGTGCTGTTGATTCCTATGTTGAATATGCCAAATTATAAAGCTGTTAGAGGCTGATATATATGGCCAATTAAAATTTGCGGCTATAGCCAGATGAGGAAGATGTGAAGGAAGAAGACGAGTAGTTGACGGCGAAGCTAGAGCCTGCATCAATACTGCCTCTCCTGGATCCTGATCGGGAACCTGTCCTTGACCCTGTCCGTGACCCATAAGCAGATCCAGAACCACTGACATTGTATGGACTATACAGGCCTTTGCTGGACTGTGAAGAGGCCTCTAAAAGCCTAAGACCAGATCCTTCCTCAACCATGCTTCTGTCCATAGCATCTCTGAAAGAGATTTTGAGTTTAGTTTTTGGACATGTTAGGTATCTTGAGTAGGAATTGACATCTCTTAGTTTCTGGGCTGTGCGGGCATCGATTGTACCCTTCTTGATTGATTCATCCAGTGAGACCCTTCCCTCGACATCAGGCTCAACAAGTCCACCTGTCAGATATTGTACCTCAAGGAATCGTTGCCCAGCTTCATAATACAACCAGCCCTTCTTTAGAGCTTGGGAGGCAGACATCCTTTCTTTAGTTCTGGGGTCTTCAAATCCATTGAATGCTTTTTGAGCCAGATTAAGACGATCAACCATGATTTTGTCAACAAGATTTTTTTCTGAAGCATCTGTGACTGAAAATCTCTCCCCACTTGAAGGGTCAATTATTCCTCCAGTACAGGCTTGGGCCTCCAACAATCTTTGGCCAGTGATGTTGTCTACCAAGTTTCTGCGGATAGCCTCAGTGACTGATACCTTCTCCAATGTGTCTATGTCCAGGATTCCGGCTATAGGGCCAGTCTCCTCTGTTGGATCGTTCCATATGACTGCAGGTGGTTTTATGGTAGGTATTGGGCTCATTGGAGAGGAGTAATCAGAACAAGTGGTGGAACCAAATGAAGAGGAGCGAGACCGGAAGCCTCCCATGTTTCCGGAAAGCATGTCAGCAAACTCTGTGATGGGCAGGTTTCCCGATCGATATGTTTCAAGAGAATTTTGGTCAATGAGGCCACGTGCTAGCGCATCATCAACATCATACTGTCTCCCTGACTTCCTATCAATAATGATGGATTTCACTGTACCATCAGAAGATGTCATTGTGATTTCTTCCCATTCACACTCTTGTTCAGCAAGCTCCAAGTAGGTCTGGCGGTCTATGAGTCCGTTCCTGTAGGCCTCATACACAGTCATTTCTTTGCCTGTGTCTGGGTCAACAATAACAACCCTTCGTTTACGAACTGAGGATTTTGCAGAAGTCTTCCTCTCTCGCTTCTTCCCTTTAAGGAGAAGAAGAACCAGGCCAGTGTCAGGATCAGTAATGCATCTCTCCATGAGTTGCAGGTATGTTAAGTTCTCTTCAGTGTTGGGATCAAAAAAACCTTTGGTGTCATCAGATGGGTCCGTCAGTATTTCATTCATTTCCTCATCAAAGAAGCCACGTTCATATGCCATCTCAACTGGCAAACGATGACTTTCCTCAGGGTCAATTATTCCACCGGTGGCTATCTGAGCCTCCAGGAGACGGATACCATGATCTTTAAGGATGAGTCCCTTTTTCATGGCCTGGAAGAGTGATATTGTCTTGCCTGTATATGGATCCCTGTACCCAGTCACTGCACGCTCAGCAGAGAGAAGTTTGTCTTTGAATTCAGGTCCAACGATTCCCATTTTCACGGCTTCATGAACAGTCAGCTTGAGGTTTTTAATTGGGTCAATAACATAACCTGTAGCTGCCTGGGCCTCAAGAAGTTCGAAGGCTGTGCCTGGCCTGATCATGGTCTTCTTCATAGCTTGGTAAACTGATAGGCGTTCCTTTGTGTTCTCTATGAATACACCCGCAATGCAGCTTGTGCCCTCAAGGTACTTGGATAACCTATTGCTGACCTCCTCCACTGAAACAAGACCTTCATTTAGTTCTGTGACAGTTTTCTGGTCAATAATTTGTGACAGGAGAAGTTCTTCCATTGTGATTTGTTTTCTAAGACCCTTGAACATCAATCTCTTGTCTCCCAGAGAGAGGAGACGCAATCCGCCTTCTAGCTTGCATCTCTTAAGTAGCTGTGCATATGACACCTTCTCGTCAGTGACAGGGTCAATGAAACCTTTAACACTGTCTGCCAATCTCTCATTGATATCCTTGTTGATATAACCTCTTTGCACAGCAATGTCTGTGGGTAAATGAAACTGGAATACAGGATCAATAATTCCCCCTGTGGCAGACTGTGCCTCTAACATTTTCAAAGCATAATCTTCTTTAACAAGATCTTTTTTCATGGCCTGGAAAAGAGATATGACCTTTCCGCTGTATGGATCTTTGTATCCTGTAACTGCTCTCTCAGCAGAAAGTAGTTTATCATGGATCTCGGGGCCTACAACTCCCTTACGAACTGCTTCATCAACAGTAAGTGTCTCATTTTTTACTGGATCAACAATGCATCCTGTCGCTGCCTGTGCTTCCAAGAGACTAAGGGCAATTTCCGGTTCAAGAAATCCCCTGTTCATGGCTTGATATATGCTTATCTTTGAGCTTGAGTCAGTTTGCACGCCAGCAACGCAGCCAGTGCCATATAAATACTGTTTTACACTATTCATTTCCATTATGTCACGGATATCTCTTTTCCCCTGTTTAAGAAGGTTGTACGTTTCCAAGTCAATGATGCGAGCATTGTGCAGCTCCTCAATGGTAATTTGTCTCCTCATTGTCTTGCACAAAAGAGGATTCTCATTTCGTATGATCTCTCTCTGCTCCATGATTTCAATAATAATTATGATCATTCGTTCTTTAGTCATGTTTCCAGAACGATATTCATCCATAAGCTTCTGCCTCTGCTGTTCTGGGATCAAATTAGAGTTCATGATATCCCAGAGGTTTGTCGGTTTATCAGCAAAACCCTCAATCGGAATGTCAATTTGGGTATTGGCCAGGTCACTCTGCGTTTGCTCCTCCGTGAAGAGGTATGTCTTCTCCACAACTGTAGGAGACTGAGGCTTTGAGAGTGTGAGGATGCACATGCCTGTATCTGGGTCTCTTTTGCACTTGTCTTTAAGCTGTTTATATGTTACATTTTCATCGGTTTCTGGGTCCGTGAAAGCCTTGTTGTCATCAGATGGCTGAGAGAGAGTGTTAGCCATTTCCTGACTGAAAATATTCTTTTCAAAAGCAACATCCATTGGGAGACGAAGACTGTTTACAGGGTCAATTATTCCTCCAGTGACCATTTGTGCTTCTAGCAATGGCATGGCTTGGTCTTTCAAAATAAGATCCTTTTGCATCGCTTCAAAGAGGCCTATTTTGGTGCCTGTAAATGGATCTTTATATCCTGTGACAGCCTTTTCTGCAGAGAGCAATTTTTCATGAAGCTCTGGGCCGACAAGGCCTGATTTTACGGCTTCATCTACTGTCAAAAACTGTTTTTTCACAGGATCTACAATGAAGCCGGTGGCTGCCTGAACCTCCAGAAGAGAAAGCCCTGTGTCGTTTCTGATGAGGTTTTTCTTCATAGCCTGATAAATGCTCAATTTCTCTTTTGTTGGCTCTAAGAAGATGCCAGAAATGCTATCTGAGCCCCAGAGGTATTTCTTCACACTGGGATTCTCGCTGACTTTTTTAGGCGTTGTTTTGCCATGTTGAAGAAGATCGAGTGTTGTTTTGTCAATTATTTTGGATTCATAAAGACAGCCTGCTGGAACAGGTGATCTGAGACCCTTGAAGCTTAGCCGTTCCCGTTTCTTTGCCTCCTCTTCCTCTATGAATGTGATTACAATCTTGAGTAACTTTTCAAGTGTTATCTTTCCAGATCGAAATTGTCTGAGCAGGTCAAGTCTTTGTGTCTCAGTTACATAGTCAGAGTTGATAAGTTCCCAAATGGTAATTTTCCTGCCTTTGAAAGATCCAGAATCAAGTTCAATGGTTTCCTGAGTCATCACCTCTTTTGTCTGGGCGTCGGTAAGTGTTGGCTCTTCCTTTGCATTGATGGCTTCCTTGGTGAGAAAGAAAAGCTGCAGACCAGTCTTTTTGTCAGTTAAACACCTCTGGAATAGCTGCGCATATGTCGCCTTTTCTTTTTCATTGGGGTCATAGAAACATCTGACTTCATGAGATGCTTGGCTGAGACTGCGTTTCATTTCATCATTAAAATAATTTCGCTTGCAGGCAACATCATGGGGGACACGATGGCTGTTGACTGGATCAATGATACCGCCGGTGGTCATTTGGGCATCCAGCAGTCTGATTCCTTGCTCTTTAGGAATTAGATCTTTTTTCATTGCTTGAAACAGAGACACGGTCTTTCCGGTATATGGATCTTTGTAACCCGTGACTGCTCTCTCTGCACTTAGGAGTTTTTCATGTAGCTCAGGGCCAACAACACCTGCTTTTACAGCTTCATCAACAGTGTACTTCTTATTTTCAACAGGGTCAATCACATAGCCTGTTCCTGCTTGGGCTTCAAGCATATATAAGGCAAGTCCAGGTCTCAATATGTCCTCCTTCATTGCCTTATAGAAGGACATTGGCTCCTCTGTTGACTCAATAATTATACCTGAAATGCAATTTGTACCCTTGAGAGCTGTGTGGACAGGCTCCATTTCAGACACCTCTTTGACAGTCTTATTACCCTTTTGCAATTTGTTGTACAGGTCTTTATCAATAATTTTGGATTCTAGGAGCTCAGATGCAGGAACCGGTGCTCTAAGACCACTGAAGTTAATTTCATTTGTCTTTTCTTTGTCTTCTGCCATTGTGATGACAATCCGAATGATTTTTTCTATTGTGATCTTGCCTGTTTTGTACTGACGGAGAAGATCTTTCTTTTGATCTTCCGTGAAGTACTCAGAATTTATTATTTCCCAAATGGTGACATTCTTTCCCTTGAATCTTCCAAATGGAACAGACACAGTAGTTTTACTGAACACATCCTTGGTCTCTTCCTCTGTGTACATACTTGAGCATTGTGCAGCTTTATCTGTGATTCGCAAAAGAAGCAAGCCAGTTTCAGGGTCGATTGAACACCTCGTCATTAATTCAGAATATGTCAGTGGTTCCTGGGTGCTGGGATCAAAGTAACCTCTTGTGTCATCGGAGGGGTTTTCCAAAATCTTGTTCATTTCTGGATCATAAAGTCCCTGTTTATAGGCCACTTCATTGGGTACACGGTGACTATTGACAGGATCAACGATGCCCCCTGTTGCAATCTGAGCCTCAAGGACTCTGATAGCATGATCATGTTCTATCAGTCCCTTTTTCATAGATTCAAAGACAGATATTTTGTCCCCTGTATACGGATCTTTGTAACCAATCACAG
This sequence comes from Hippocampus zosterae, assembly GCF_025434085.1. Taxonomy (NCBI): domain Eukaryota; kingdom Metazoa; phylum Chordata; class Actinopteri; order Syngnathiformes; family Syngnathidae; genus Hippocampus; species Hippocampus zosterae. The sequence continues at coordinate 21,256,709 of NC_067455.1, read as the reverse complement.
CCCTTTCAGCTAAAAGCATTTTATTATGCAGCTCTGGTCCAATTAAGCCTTCCCTGACAGCCTCATTAACAGAAAGCCTGTTATTATTAATGGGATCTAGCATGTAACCAGTCGCAGCCTGGGCTTCAAGAAGTACCATGGCTGTGCCTGGAGTAATCTTCTTCTCTTGGGATGCCTGGTAAATTGACATAATTTTATTTGATGGTGTCAAAATACCAGCAATGCTGTTCTTTCCTTTAAGAATGGTTTTGAGGTTTTCCGTCTCACCGAGCTCTTGAACAGTAGTTTTACCATTTTTGAGCTTTTCAAGATCTTTCTTTGGTAGAAGACCTATGTCATAAAGTCTGCTTGCTGGGACTTTTTCACGAATACCATCAAAAGCCAAGGGATCTGCTTTCTTCCCCATGCTGTCTACTGTGTCACTAGCAGTTTGCCCATTGAGAACATTGGCAGCCATAGTAATTGGAACAGAGTCTTTGTTTGCGGTCTCCATCTGCTGCAGTTTCTCCCGCAGTTTCTGGTTCTCTTCTTCCAAGATTCTTTCCTGCTCTAGTCTGTTCCTTTCCAGTTCCTGCATTTGTTTTTGCTTGTTTATCATCTCCCTTTCAGCCTCTTTCTGTTTATTTAGAGCTGCATCCATGGTAGCTTGCAATTTCTTCTTCTCTTCCTCCATCTTTAGTCTTTGGCGTTCCTGTTCATCTTTTAGAGCTTGTGCCTTTTTGACTTCCTTTTGAAATTGGCTCTCCAATTTCTTTTTCTCATCTTCAATGAGCTTCTCCTTCTTCAACAACATTTCCTTTTCTGTAAGGAATGTTTGCTGGAGCATTGTCTTCTCATGCTCAATTTGTTTCTGTTGTGCATCAGCCATCTGTCAGGTGGAAGCAGAAAAAAAAAACCAAGTAAGTACCAGTTTGTGCTGGGTGGCAAATACATTCTTCACACCAGTCTTTGTGTCACAATACACCACACCAACCACCATACAGTGCAGTCTGCTGATGCGTGATATATTTAATTATATACAATTGTGTGGATGCATTTTGTTGTCATGAATGAAATTGGGAAATTTATCAAGCAACTTGAAGAAACCAACATCTCAATAATACAGCATACACTTGAATACAGAACCACATTTAGCCTGCTGTGAAGTAAGTGATTGCAGTTTTTTTTATACCCAATCCTACTAAGCACCGGATTTTGTCATATTGCATTATCGATATACATTAACTATTATCAACTTAAACGAAAACACAATTCCCCCTGCTAAAGTGATACATTATTACTTTTCACATCCTTGTTTAGTAGGAATTTTCGAGTCTTAGTAGTATAGAAGATATGCCCTAATTTGGATTTACTTTTTCAATTTTGATTGCATTGTCTTTCGAAATAAACAAATCAAGTACTCCCGAATAATTGGTGTATGGCATGAAGCATTCAGGGCGGGATGTGCATGAGCACAGTGCACTGCAAAAAAAAAAAAAAAAAAAGATTCAAGTGAAACTAAAAATCAAAGCTACATGGTTAGTTCAATCAAACAAAAGGAATCGGGAAAATTGGAAGAAAATCCGGGTTAGTTTTCAGAGAAGTGCTGACAATGGCATAAACTGCTTTGTTATGCCATTTTTGACACAATACCTCTTTAGACATATTTTGAAGTTCTTCAGCGTCTTTTTTCAGTCTAGCCTTCTCCTTCTCAAGCGCTGCGATAGCTTTGCGTAAATCGTCGGCTTCTTTGCTGTTATTTTGTCTCTCAACTTCCAATTTCTGAACAACAATCATTTTTTCTTTGGTGGCAATTTCTGTTTGTTGAAGACGGGATGCGATTACATCAGCTTGTTTCTTAAATTGTTTTGCTGCTTCTTCTGCCTTGGCCTGGGCTTCGCTCAGCTGAGAAACTTGGAGTTTAAGTTTTTCTGCCTCTGCCCTGATCTCCAATTGCCTTTTTCGTTCTGCTTCAAGGGACTTCTGATATTCCTCGGTTTCCTCTTCCAGACGTTGCTGCATGAGCTGTTTGTCCTCAAGCAGCTTTTGTGCTTGCTCTTGAGCCAAGTCCTTCTGCCTCTGGAGCATCTCTGCCTCTGCTCTAAATTTCGATGCTTCCTGAATGGCCTGCATCTTCTCTTTGAGCATTTTGTCTGCAAGAGCTCGCTGCTGATTCAGGTCGTCTTCAGCAATCTGCCTCAAGCGAGCTGCCTCTTGAGCTTCTCCACTAAGCCTTGCGGCATCCTCAGCAAGCTTTTTCATGTTTTCGGCTTCGTCTGCAAGGAATTTTCGAGTGTTGTCTTTGTCTTTCTTGATCAGGCGCTGATTTTCCTCTTCAATTTTCATTTTAAGCTTGAGCAGCTCTTCCATCTGAACTTTTACTTTCATCAGTTCATCTTCAACCTGCGCTTTTTGACTCACAGCATCGTCGACCTCATCCTTTAAACGCTGCAGCTCGGCATCGAGGAGAGACTTTTGATTATCAGTTTCACTAAGCTGAAGTTTCACCTTGGTGAGCTCTTGTTCGACTACGAACTTCTGCTTCAATGTTTGCTCCGCGAGTTTTTTGTGTTTTGCCATTTCAGCATCCGCTTGTTGCTTCTGCTTCAATGCTGCAGCTTCAGCTTGGGCAAGTTTAGCCGCTTCTAATTCAGCTTCCTTCCGCAGTCTCTCAGCATCTTCCTGGGCTTTGGCTTGGTTTGTGGCTTCTAATTCAGCGGCCGCCTTTTGCCGCTCAGCTTCCTCCGCTTGCTGACGGAGCAGCGCAGCTTCCCTTTCTGCCTTCTCCTTTGCCGCCTCGGCTGCTTTGGCAAGCATTTTGGCTTTCTCATACTCTTCCTTGAGCTTCTTCTGCATGATACTGTCCTCCTTCTGTTGAGCGAGAACACTCTGCGCTTGCTCTTCCGCAGCGCTGCATTTCAGGGCGGCTTGCTGAGCTGCCACAACCTGTTTTTCTGCTTCTTCATCAGCCTCTTCTTTCTGCTTCCTGGCTTCTTCTGCCTTTTTCTTCAAACGCTCAAGTTCATCCTGGGCCGCCTTGCGTTGACGAGCCGCCTCTTCCTCTGCAGCAGTGATCTTTTTCACTTTATCCTCTGCTTCCCTTCTCTTCCTCTCCTCCTCAAGGGCGAGCCTTCTCATTTTTTCGGCTTCCTCTTCAGCTCGGAGCTTGCTTTGCTGCGTTTCCTCTGCGATATTTTTCAGCTTGTTTAACTCGAGTTCCAGATCGAGTTTTCCAGATGACGCTTTCTCAAAGTTCAGCTTCAGGATTCTGATCTCTTCTTCCACAACTCGCCTCTGTTTGAGTGTGTCATCCACGATAGCTTTTTGCCGATCCATTTCGGCTTCCGACGATTTTTTCAGTTGTATTATCTTTTCCTCAATTGCTTGCTTGTGTTGATTGGCTTGGTCTTCTAGCGCTTTCCTCTGGTAAGCCTCATCTTCAGCGTGTCTTCGCAGTCTCTCGTTTTCTGCTTCTTTTTCTTTCAGGGCAATTTCTGCCTTCGTTTTCAAAAGGGTGGCATCGCTGATGGCGGTGAGCTTCTCTTTGAGAATCCTCTCAGCCTCTGCTCTCTGACGAGCTGCTTCTTCTTCAGCAACTTGCCTTTGATGCTTAGCCTCCTCTGCAATGGCTCTTAGCTTGCCTGCCTCGTCAGCCAGGTCCCTCATTTTGGCGGCCTCTGCCTCAAGAAGCTGTTTGCTCCTCTCTGTGTTTGACATGGTCTCCTTTTCTGCCTTTGACTTAAGCTGCAGGAGTACATCCATTTCGCTCCTCACTTTGGCAAGTTCATCCTCCAGTTGTTTCCTTTGCTGTTGAGCTGCGATAACCTCATTCTTCAGACGGTAAAGCTCGTCTTCTAACAGGGTTCGTTGTTGCTCAGCGTTGTCAAAGTCTGCCCTGAGACGAATCAGCTCATGTTCTGCAGTCAGCTTCTGCTGTGCCGTGCTCTCGGCCATCTTCCTCTGCCTTTCAAGTTCTTTCTCAGCCATGTCTCTCTGCTTTAGGGCTGATTCTTCAGCTTTGGCTCTTTTCTTGGCCTCACGCTCTGCCTCATCCTTCTGTTTCTCAGCTTCTTCTTGTGCAAGATTCTTTTTGTGAGCCTCTTCCTCAGCCTGGAGCCTTAGACGGAGGGCCTCATTAGCTTTTTGCCTCCATTTCTCAAGTTCCCTTTCGGCATCTTCCCTAGCCAATTCCGCATCTTCGTGTTGTTTCTTGAGGCGTGATGCTTCTTGTTGCAGTTGAAGGACAGCACCATGCTCCTGTTTGAGGGATTCTTCCAACTTTGAGGTTTTTTCCACATAGGACAAGTGTTTGCTCTGGAGCTCAACGGCGGCACTCTTCTGTGCTGCTTCATGAGCAACCTTGATTTGTCTTTCCTTTTCAATTTCTGCCTGCTTCACCTGCCTTTCTGCCTCCTCTGCCTGCATTTTGAGCATTTCGAGGTCATCCAGTGCCCTTTGCTTTTGCCTTGATGCTTCCTTTTCTGCCTCAAATTTTAATTTGAGTTCCTCCTCTGCCTTACGCTTTTTCTGGGTCTCTTCATGGACTTGTTTGCGTAGCTTTTCCGCTTCTTCCTGGGCAGCCTTCCTCAGTTTCTCAGCCTCAGCTGCTCTGTCACGAAGTTGCTTTAGCTCTGATTCAGCTGTAGTTTTTTGTTTGACGGTTGTCTCAAGTTGGATTCTTACAAGGCGTATTTCCTCTTCAATCTTTATTCTGCTTTGAACAGCATCATCCACTTGCTGAGCTTTGTCTTTGATCTGCTGCTCTGAAAGGTTTTTTAGCTCATGAAGTTCCAGTTGGACATTGTGCTTTTGCTTTTCTGCATCTACAGCAGCAATTTCTCTCTTGCTAACTTCTTCCTGCATTCTGAGTTTCAATTCTTGCGCCTCTTTTTCTGCCTTGGCAATGGCCTTTGCATGTGCTTCTGCTAACTGCTTCTGTTTGTCTAACTCGGCCTGCATCTCTGCCATTTTTTTCTCTTCTTCTGCTTTGAGTTTCTTTGCAGCTTTCTGCATTAGTGGGAGCAAATGGTAAAGAAGAGATTATAATTAAGCATGACATGTGGAAGGTAACCATTTACATTCACCAGCTCTAAACAGTGTGGGTTTACAATTGTAATTACAATAGTAATCACAACATAATCACACTGCAATAAGAGCAATGCAATGTAATGTATTACCAGTGCAATGTTAATGTTAAAAGTTAGCTAACAGAACAAGTCAGAGATCAATGCCAGATGCAAAATAGATTTAAATTCACGATGCATTGAAATTAATTAATCGCAAGGCAATTCAGTGAAAATGGATGATGTTATGAGTTAATGAATGAAGTGGACATATTTCACGGACAGAAAAGTCACATTACATGCAGGTATAATTGGACTGCTACTCTTAAAATGATTTGAAACTTGATTTCGGCAATAAACTAATATCAGAAATATACATTTGGGGGTATTACTGAGTAGCGAGGTTGTAAAATGTACTTCAATGTAGTTTACAGTATATATCTGCCACACCAAATCATATAAACATGTCTGTTTGTTGGTAGATCTAATTTAAACATTTTCGGTTCTTTAAATCACAGTAAACACCCCGAAAAAAAGTGTAAAGAAGACAAAGTTAAAGAGAAAAGACTTCAGAAAATTCCACTGTTAGTCTGGACACCACATATAAGTAGAAAACCCCCTCAATTCTAAAATAAGGTTTCCTCGCAATTGACTAATGACTTTGCTCTATTAGGTCACATAAATGAGTTTAAGACGTGCAACATCTTAACTACTATACCTGAAAGAATTTACTGAATTTTCACCAGTCAAAGATGTGGAAATTTGTATTGTGAAAAAATGCAATAAAACCAAACAGAATACATGTAAAAGAACCTTCACCAGTAAATAGTTACCTCTTTAATGCTCAAACAAGTTCAAGCATTCATCAGGGCAAACCACTGGCAAGCAGTTAAGAGAAGCAAACAAACACACAACATTAGGGTAAGAAAAGAATGGTCAAAAACCCAAACGTGTGAATTTGACATTGAAAACCCAGGATCGTAGAGAATAGATTTAACCTTGTAAAAGTGGCCCAAGTTATAGCTGAATAAGCTGTCGTGAAAGAAAGAACCCCTGACCAATGGAACACTCCATAAACTGACGACACTGTAAACTTAACAAAAAAGAAACAAACAAAAAAAAATGACTACAAACTTCACCCATTTCAATTTGAACCCCCACATATTTTAATCCAGTTCGACTTTGTCATAGATTTATAAATGGCAGTGTTCTTTCAATCCAATACAGTGTAATCATGGTGTGTAAGGGTGTTTACACACATGTGTTTGTGAGTGTATGATTGCAGCACGAGCCAGTGATGGGAGGATAAAAATGTTGCTTGTTTGGTTGATTAGTTCGTTGGTTAATATCTTGTTAAATTTTAGTTTGTTTGGGATTCCCAGCTTGGAGCCACGCACCTCCTCATTCTCCAGGCGTTGCTGTGCATCAGTGATGAACTTGATGTACTGACTGGTCAGAGTCATCAGTTCACTATATCTGGTCCTCAGTGTTACATACTGGATATAGAAGAAGAGTTGTATGAGTCAGGATTTGTTTTTAGCCAGCCACTGTTGAATAAGTGGATGTGAAGAACCATACCTCCTGAATGATGTTATCAGATGCAGAATCCAGTTTGGTTTTCTTTAAAGGAGAAGCATGAGGCTCCACTTGAGCTTTATAGGCAACCAACTGGAGTTCGTAGTCCTTCGGGGGAACAAAAAAAAAATAGATGCACCGTATTTTAGTGAATAAATAGGCTTGTATTAAGGATGCACCAGGAAATATTGTGGTATCTCAGGTTCAAAATGTTCAAATTGTGCGAAGTCATGGAAGCAGATGCCTCCAGCGTTCCAACACACAATGAGTGGCCGGCTGTCTGAGAAGTGAAACGGTGCGCTTTGCTGTCAACGTTATTTTTTTTTCCAAGTATTTTGATGAAAGTTTCGACTTTAACGGTGAAATCCGATATATGTGGCAATCCGGGTTACGTTGTCAGCATAGGAACGAAGCTCTTTCGTAAATCAAGGACTTCCTGTACTCTATATTGGACTTTTTGTGCATGAAAATCAAAAGTAAGATGCCAGAACAAATAAGATGCTACAGCGTTGCCATGGCATCTGCAGAAATGCATTAAGCGCTCAATCAGATTTGTCCGATACCATCCGTAGCCTGCGCATAGCTCATAGGAGCCACATATTAACTGTTGTGGTACACTAAAACGTGCCAACCAGCATTATCTACCTTAAATTTGTTTATTCTATGGGATTTAAGTTCTTGACCAAGAGCAAGAGAGCTACAATTTTAATTGTGTAATACTAGGGTTGTCTAATGCTCACCTTGATTGTGTCAATGTATGCTTTAGCATATTTCTGACACTCGTCGACTTTAACTTTGTTCTTCTCAATCTCCTCCAGTAACTTCTGTTTTGGAAAGCAGGATAAAAATGTAAGTGAACTGATTTGTTTTGAAGACATTGCATTTTTGCTCCTTGTAAAATTAAAGTACATGACGAACCTTTTCGAGGGCCAGTTGCTCTTTCAGTGTCTTGGTGTCTGTGATGGGTACAGTTTGTATCCTTTCTTGCCTTTGCTTGGCGTCTGCTATCCAAGTGATCAGCCAATCATAGCTGTCACGGTAGTAGCCCAGCTGCCGGCCGAGCTGCTCAAGCTCTCTCTGGCGAAGGTCAATTTGCGTAAACATGGCCTTCCACCGGTCCTGAATGCTAGACTGGAGCTGCCGGTAGTGGTCCAGCTCAGCATCACGCTCGCTGTGCACACGGCTCATCTTGTCACTCACAATAGAGGCTTTCTTTAGTTCTTCTTCGAGGGAATCAAACACTGGCTGTTCAGCCTCAGCCTCAGCTCGCATTTTCTGTATTTTTCAAACCAAATTGATTAAGTGACAGGGCTGAGTAGTGAACAAAAAAAATATAATCGCAACGAGTAGGCTACATTATCAAAGTGCACTGTGTCTATATAGTTTGGGTCAAGACATACTGTACATTGGGTAGAGATTGAATCTCTCTCTCTCTCTCTCTCTCTCTCTCTCTCTCTCTCTCTCTCTCTCTCTCTCTCTCTCTCTCTCTCTCTCTCTCTCTCTCTCTCTCTCTCTCTCTCTCTCTCTCTCTCTCTCTCTCTCTCTCTCTCTCTCTCTCTCTCTCTCTCTCTCTCTCTCTCTCTCTCTCTCTCTCTCTCTCTCTCTCTCTCTCTCTCTCTCTCTCTCTCTCTCTCTCTCTCTCTCTCTCTCTCTCTCTCTCTCTCTCTCTCTCTCTCTCTCTCTCTCTCTCTCTCTCTCTCTCTCTCTCTCTCTCTCTCATTGCATTCATTTCTAATCTAGAATGAGCCATCATTTCATATTTTCTAATTACCTTAAGCTTAGTACGGTATGTCTCAACAGCCTGGATGTCACTGGGCACAGTGTGGACTTCACGCAGGTAGTCCTCATACTGTTTGAGTACACCCTCAGCACCTTGGCTGTTACGAATAACCATTTCCACATTCTTGAGCCTGGTACAAGAGACAGTGAATCAGTTGAAAGTTCACTGCAGTGCAAGCAATGTACAATCTTTTGAGGGTCTCACTTCTCAAGATAAATGGAGGACAGCATGTAGGTGTGATCCATCTTCTGTACGGTGAGGTCTAGCTCTGAACGCAGAACAGGAGAAGAGGTAGACTCCTGTGGGGACTTCAAGATTTCTTGTGCTTTCACTGACACCTTATCAAGGTCCTTCTTGAGAGCCTCAAGCTCTACCTGCATTTTCTGTAAAACAAACAGTCAATGCTTTTGGTGGAGAAAGAAAACTAATTCTACAGGGGAGATGGGAGACAAAAGAGATGCCTCTGAGGTGGAAATCTATAACAACAGCTCCGTTAATATTCTTTTTATTTATATATATCTTTTCATCCATTTTTGTCATGTAATGTTCAGTGTGTGTCATGCTAACCCGTTGTGGACCGTTTTCTCGATTTTGGCTGACATTCCTTGGCATGTAGTATCACTGTTTATTGCGTCGACATTTGGCAGCAGTTTTACAAAAGCTCAGTTTTTACAGAGTTGACTGAAAATTTGCCGCTTGTCTAAGATTCTACAACGGAGGAGCCACAACCATGGAGCCGAAAGCATCTCAGAGGAGATGAAGTGCTAAATTGAACTCTCGTGAAGAAAGCAAGAAGACTAAATGGGACAGAAGAATTGAACAAACATTTTGTATTTGTGCTACATGCCAGTGGACAAACTATCAACTGTGACAAAACTACATTTGTTTACTTGCTTTCAAACTCGGCTTGTCGCAAACGTGACTGATGTTGCGCACGGCGTGATGACAAGATTCCAATTTCATCATCCTGACGCCCTCTTGCTGGTCAGTGGAGACTTCAATCTTGCTCCTCTCTCTCATCTACTTCAACAATAAAACTATGCATCTATTGGATGCTAAATGGCAATGCACTTTGTAAGAGCTGTTGTTGTTTTTAAAGTACTATGAGTTGAGTTCAATTGAACAAGGCAAATTTTCTGCCTTTTCTGAGTTTTCTGCCTTCCAAGGTAGAATCAGATTTCAGCACTATGTGGAACCAGACTCACTTCTCATCATTGTACAAGTATTTCATTACATCACAACGAACTTGGACAAAGATGTTGAATTATCTCTTTGTGAAATGTCTTGCGACCATTTGAACGGCCGTGGCAATATTCCACTTTCATGGCTTCAGTATAAAGGTCACAGATGGATGTTGCATCTATTCAGGCTCTCATGTGATGATGATCTGATGATAATTTTGTGGGAACAAAGCAAAAGACTGCAGCGCACCTGCTGGTTTACGTTCATCTGAACACATTCTTTCAGAGGTTCCTTTTCCATTGGTTTGCGGATGCGAGCCACAGTCTGGGCTTCACAGTCTTCAATTCGCAGTCGCAGGTCCTTGAGCTCCGAGATAAAGTTCTTACACAGAGACTCATTTTGTTGACCTATGGATAAGAGTTTAAATTGCATTATATATCAATAGAAAACAAAGCATTCCGCTAAAATAGCTCAATAACTCAGAATAAGAGCACATGCAATTCATGTTCACGGCATGTGCATTCACCTGTAATGCCATTAACAATAGATAATAATTTCCTGGATCTCATGAGACTGTGAATCCATTCAGTGCCGTGACCGATGAAGGGACTTCATTTGATGAATTACAGGCTGTACTTTGTGCAGATGTGGCAGTGGAAAACACCATGCAGTCAATCATCTACAACAGTGGTCCCCAACCCCCGGGCAAATGACCCGCTACCGGTCCGCGTGTCATTTGGCGCCGGGCCGCACAGAAAGACTAAATAACTTGCATTACTTCCGTTTTATTCATTTTGGAATCTGAAATATATTTTATTCTGAAAAATTACCGGATTCTCTGTTATATCTGTTACAGTATGCCACTCTTGATGCAGGTGACGTTGGCGCTTCTTGGTCAAGTGAAAGGTTACTGCTAAAATGAAACCCAAGAGCTAGCAAAATGAGTAAAAACCCCCCCAAAAAAACAACGTCTTTGGAACGTTCCTTTGGGAAGGGGAAAAGGCCCAGCCAGGAGACATAAGAGGAGCCTACGACTTTCAAGAACAAGAAGGATTAATAGACAGGATCAGGAGCCCTACTTAAAATACAGATTTATCTCAACGGGTGATTCCACGCACCAAGCCCACTCTGTGTAATACGTGGCGATGGTGAGTCCGATTTTTTTTGCACTTTTTATTATCTTAAGTTGAAGCCACATTTCAACATTACCATAGCGACCAGAGAGTGTTGCGGCCAGATAGGATGTTCCTTGTGTCATGATTTGTGTTTATTTTTATGTTTCGACAATACAACAGTTTTCATGCAGGTCATATATTATTTTGTTGTATTTATCCGGCCTTTAAGGCCGATCCCTGAAAATATTGGCTGACATGAAACCGGTCCGTGGGGCAAAAAAGGTGGGGGACCGCTGATCTACATCAACCCTCACAAAAACATCTCCATGTCTACCCTAATGCTTGGAAGCATGTGCGTGACTTTACTCACTCACCTTTGAGCCTAACAACCATTCGCCCTGGAATATGAATTAAGAACATAACATGTATGCTCTATATAGTTTACAAATATTTTTTTTCCCTCCCGTCAAAGACAGACATGGTAAGACTTTTACCTTCCTCCATAGAGCGAAGCAGACTGTCAAAGTGCTGGGTGGTCTTGGTGTAGTCTCCCTCTACGTGGAGGCGGTCATCAGGGCCAAAGAGCTGCGAATCCTGGCTGTCACGCATAAAGTCCTGGTAGTGGAGCTCCAGGTTCCTCATCATTTGTCTATATTCGTCTGGTTTCATTGACTTTAACTGCGAATGACAGAGGAAAACAAGGATTAGACATAGAATGAATATGAAGAACAATTTATTTCTTCATGTAAGCAGCATTTCAATTGAAATCATGTATTTCATGTGAATTTTGGGGTCACATTTTTTTAAACAAACTACAAACTTAAGCCTCATAAAATTCCACTAATAATATTCTAGAAATGCTTGCAGAACTATTATTTAATTATATCCATCCATCCATTTCAAACACCGCTTATCCTGTACAGGGTCGCGGGGGTACTGGAGCCTATCTAGCTGAAGACGGGCGGAAGGCATAGGACAACTTGAACTGGTCACCAGTCAGTTGCAGGACACATATAGAGACAAACTAATATTCACACCCACATTCACACCGCCACTGAGTTGGAACCAATCCCACATTGCCCGCAAGTAAGTCAGGCGTGCGCACCACTACACCATCAGTGAATCATTTCATTTCATTGAAATGTAATTTTAAATTAAACAAATCAAACAATAAAATGAAATTTTACAATAAAAAGAACAGCGGGCAGGTAGGACCCAAGACACTGAATAAGAAATGTGTCGCCACACACCATTGTGATGTTCCAGGAGCGAATTTGTGTAAAGTCCCTCATCAGGTACTGCCACGACAGCAGACTCTTCATGTTGATATACAACGTCTGCCACATGGACACCATCTGCTGATGACCTGTTTCCAGACTGGGCATAGGAGATAGGCAACATATATTGTTACACGACTGCACATACCACGGCCTCTGAGGATACTCTTGGAAACTCGATAAAATCACACAATCTCTCAGATGTATATTTTGCTTTCTCACCTGGACACACTGTCCATGGCATCCTTGTTTACTGGTGGAACCAGGAAGCAAATAGAAGGCACAGTTGCCTCATGTCCGGAGCGACTCAAAACCTTCCATTTGAAAGGCTGGGAGTTGTTGAGGAGTGCACACTCGTCTCCTTTATGAACAGTAATCTGTAAAGGAATACAGAATTTAGCCCTACAGTCGCTCTTTGGTGCTTGCTCCACTTCATCATTTTGCGTACTGCAAGTAATCCGCACCTCTTGTTGTTTGAAGTCACATACAGCCTGAATGGGCAGTTTGCCTTTGATGGATGTGGTGGGGTTACGTGGTTTCAGCTGAATGATGGAGCGAGCCCTCTTGTTAAGGCCATTCACGTGTGTCTTGAATTCATTCAACTGTTCTCGCTCCTCCTGTTGACACAGAAGCAAACTAGATTAAAACCGGGTGACAACTAGACTCTATGTGAAGGTAAGTGGAAGCAATCATCCCTACCACAGTATCCTGCAGCAGATCCTCTAGGCGTGTGGCTGTGGTGGAACGATCACAATTGTATTTCTTATTCATAGTCTCCTGCATTTTTTTCATCTTGTCCTGAGCCTCTTTCACATCGGCAAAGAACTGTAATAGGGAGGACAAAAATATTCCACTTGGTTAAGCCATTATCCAGCCAGAAAGTGGTTTGTTTGTTTTTTCACAGTTACAACTTTGCGCATGGAAATATGTTTTCTTGTTTAATAAGGCATGATCATCATAAGTCCATAATCTCTCACATCACCAACCCTAAACACTCACCTCTCCTTTGTTAAGTCCACCCTCTCATCCTCACCTGACTACGGGTACCTTGGAGTTATCATTGACAACACTCTCACCTTATTAAAGTGACAAAATCAGCTTTCTATCACCTTGAGAAAATTGCCCGCATTTGCCCCCATCTCTCCTTCTCTGTATCTGAAACCCTTATCCATGCCTTTATATGCAAATTTCCCCAGTGTGGGACAAATAAATGTCATCTTATCTTATCTTATTTCATCACGCATTGATTACTGTAACAGCCTCCTCTGTGGCGCACCCACAAATCTCCTCAGCAAACTTCACTACATTTTGCAGACTTATGTTAAAACTGTAAAGTGTCTGAGTATTTTTGAAAAGCGCTTTACAAACTAAATATGTTATTATTCTGACATATTATTTGCCAGTGATGCCATGGCATTGCTCTGTTGCCGTCACAATGTTGCTCGAAGACAGAAGGCATATTAACTCAGTGGATGTGGAATGCACTGGTATGAGGTATTAAGTGAATCAACATAGTTTCCTTGGGTATTTATATTTCGTGGCAACAGTTCTCACATGTCCTAGTTTCCAGAATTGTGAGTGAAAATAGAGAACAAAATAAAATGAAAATACTGACAATCCTGCAGCAATGATTTCAAACATAGGCACCACGTTGGCCTCACAGTGCCGAGGTGCAGGGTTTGATTCAGGCCTTCCTGTGTTGAGTTTGCATGTTCTCCCAGTGCCTGTGTGAGTTTTCTCCGGTACCCGGATTTTCTGCCACATTCTAAAAACATGCATGGCAGGGTAATGGAGCACTCTAAATTGTCCCCAGGTGTGAATGTGAGCACGGATGGTTGTTCGTCTGTGTGTGCCCTGCGATTGGCTGACAACCGGTTCGGGATGTCCCCAGCCTACTGCCCAAAGACAGCTGGGATAGGCTTCAATATGCCTCGCGACCCTTCCGAGGATAAGCGGATTAGTAAATGGATGGATGAATAGATATTTCAAACATCCAAAAAGATCAGTTGCAGAGCTGCAGGGTGGCCATCCGCACACCTGCGGAAAATTTTGATATCTGTGATTCTTCACTGCCATTTTCAATGGTATGCAGTACTCTTATATGCCTTGTTACCCTACCACAAATTTATTTTGACAAATTAACTGCCTATTTAATGAATGAATGTGCAATTTTTCTGGCTGCAAACTGTAAAATAATCTATTTTCAGTAAAGGGAATTCAGTTCTTCCAGTCAGCTTAAATGACAATCATTACGTTCTCACCATGGCAGAGAAGTCATAGTTTATCATACCATCCACAGCCATTGTAAATAGAATTGTAAAGACTGAAGAGATTTTCGTGCCACTACACCTCTGAAGAATAGTGCAGCAAATCCAAATCTGGCATCATTATCTCTGCACAGTCACCGACTATGATGTGCTGACATAATAATGAGCTTCAGCATTCACCATTTTGCTTCAGCAACAGCATTGCACAACATTTCAATGGAAATGACCATTTAAAGTCATGAGATACCTGGTAGTAAGCCGTGTTCTCTTTAAGATGAGCTTCAATACAACAACACAGTTGAAGAATCCAGCTCCATTGAGTCTGCAGGGCACTTGTGTAGGCCTGGTAGAGAGCAAGCAGGTATGATGATAGCAAAGTTGGTCAAAAGTGTATTTTTGCCAATATCGCTGTGAAAGCAAACTTGTTATTGTCATCACCTCCACTGTCTTCTTGCCAGTATGGCCATCCTTGATATATTTATCTCCCATAGTCTGGATATCATTGACTTTTTTCTCCCTGTGCTCCAACTCTCGCATAAGAGCCTGAAGGGTAAGAATAAAAAGGAACAATGAAAACATTAAAATGCAATGATTTTCATTATGTAAAAATTTATCAAAAAGGAATCTCAAAAGTTGAATGAAAGACCAAAGAAGGAGTTCCACTTTAGAAACACACCGAGTAGTTGTCTTTTTTTGCTGCCATGTTGGTGTTTCGGTCACTCCAGTCAAAGTTGACCTCCTCCTCTTCTTTCTCATTTAACCACACGAGTTCCTTGGTTGCTGCACTGACAAATGCGTGCAGTGAATCCAAGTTCCGCAAGCGGGACTTTGATGAGTTCTGAGAAGAGCAAGAATATTAGAAAAAGATGATCTTATAGCCACTTATATTTACCAATTAAATAAAAAAAGCTTCAAGTCTTGTACCAATTCGTGTACACACAATACATTTCTTTGCATATTTACCAGGAGTTTGCCATACTGAAGGTCCAGTTTACCCAAGTACTCTCGGTATGTGCCTTTGTTGGCTGGGGATAGCTGGTTCTGAAAACCAGCAGAGATGAAAAATACTGAATGAAGGATAATCTGAATAAGACAACTAGGAAAAAAAAAAGATGGATGAAAATGATTACCTCGTCAGCCTTTGCACGTTCAATCTTCGACCTGAAGTCTTCCACTGTCTGGTTCAGGCCTCTGTGGCTGCCCAGCTGCGACTCAACAGATGGCAGATCTGAACCCCACTCAGCCCCATCAATACGATGTTGGTTCTCCTCCACCCAAGCAAGAAGATCTTGGACATAGCGCAACGTCACGTCATCCAACTCTGGCCGTGCCTTCATGGTAGTGTTTTGGGATGTTTGGTTCAAGGCAATCTGGGAAGACTTCAGGCGAAGGTTGTAATCGCTGCGCAAGTTTACTAGGCGCTCGCGTAGGCTGTAGATCCTGCACACGAAGCGGATCATAGGTTTTACTTGATGACTATTGAGTCATTGGCATGTTTCTTCCGGATAAGCGCCATGAGTGGAGTTCATATAGCACCCACCTGCGGTACATCTGTTCAGCTTGAGGGTGGCGCGCATCCTTGAGCGTTTGTACATCATTGAAGAGAAGACGAACAATGTTGTCCGTCCTGTCCAGTTCACGATCAATTTCTGCAGTGTGCTGAGCCGGTTTTCCCGCGTTAAGGAGGCGGATGTCCTAATCCAACAACACAATTTTAATGTCAATCGCAAATGCTGTGTTGAATGTGGCATTCGGAAATGTTATGTCCATGAGACCGCCAGTTTGACCTTTTCAACTTATGGCCTTGGGACTCACCGTCTGGAGCAAGGTCTCAATGCGCATGAAGAGCTCATCATATCTTACTGACTCCATCTGCACTTTGCTGAAAATCCGCTGAAGTCTCTCAAGTCTGAAGAAAAAAAAAACAAAAAAACAAAACTTTAACCTCCTAAGACTCAATCACTATGCTTGTAGGAATTTGTGCTGCATCAGGTACTTCAGTTTATTAGGTTCACTCACAGATGTCGTGATCTCAACTATTCAGATTAATGTCTCAGTAGAACAAAACAAAAGACACCGCAGTAGAGCAGAAGAGTGTGACTGACAACAATGTCGACATTTCCTGACGCTTCACTTCCCATTTCTCAGTCATTACGCCATGTTCGTCTATGTACAAACAAAATTCACATGTGCATCACATTGTGTCAAGCTTTTGTAAGGGGTTGGTTTAGGAAGAAAAGTGCAAACACTTCCTCCAGAAGTAATACTAAGAAGTGATACTTGGTACCGTCAAGTTTTAGGTTTTTTTTTCTGTCACCACCATGAAGATGGGATCTCTTGGTTGATTTGTGTGTTAGCATTAAGCAAAAACTATAAATCAACTGATCTATTAAATGTTGGACCAAATTTGTCCATTTATTTATTTTTGACTGTATTTTCACGGTTTGATTCACAGTGGGAACCATCCTCCCTTCAGTCTATTCTGTCATTTTAACCAGACAGCCATCCAACTCTACACTTTTATTTCTAAAACAGAAGAATTATTTATTCTTATTTATGTCATCATGGACTCATTCCTCCTGCCTCAAAAACAGTCAAAGTGGACTGCTAACATACACACAGCAACATGCCACTCATAATTTTTTCGCTTTTAGTGTGTATAAATATTAAAAGTACAAGTACCGATGGCATTTGATTTCCTGGATAAAAAGCTTTGATCAAAACAATAACATGATGCAGCAATAATTTTCATCGGTTCACATAATGATTGTGATGTCACACGTGCTGTAACTCAAGTTCATTTTGGACTCGTTTCCTTGTCTTGTGTGCTATAAAAATGTTGAATATTGTCATCAAGTATTGTCATAGTTTAGATGGGACTCTTACCCATGTCAGATTTCACATTTTTCCTTCAAGAAAGAAAAAAAAAATCAAAAGACATTGCAGGAATGACTGGCCAATGCAGCCAGCCTGTGTGTGCACCCGTTCCATTACAGTCGCACAATATACGGAAACCGTGACCGATTGTCACAAAAATGTACGTGCGCATGTTGAGGCACGTGCTAAACACAGTCTTATAAAAAAGTGACTGATTGTCACCAAATATCTGTCAGCTGACCTCTCAAACTCCGTCCTTAGCAGTCGTTCTCTCTCCAAAATGGAAACATGAAGTCGACCCCATTCTTTCTCCACATCAATAGGATGGTAGCCCGGAGGGACCTTTACCTGTCCAGCATGCACTGCACTCTGAGAACAAGTACACATAATTAATTTATGTTTGCTACAACAGGATTTGAGTAAATACAAATCATTATGAATAAGGATGAAGCGTAGCTTGCCTCAAAGGTTTGGTAGATGTGTTTGGAGCGGTTCTTGTCAGATTCTTTAGGTGGCAGTTCTGTCTCCTTGAACTTCATGAATTGCCGCCAAAGCAGCTAAAGGGAAAAAAAAAGATGAACGTCATACATGAATTACACGCACCTAACGACAGAGGCAAACCTACAGAATGAGTGTTATTTGCATCTGGTCTCACCTCTATCTCCTCATAACTGGCTGGGAACCTTCTCTCCTCAAAGACCATGACATGGTGGCGGATCCACTGGAGCAAAACAGTTACGAGCTCATAGTACTCCCGCCAGCGCAGCTCCAACTCCTGAAGCCAACACAGCAAAACGGAGAGCAACAGCAGTTCAGTTCAACAACAGCAGACAACAACAAGAGACCTTTTCTTCTCATGATTCACCATTTTCGATCACTCCCACGCCACACTAAACCTAATTAGGCACCACCATCAATCCAGGTATTGTGCAGTGGAACAACTTGGGAAGGGGAGTGAATGATGGGAACAGTGGTGGCGGAAAGTGGGAGACGGAGAGAAGAAAAATACTGAGAGGGAGATAGATGTGGGTATGTTATTGCTTTGACAGTATATACAGTAGGAATACAGAGTGAATCGTCCTGTGTTTTTAAATACATGAATGATCAATTAGCATAGTAGCTTCCTCCAGTCAATTTTTAGAATAATGGACATGAAATTACCAAATGATAGATTTGTAATTCAGTTTTTGAGTGAACGTCTTCTCAATCAGAATTTAAGACCAACAATTCTCTTTTAAAATAAATGTCACAGGCCGTACTATAAGGTAATCTATTCAAAATAGAGGCATGCAAAGCCACGGAAAGTGTGTTTCAAAGTGCCCCCCCCCATTTCTTAGGATGTATACAAAACTAGAAAACCATTCTGATGGGATTTTTCTGTGTGACTTCACTAAGAAAACTCGATAACACAGAAGTAGTCTGACACAATTTGATGTTGATCATAACACTGTTCTGTAATATCTTGCAAGATGCTTACTCTGAAATAACAATATATTGTAACAATACAGTAAATTTACACAAACTGGATATGGCCAGATTTGCACCATCTCAGACAGATGCATGTTCTACGTTTTACTCACACTAGTTCTCATGTCGTGTACAGCAGCCCGAGGCATGACATCATACAAAGAAGACACATAAGTGATGATGGATTTCTCATCGGGGTGGGGAACATCAACATCTGAAAGAACAAGGCAAATTGCATGTCAAGCGACTCTGTATTATATATGTGGTGCAATAACACAGTTTTCCAGGAAAGCAAACGTTTGCAGATTAAATGCATTCAGCAGGACTTGTTCCAAAAATAGTGTATTTTCTAGACTAAGCCGCTACATTTTCTGAACACTCCAGCGTTTAATGTCACCTGGTTTATTTGTGAATTTAAACTGAGGACCTTCATGCCGTCAATAGGTTTACCCGCAGTCTCGTCACATCTGACCAATGAAAGTCTCAGAGGCCGCCCTCATACTGAATTTCCATCAGCCATTTGTGGTTGGAGTGCACAGGCGAGCTGTGAAAGATGAATTAGGAAATGTGTGTACGTAGTGTGGCCATCTATGAGGGAATCTAGAAATTATATACTGTAGTATTTAAGAGAGTGAAAATAAGCGTTGTGTTGAATTTAATGACCATCCATCTCTGCAGTGCGACCTCCATCTCGCTGTTGTTTGTTTGACAACCAACTCCCGCCATCGCTGGCAAGGGACGAGAGGACAGTGAATCTGGCAATGGAGTGACATTCCCTCAAGGGCTCATTATGTAAGTCTGCGCTTTCTCTGCATCACCCCAATAAATTTTCGTTTATCGTGGTTGGTTTTGGTCCCCATTAACCGCGATAAAGGAGGGATTACTGTATCTCACGTTATAATAACGTGGAGACCTGTGGCTGCTAAGACAAAGTGGCCAGTGTTTTTGTTTTTATGTATAAATTTAACTGTTGTGGCTTGTCAAGGGCGTTTTGTAGTCCGTAAACTACGGTAATGCATTGAAATACTCCATCCGTGTGGAGTTGACTGTGGTAATAATGTAATGTGTTGCTGTGAAGGTATTTTCCCCGCGTGAATATAAAATCCTGCAACTTTGTTTACCTGTTCCAATAAATTCAATGGCTAATAAATTGCTCCCAGACATTTCTGGTACCACACAAGAAAATAATCATAACTTTTTTAGATGTTCAAAATTCTACCCATTTTTAAGTCAGTCATACCCTCAGGATCCAGAAGACGTGTCACCCCCAGGTCTTTCTCAGCCACGTTGAAGGCCTGTTCGAGGTTCTGCAGGTTGCTCTGGTGATACACTTTGCCCATGTCAATTAGCCTAGGACTAGGGGAACACAGAGGAATTAACCAATGGAAATTATCCTCAGAGGTCAAGTGTGTGCGCGTGTGTGTGCATATATATGCGGGCAATGCTGAAGGAACACAGCACATCCACAAAATCATTCATTCATCTTCCGAGCCGCTTGATCCTCACTAGGGTCGCGGGGGGTGTTGGAGCCTATCCCAGCTGTCTTCGGGCAGTAGGCGGGGGACACCCTGAATCGGTTGCCAGCCAATCGCAGGGCACACAGAAACGAACAACCATTCGCACTCACACTCACACCTAGGGACAATTTAGAGTGTTCAATCAGCCTGCCACGCATGTTTTTGGAATGTGGGAAGAAACCGGAGAAAACCCACGCAGGCCCGGGGAGAACATGCAAACTTCACACCGAGAGGCCGGAGCTGGAATCGAAGCTCGGTACCTCTGCACTGTGAAGCCGATGTGCTAACGACTGGACTACCGGGCCGCCCTCCACAAAATCAATAATTTATATTTGTGTGTCTGTGTGTGTACGGTATATTCCTTCATCATTCAATGAAACATGATAGCAACCTAGTAATAGGAATAAGACATAATGGAATATTCCAAATAAATCAGTTACATGCCTTTTATGATGTATTATTGTTTTGGTCATTTTTTGCATAGCGGATATTGTTGAAGAGCCAAATCAAAGATGTCTGATCATCATTGTTATTGTGCTCTCCCATTGGTTTGTATTTTTCTTCAAACTGTGGCATAGCTTCTGATAGGTCAATACGAACCACTCAAAACTACAGGAGTTCTCATGTCGAAAGATTTTGATAATAGGCAGTGTCTGACAACACCCAGGGCACATACAGAGCAGCTTTCTGCAACTAATATTAAATTTGAGAGTGTGTCCGAGTCCCAAACCTGCTCCAGTATTTAAAAAAAATAAAATTAATGGATGATGACATGTCATGATAAGAACGGACATTAAAATATTGACAACGACAACAAAAATGAGCAGACATACTAATGTTTATGTATGACGGCGTTGAAGAGTTTTCCATCCCTCCAGCTGGTGCTGAAGTTGTCACATCGGAGACCTTGGTAACCATCCGTCATCCTCTGTGACCAGAGAAGGAGCTTTTCCTTGGCCGTCATATCTTCAGACTGGCCGTTGACTTGAATATCCGAGATCTAAAATCGTGCAAAGAAATTGTGTAGTTACACACCGAGAAAATGAACAACAGAAACAGTTTCGGGAAGTGTACAAATCAGTAATCATGAGTAGATACCCAAAGTTTGAACAGAATCAATATAGGAAACCCAGGGAAGAAATGATTACTTCCAATTTTACTATAAACAGCAGCAGAATCTGATTCATAATTAAGTGGGTTGAAGTTCTTTGTGCAGAATTCTACTCCAGAATAGATTCAACTGTCTATAAGTTCTAAAAAGGTTAGTAATTGGAAGAATTCAATCTTGAAAACGGCGTTATTAGACACCCATCCAATATAACGTTTATGCCACAGCTGCCCATACCATGGTAATGAACAAAATCATTACTTTTTTGGAACAGTTAATACAGCAACATGCCAGAGCTGCTGGAGTTGTTTCCCCCCCCCCCATGGGACATTTCGGGATTTCTGCTTTTCCTTTTGGCAAACAGAGCAGGAAGAGGCCTGTATATATGGGATGTGGTCTTGGCACACCCTACCCTTGAGAGTCAGGCGCAGTGACTCATACTCACACACCCTCTCATGCTGCGTTAGTATGGTATGGTGACTTCTCAGATTGTGGTAAGAATTGAATATGGAGATACAGTATATTCTCTGAGAGTATGACAGGAGGAGGTCCATTCTGATTGGTTCCAAAGAGTTGGGAGGAGGCAGATGATATGTGCTGATCCCAGAGATGGAGGAGAGATAAAATGATAAAACACAACACTGACAGAGGAGGAGACCTGGAAATGTAAGATGATGGTCCATATTAACCCAAGGGTCAACTTGGGGTTCCCATCCGCAATGTCATCGTTTCTGATGTTAACAAGCTTGACCTAGAGGAAAAAAAAAGAAAAAAAACGGACAAAAAGCAATCACCTGAAAGTTATGGGGCTAACACTTCAAATTTTACATAGATTAAATATTATATATTTTACCTGCCGGTGCTTGAGGAAGTCCAGTGCTATTTGTACATTCTGCAGTTTGTGGAATCTCATGCGGCCTTTCTCTCTGGGCTGAAGAGAACAAATAATGTAATTTAAGCATCCTTAAACATTGGGACTGAATTAAAAGGGGGAATTTTATGCAAAGGTTGATGCCATTTGAAGAAGAAGGAATAAAACCATGCTGAACCAAACTGTTCATGCAAAAATTAGCACAATTGTGCCAAAATGTGGTTGTTTTATCACAAAATTAACAAAACCGTAACTTGTTGGAATGTTCTAAATATAACCACATCAACTGAATAGGGTGCCATTCTATTAAGGTTGGAGACAAGTATGATCTTGCTGTTCCTTGTGGATGGGGGACAGGGGGGGTCATACTCAATACATGACACTTTCCTTCTAGTTTTTAAGTTCTTTTTTTGTCCTCTAATATGGAGGAATATTCTCCAAACGAAGAAAAACAAAAGAAAAAAAATAAACTTAGATGTTGGCACAGATTTACTGTATATGTCTGCTGCTTCGCAAATGCACAATATATCTTCATATCTAACATCTAAAAAAAATCCCACCAAAAATAGAACAAAAATCAAATAAATACAATAGATAAAGCAAAGCTATTGATGGAAAAAAGTATAACAAAAAAATCTAAGTTGAGTTGGAGATTAAGTTACAGTGGTACCTCTAGTTACTAAATTAATTGGTTCTGGAAGAAATTTCTGAACTGGAAAATTTTGTAAGGAGAGATGCGTTTTCCATGAAACCTAATCCGTTCCAAGCCCCTCTAAAATCAGCATAGTGAGCGATCGCCCGATTGATGAACACTCTTTCTGGTTGATTCACATTTACGTAAAACTATCGGACAAGGACGCTACATAGACACATATCTATCCATCTATACAAATAGACTCATACAGTAGAGGTCCCTCTTAGCCAATGGGATGCCAGGATGATGCTCGGTAATAGCCAGTGGTAGAGCAGCAATAAGTATGTTGCGTTCAGCAACCCATAGAGTATTTTCACCTTTCGTATTTTGACATTTCTTTTGTAACAAGAGGCAATATTTTCTTGTTGAGGTGTTTCATAACCGTTTCATATGATGAGACAGTCATAAGTAGAGGTACCACTGTATTTTCTTTAACCAAATCCCTGGGAAGGCACATGAAAATGATTGGAGAAGTGTGGGATACGACGAGCCAGTTTATAAACCCACTCACCAATGGAACTCTCCCGAGAACGTTTCTCTCCCTCAGCTAGCTCCAAGAGGAGCAATGCAAAGAGAGCCAGATGGCAAAGATCAGTTCACACAGAGAAAGGTTATAGGGGTGCAAACAAGAGGTGAAGGAGAAGAGGGTGAACAGGAGCTGAGTTCTGGATGTAACAAGTGATCATAAACAAAGGCCAAAGTTTAAGAATCAGAATCAGAATCAGAATCAGAATCATCTTTATTGGCCAAGTATGTAGAACACACAAGGAATTTGTCTCCGGTATAACACGCTGCACTAGTATCATCATAAACAACAAAATCATTGAACCATTTTAGAGTAACCAGTAGTTTTTTAGTACCAAAAGTTGAAGATCATGTTTACTTCTGAACCACTGACACCCCCACAGACCCCACACACCCTCACCACCCGACCAGTTTGCTCAGGGCTAAAGTAACACCTAATCGGGGCTCAGCTTCAGAAAACAGATGAGCCGTGATTGGTCGTTACCTGAGCAACTGTGATGTCATTTTCAATTGACAGAAAGTGGCAAAATGTCCGTCCCCTGAGCTTGCTGAGTGGATTTTGCTGCTTAACTTGTATTCCACAAACTTAATAATCAACAGAATGTCGTGTTTAGACTAGTAGAGGCGCATAGGACACATTACGGGGACTACAATTTTTGGGGTGATAAACAAGTTCAACACTGCTTCTATTATAATTGCAGCTTCGTACATAGATGACTAAATATACAGCAGAAGAAATATGATAATTTTTCTTCACAAACTTTTTGAGACATACAGCAATACTGACCAGTTTTTCTCCAGAGAGGACCTCGAGCAATGAGATCAGGTTATGTCCATCTCGAAGGTCCTCATACAGATCTGACACATGACGCTGAGCCTACCAGAAAAAACACAACAAAATATATGAGCCATGGTGTGACGAGAGTTACACTTATATTTCTTCAGGAGCATTGGACAGCAGCTGCATAAGCTAATCTAAATTAAATGGAAATAGCGTCTGAGTTCAGCCCTGAGTTTGTTGGATAAGAATTCCCCTACAGCTCTGTCTTATCTGCCAATCCAATTATACATAAATCAGGAATGTATTGCCGAAAGCAACTCAAGTCTGAGCCCTCCTAAAAATGCAGAATAAAAAGTGAGGCGTCCGTGAGTTAAATTAGATTAGCCAAAACCAAAGTCAACGCAACCACATGAATGACAATTTGAAAATGGTAATGAACTAAAAAATAAAATAAAATCATAAAATATAACAAATACAAAAACGGTGGTCACTGAGTAAGTGATGAAGTGCAATTGTAATTCACTTTTCACCAGTGTTCAGACAAGTTGGAAGGTGAGCAATGTTAAAAAGGAGCACACAGTAAATGCGGGGGCCTGTCACAATGCAAGCACTATATAAGCCATCCTTCCAGTCCACACGTTTAGAAGAGCTAAACTAGAACATGCTGGTACCTACCTCTGCTCTCCAGGGCTAAATAGAGAAATTAAAACGGATGAGTAATGTGCAAAAAGTCATGGAAATAGGTTAATTCTGAAAAATGACAAATGGAAGGTGCAGTATAATATATAGAATGACTGTTTTGAATAGATGTTTTCTTGGTATGCAAGATAACATAAGGTTAGAGAGATAGAGAGAGACATTTTGATTAATGCAGTCCAATTTGAGCAACACTAAAGGTGAAGTATTACTAGAAGACGGTATTGTTTGGTCTTGTTGCGAAAGAAACCTCAACCCTGAAATGGAATGAAACATATTTTGCCCTTACAAGTTAGAACAGCAGATGATTCATTTTGGCAAGAACTGAAACCACCCCAAGTAAAGATTTACATCCAGATTAGGCCACGAATTGGCCACCAGGGTTCACAGTTAATACACTTTAACACTTGGATATTACTGCATTTGCTATATTTGCTATACTATGCAAGTAATGCAACTGTACTCCTAGCAACGTGTTTTTCACTTTTATTGATTTGCAATTAATTTTAAGACTAACTCAGTACTGACAAAGTTGTACAATTTTAAGTGCTAATTTGTCCTTTTTAACACTGCTCCTGCCTCACTGTACTTCCATATGAGCACTTTTAATAACAATGAATAGAGTTTGTGGAGTCAATGTGATCACCAGTAATGTGATGCTACAGGACAAATTACCAAAACGGGCAAATGTAACGGTTTTGCTCTCAACAGTGAAAATCATTCACACAAGAAGCCTGATGGGCTGTCAGACTTGTCACCAACTGCTCGGTCATCAAGTACTTTTAATATACCCTGTACTTGACGTTAAGTCAACATTACATTCCTCTACAACTCACTGACTGAAAAAGGAAAACTCCTTACCACACCCAAACTATAGTGTGTCCTGTAGCCCACCATTTAACTATCACGATCAATCATTTTGTCAGTTTAACTTTAGCACAGCATGCCAAACTGTTAACACATTCCTGCCCAAATGTGAGTATTTCTTACTCCACGGTGGCAATTTAATGTCTTTTTTCCTGCAGGTTTTGCTCAGATAAATGCTTATCAAGTTACCTATGGTCTCTTGACGAAAATGAATTTTATTTTTCTGGTTTTATGAATGAATGAATGAATGGTTTTATGGTCATTGGAAATTTATAATTCCTGTCTTCACTCCTTTTAGTACGGTCTTTGTAGTCACCGATGGTTCAGTTTGCCCCTCAGTGATGATGTGGACGCGGGTGTGAATGATTGTCTCTATGTGTGCCCAGCGGCTGGCTGGCGACCAGTTTAGGGTGTAAACTGCCTTCCGCCTGTCAGTTGAGATAGGCGGAACTAGTTAAACTAAGTTCATAAAAAAACTGTTTTCATAAATGTAACACTTTGTAATATGTTATATCTACTGAAGTACTGACGTTATTTAATTCAAAATCACTTAATCACTACATATGGTAAGGCTTTACGTTTCCCGTACAGTATACAGTCGGAGGCGGTATGCGGCAAAGAGCTGTTATCCACCAATAGAAGAAGACTCCCATTTATAGACAGGAGTACGACTGCCAGCGACTTGGATCGGATTTTACCTTTGGACACAATGCAAAGTGGGATTCTGGTAAAGGTAAGTCATTTTGGACTTTAAATTAAACCTGTTTGGCATTTTAGTAAAAACAGGGGCAGGCAGCCCCCCTAGCATGCTCTCGCTGCACTTAAAGGTTCAATACATTGCCAAATAAGTGTATGTGAAATGAATGTGAGTGTATGTGCATATAAAGCTCTTTGGGTGGGTACCGTGATGTTGATACACTGATATATAGTGCACTACATTTACCATTTAAATCAAATTGGATGTTAAATTTGTTGGACAATGACGTGTATTTTGGAGAGGGGTTGGGTGGGCAATGGATTGACGATAGACTATCCGGTTTACTGACAGAAGTATGACAAAAGAAGAATGACAAAAGTGAGTTTAAAATAACATGACGGACTGACGCTTTCAGTTTGGATTGACTTGAAGTAATGATTGACTGACAATGACGGATAGATGCTCAGGCTTCTGACGAATGCTGGACCAGCAAAATGTAGTAAATTTCGTACTTTTGCCTGGAGGCACAACAAACGCAAAGATGATGTTTACACTTGAAGCTCAGTGGAAATCTGCATACTGTACTTCTGTGTGTCTTTCATTTTGAGATGTCCGTGTTTTATGTTATGTATTGTCTTCTATTATTTTGTTATTTTATGTGAACTGTTTTTTCAAGCGCTTTGTTACAGCTGCAGCTGTTGGGAAAGCGCAATATAAATTAAGATGTAATGTATTATAAGATGACCCTGAACGCAAGTGCCCAATGAAATCTTGCATGGTTCTGTTGGCTTCAACAACCATGAGCATTGTTCTGACACAGTCAAGTGACGTATCATAGGGAACTAAAATAATTCAAATGTCTGTGTCACATGCCAAAGTTTGCATTTAACATGTACAGTAAGTGAAATAAAAATATGTCAATAAATGCATATGGTGGTGGCACCATATATTAATGCTGCACACTCACATGGAAAGGAAAACACTGTACTACGCCCCCCACCCCCACCCCCACCCCCGCCATCTTGTGTCACATCTAAGAGAGAAGAATGGACCCATTAAAGAAAATGTAACCAATTAGGCACTTAATGTCTCAAGGCTACAGATATATATTGACATATAAGTGACATAAAGATGGACACATTTTCACTACTATCGTTGAGGGTTTTGTTATTGAGGGAAATATTTCACTCAAGAGAAACTTCAGACGGCCTTCGTGGACTGTTGACTTTACTGCATTTGCCACTCATCAGGTGGCTTGCAGGCGTCAGAGTGACAATAAAAAGAGGGGAAGGTGACAATGGACGAATGGTGTATACCGATTCTCAGCTGACGACTGATGGGGCTTCTGGAAAGCCTCTCGAGGACTCTATTTACAATGTTAGTGATGTGAACAGAGAATAGAGACAACATAGCAGCTAGTGTGTATAAATAGTGAGTGGGAAGAGATGTTTTTTTTTCTTTAATTTCTAAAATGCATCCAAGAGGGGGATCGCACATGGGGAATTCAGCTGTATATGTAAATTTTGTTCTTGGTACATGATGATAATGAGACAATCAATATATTTGAATGAAACAAAGGATGGTAGCTCTAATTATCTAAAAATGGTGACCCCAAATACAGAATACTGCTCGACTGTAGTTTTCTGAGAACTGGCCAATGTTTTTCATCACAACAACAATAAAACTAATTGTTATTCTGATTATTATTCAATTTTAAAAACTCAATTTAACTGTGCTTTTAAACAGATTTGTGCCACACTATTTTGGAAAACAAACCTTTTAGCAAGTCATTTTGTATTTACTTAGTCATGAATAGCTGTTCTCTATTTTGGCCATATCTTTGTATGTTTTTTATTTCCCTCCTTATACATTTATTTGATCAATTAATTCTTGCCAACAAAAATGGAACCCGCCTAGCTACTTGGTGTGTGTGATTGCCGTTTGGGCTTGGAATGCTTACGGTTAAATTCATTCACGTCACCACCTCCGGGTTTCAGCACTCATTTAACACAGAGCATTGCATACAGTAATCACTGGAAAATCAATGCAATGATTTGCAGATTAAACTGGGTTGTAGACTATTTTGTTATACACCACGATGCTCTAAAAACAAAATCATAGCAATACTACCTGTGACTTCCTTTACATTTTTTCATAAGGATGAGCGACATTCAATGGATTTGTGTATACAGTATGTGCATGTTTTCTGTAGACAGTGACTATCAATAGCCATTACCTTAATCAAGTGCTTGTTCACCCATTTGGTGAAGGTCTTTTTCTGTACTCGATCACGTTCATCTGCAAAATACAGAAACCACAATCAGATTACAGTATGTCATTACCAGTGTATTGTATGACGCAATGTAAACTTCTTGCAAGATGGGGGAAAAAAGTCCTACTGTTGGGCCATTGTGGTCCTTGAAACTTTACAGCTAAATACAATACATACAGAGCGATATCCGAGGGTAATATAAGATATTTATTGATATGAATAAAGTGAACAAAAATGTGTGGTTGCTATGTTAGTAGGTGTGTTTTATTTCAGGACAAACACACTTTGTCGGTGGAAAACACCACACAATGTATGACTGCATCTGGGTGAGACTGTATCAGTGCACCCATATGAATGGCAGAGTTCGTCTCAATCGCAGCATCGTCTCAAACAATTTGTGATATCTATGAGGAAATATCTCAATCTATCGTTGCATGATTCAAGTATTCACATTCTCTCTCCATATGACACGACATGGCACATAGTACCTAGTGCAGAAAGCAATTATCCAACAAGACACAGCAGGACCCAGATGGGGAACACACCCATCAATGCAACAACAGTACCTGTATTTACCCACCTGCTGTTGTGTCTCTTTGAGAGAACAGTTAAAACACACACACACACACACACACACAAGGTGTGTAATACCAACATTCATTATCGTGTCTGCTCCAAACTATTAAGAATA
Source organism: Hippocampus zosterae (assembly GCF_025434085.1). Classification (NCBI taxonomy): domain Eukaryota; kingdom Metazoa; phylum Chordata; class Actinopteri; order Syngnathiformes; family Syngnathidae; genus Hippocampus; species Hippocampus zosterae. The sequence goes on along the minus strand of NC_067455.1, from coordinate 21,227,408 downwards.
TAAAGGACATTGCTCGGTCACTAGAACGTCAGAGTGCAGTGTGTAAACCTCAGGAACAGATTAATGTTGAACACCCTATGCAATATTTTATATTCAATATTGCATTCTGTACTGGGTACAGTTCAATTTAAATTTATTTTGTGCATGCAAATACTTTGTTTTTTCTACTTTCTTCCTTCCAAATGTTGCTGTTGTAAATTACGAATTTTTCCATTGTGAGACAAGTAAAGGTTTTCTTATCTTATTTTATCTTAACAACTTGTGACTCTTCCCCCATAATTATTGACTCACACAGTAAGTCCCAATTTGTACAAGTGTGACCTATGGCCATGAATATAAAGTCATTTATCTTATCTGTTTAAAGAGTGACATGTCGACAGCATAGTGACACACCCAGTAACAGGTAAGCATAGGGCAAAAATACACCCCCGCCACCCCCCCGATGCCCAAATGCTACATTAATTTCCTAACAGTAATTTCAACTAATACGTTATAGAACTTGGAAGAGGTGGACATGACATGAATTGCTTTCCTGGGAAAAATAACACATTTGACGGGAACTTAACTGAGGCACTGTGATCTCTTTCTGTCTGTCAACCAGGCAGTTTGCCAACGAGACTTATGCCTCAGAGTAACACTTGCGTGTTTCCTAAAAAACTGCCTTTTGACACACGTTACTCCTTGGCAAATGCGGGCAATGCATTCTTGCCCCACTGTGTTACCTCATGCCGTTTCCACTGCTGCATGCTGACATTTTACTTAAAAAAAAACCCATCAGGATATGCTTGCTGATAGGGGCTAAAACTCCATTGTCACCAGACACAATTTTCCAAACCCAAAATCCAGTTTAGCAGCCAGCAATGTTTCAGGCTGGTATCATTCCGAAGTGTGACACAAGAGTCAACAGTAGCAATCTGTACAATTTGCAGCATTTCACGACTGCATGGCATGAGGTGCACATTTATCTCTTGAATGACTCACTTAGCATATCATGCCTGCACCTTAGTAGAGCCATGTTTGTTTATTTTACTAAAACTTGTATGAATCATATATATATATATATGACAATTCAACAGGTACCCAGGTAAGTGAGCTACAAAAAAAAAAAAATGGACGGATGCTGCACATCAACATTTGACTGACCAACACGGAGTAAGGTAAAGGGAGTACCCTTTACAACCGATAGTTCTTTCAAATTACAGAGTTTGAAAGGCATTAAAACTTCTCATACTGCTACCTTTCCTGGTGTCCATAGCCTTCAACATCCCTTGGTAATAGATTTCATCTGAGGGCAGCCTCTCCCTGCCCATGCTGTCGGATGAATAATTCCTGTACCGCTGATGTGAAGAGGCCATTGTCGGTCACGTCTGTTTCACACAAGTAATATTCCTATTTTCAAAAGCCCATCGGCGATTAGTTGCCAATATGGTCTTGATCTTGGATTGATCTGTCCTTGGTCCGTCCCAGCAGTTGCGTGACCCTGGCTCTCTCAATCCGTGAAAAATCAACCAAATTTTCCTCTTTTGCCTCTGAACCTCCCCACTCCCTGACTACGTTCGGTTTTCCCCTTCTTTATTAATTTAACCTCCGTGTATGTTTTTCCTTTCCCTTTTCTCCGCTCACCCAATCCCTTTCACAATGAATGATGCCTGTGGGCTATAAAGTCCAGGCCAGTCTTCCTAAGTGTCGTTCCAAGTGTGTATTTAGTGGAGGACATTGTGGGTAGGGCTCTCAACACACCCTAAGCCAGAAGACGAAGGAGGCGGGAGAAGTGTTGTAACAAGCGTATACTATCACTTAATCGGCCCATTTGCGAAAAATATCACACACACCCTCGAGCTGATTTATAAGAATAAAGCAGCATGTTTGGTTCCAGCAAAGCTGTAAAAACAAAGATATTAATGTATCAACACTATACATCTAGCATGTAGACAATCATGAAACCATGCATTCACTGGTTAAATTATTCAACACATTCAAACCACCTTCACATGAGGTTTATCAATGGTTTTACCTAGCATAGCATCTTAAATAACATGCCAGCATGAACTGGACTGACATCACACACGAGCAACCAGAGGCACAACCACTTTAAACAAACAGATTAAATTCATCTTTTAAACATGTTTCTACATTTTAAGGAACACGGATAAATTGCAAAGGCACGTTTGACTACACAAGCTGTTCGTGGCTGTGTTGGGAGCGAAGCGGAAAGGTACTTTCAGTTTCACTTTTGACGGTACACGAGACACACTCTTGGACCACAAACAAGACTTCTTCAACGCAGCCCCCCCGCCCCCTCCAAAAAAAAGCACCGTCAATGATTTAAACTTAACAACACCAACATTCCACTAGTTGGCACTGAAGTAAAACCGGTGGATAGAAACAATAACGTAACGTAACATAGTAATGTCGAAAAATTCACGAATATGCAAATCTGTACATGCCAAACAGCAAATATGTGGGGGTTCACTGTATTTTTTTTAAAATTTCTCATATTTAATATTTAACTCAACAGTGAACTCACATTTCTACAAAGAAAGAACACATTAAGTCATTCACTGCCTAAAATACACCCACACTTTCACTGGGTTCATCATTACTTTTGTAAAACATTCCTCAGAAACGTGGGCGTTGGCGACCACAGGCAACTGGCAAATCAGCATTGAAGTTACCTTAGATGGAAACACGATCATTTTAAAAGAGGAATCATTTTATGACTTCATTATATTGAGTTTGGCTTGTTTTTTTTTTTAGCTTGAAAGAAGAGGATTGACTTGCTGTGCTCGACAGCTTTAAGAAGTGATTTTGCCTTTGAGGTACAGTGACACATTCCTGTAAGTATGGAAAATAAATACAAAAAACACCCAAAGTTTCTTTTTTTATACAAACAATAGTTTACTAAAATAAGGAAGAAAGATTTAGGATTAATGAAATTTGATGGGCAAGTACCGTTATTAGGCATTTGTCTTGGGCCGATGCCGGCCTTATTTCTAGGTATCACGTTCTCACAAAGGATCCTGATACCAGCCACCGATACTTAAGGCAAAAAATACAATTAAAAACAAAGACATTGAATAATGTTCCTTGCCAGTGGTTGGTGCTACAATGCGGCCATTTGACACATTGGTGAATCATGGTGTGCATCCAAAACACAGAAAGGTCTCTGTTCACATTTACCAGTCATTGTGTTGATTGGAATGTTAGGTATCATAATTACAATAACTACGAGTAGCATTGGTATTTGTGAGTATTCAAGAGTGAAGAGTTGACGTGATATTGGTCTTTAAAAAAGTGCAATCGAACATCCCCAACAAGGAGTTTTGAGGTTTTTTGTTGTTGTTGTTTTAATGAATATAACACTTCTCTATTTGGTAAGGACAGCTGGGCTGGAAGGTCGGATGTTCATTTTTCAGCAGTGAGCTGACTCCACATTCAGATTTCCCCACCTTTTCTGACATCAGCTTCTGAGGCAAACAAAGCCGTTTTTCTGAGGTGCAAAGTATTAAACCCAACCTGTACGAACATGAAGGCGCGGCATGTGTCACTATGAGTCTGCATGGGTGTGCGTGTGTTAGTTCATTTTGAGCTTCGTTTTTTTCAGATCAAGAGACACACCCTTGTAGTTCCAGTGAATGTCTAGGCAAGCTTAGGAATTCAGGAGTGGTTCATGGGTGGGCAATTTGAAGCCAAAAAAGGAATACTAATCAGGATTTACTTGTAAAAGGAATTTAGAGATGCATACAGCATTGTGTCCGACATTGCTTTGGCGGTTATAGCATGTTTTAATGAACAGGATCACAATGAAACGTGCCTGATCACAGATTACAATTTTTAACGTTTAGTCTAATATGTAACGACAAAACTGTTTCAAATAATGTTGGTTGAAACCAGCAGAAGTGCCCTCAGGGCAGTCTCAAATGTTAAAAATAACTAATAAACTCCCCCATAACTAATAAATGTGAAATACCAACCTTTGCCTCTAACTGTTTTGAAAGTCTGGCAAACGATAGTGTTTAGAACAAACCGTTTTATTTGCCAAAAATATTTCTGGTGTACACCAGTACTCACTTTGCCGGCCATATGAATAATCACCAAATAGTGCTCCTACTCCTATTTCGAGAGAATATTCAACTAAATGCTTGTGAGAAGACGTTGACAACACAGCTCCGAGTTGGCTTTGATTGGTGGAATTTCGCCTTTCAGCTCCTCACATCAGGGGTTGCCCCAGCAAGTCATGTTCGAATGGCTCAAGTTTTACACTGGATGCCTTTCCTGACACAACCCTCCCATTAATCTGGGCTTGGACCAGCATTGGCCATCTCGAGTGACTGGGTGCCTTGGCAACAAACTGAACCAACTGAAGCTGCATGAAAAGAAACCATCTACCTTCAATCCGGATATTCCCAAGGTTCTAGTAAAAAGTAGAGCTACTCATAGGGAAAATCTTTGAAGAGACACTTAATGACAGCCGAAAAAGATACAGCAACTCTGGAATACTGTCGTCATGAGCTATTTCCCCCACAAGGGAGACGTATCATTAAGGTCTCGGAATGCCTATTCCAGTACTTGACTACCCTTATCCTGCTTCATTAAAACCAGATGGAACACCCTGGTCTTACACAAGCAGTCAGAGCTTGGGGAACATTTTCGCTACATCACAAATTATACCGCATGAGAATTTATTTGATGACTTGCATGCATTTTATTCTTCATATTATTTTATTTTGACATCCACGAGAATTTAACAGAATAGACTACAGGAGCCGCTGGAGAGACTATGTCACCGAGCTGGCCTGGGAACGCCTCGGGATCCGCCAGGAAGAGCTCGAAGAAGTGGCTGGGCAGAGGGAAGTCTGGGCTTCCCTCCTAAATCTGCTGCCCCCGCGACCCAACCCCGGTAAGAGGTGGAAAATGGATGGACTATAGGAGCAGTACTTGTCTCCTGATTTGTATCAGTGGAATTCATCCAAACAACATCCTTTGGTTCAATCCAGTTTCAACAACAACAACCAAAAAAAAATACACACAATTGACCTCAGAAGGTGCTCTTTTCGACAGCTCTTTTCAGTTGTTGGATTGAATGCGACTATGTTTTGTACTCGCAGTCCACAGATGATGATTGTGTCCCAATCAAAATAAGACACGGAAAGTTATAGAAAACACACCTGTGGTTTTACACTGAAGTTTTGTTGCTGGTCATGGTTGTATAGCATGTGAGGTTGACCACACAGAGCATTATATTGACTCATATTAGCCATTTTAAATTGTCATTTAGGTAAAAATGTATGCGTGCTCAAACAAAAGTATAACCAATAGATCAATGTAAGATATTACAACATTTTCACTCATACATCTGTAAATATGCATTGCATTGATGCTACCATTATGGGGAAAACATAACCTATATTTAGGTAGCCATTGATTCCTGAACACATTAAAAAGACAAAAGAAGCCAAATTTCATTATCGCTTCTGAAAACGAACTCATTTGAAGCTTTATCACAAGCGTGAATGTATTAGGTAACAGTTATGGCGAGGCTCATATTTCTTTCATAATGGCATGTCTTCACCAGTCCATTCAGGTGAGAGCGTAAATAATAGTGCATTATCTGGCCCACCACACCTCAGCCATAGAAAAGGAATGTTGATAAAAGTAGGAGTGACCTAAACACACTCGAGGCGATTATATTACAGAGTTATCTTTCTAAGAAGAGGAGGACAATTTTGGAAAAAGAAAGGTCTCCTTGAAATTCTCTGACACCCACCCGAACATGCCAATACAAATTGGATGCATGAGTTCAATGAAATCAACACGTTCTTGCTTTTTAAATGTTAAATATTCTGAGGTAATTTATCATTGATGTTATTTTTTTTAATCATGATGAACTCATTTTCTTGCACATCAGGTTAAATCCTTCAATAAGTAGTAACTTTAACAAGGTATAAAGCCCAGAAATATTTAGTTAGATTTCATGCGGGTTTTAAAAAGGAACAAAGTACTATTTTCTTAAAGGCTTAAATAATCCATTGTCAAGACCCTAAATGTGAAATAATTATTGAAACGTATTGCATAATAATAGACATGGGCCAGCGCCAGCTGTGGCAGGGCCACCATAAAAAAATACTTTGATTTGTCTATTTTTCTTTTTTTTAATGTCGCTGATTGTGTTTATCCTCCAATTGACCTTTTTACAATGCGAAATGGCCGCTGTTAAAATGGTTACCACAACAGCAACGCTAGCGTTGGCAGCTGTCGTGCACTGCTTTGCAAATGGTCATAATGGCCTTTACACTGTACCTATGCAGTATCCAACATATCTTTCGGTACACCCGCAACGAACCGGTCAAATCTAACAGGCACGTCGTTTTAACAAATTCCCCCGTTTGTTGACAACGGGCCATGATGGAGGTCCTGTTATGATCCATTTCACACTCCAACCCGATTGCAGACATCTGAGTGAAATGTCCAAATTTGGTCTAACAATCCACATGCACAACGTATTTAACTCACCAAGCCACTGGATTACACACAACAGCTGAGTTTTAAAATAGCTCAGCTCTGAGTTGCATATCAGTCGTTAAAATTGATTTATTCAGCTTGGCTAGATAGCCATGCAACCTAGTTGGTGGTGTACAGAGCTGAGGGCGCTTGCACTGGCTTAAAAACAAAAAGCATTGCGTGTCTCCCTCTGCAGGCCAGAGCATCAAATATCGCTTCAGCAAGGCTGACAGTAACAGATTCTGTCATGTTTCCATTCAATTTGAAGTGAGAGTGATAAAGTTTTAATCCATAACAAAGATACATAGTGCATTTAAAAAAAAAATTATGAAGGTATTTAGAGTCTTTAAAACCTCGATCAGTTCCTACTTGTTGCATTGCCAAATTTCTGGAAGACCAGTACAATAAAATTGCTTGATAGTTTATTCCTCTTTTTAAATGGTCTTATTTGATATTTCTTTAATTACTCTCTTACACCAACGAAATATCAATCAAATTGAACTGCTCCCTCAAAACAACAACAAAACAATTACATTTAGGCTGTCAAATAGATTTGTTCTTCTGGGAGACTTCTGTTACATTGCCTTAGCCAAGAGGAATGTTTTTGTAATGTAGAATGTTTGTATCAGTATGTGTTTCTCAATCAGCCTCTCCACAAGCCTTAAGGCCATTTATCACTTAAAAAAAAGACAATTTTTTTTCTTTGATTAATGTTACAGTACTCAATTTCTTAAATGCTGCAAGATTTATTTTGGCCTTCAAGATTAAAGAAAGAAATGCACCCCTATAGCATGAGTTATGCTGTAGCTTTCTTTCTTTTCATTTTTGTTTCACAGCATTCAGAGCTTGCAAAACTTCAGAAAAAAATTCCAGGGGGATGCATTTCAAGAATAAATAGATTTAGCTAGATAAACCTATTTCAGTTGGGAAAAAAAGATGTATGACACATCTTACTTATCTTAAATGTGTAATCTGTTATTGAAAAAAAAGTATATTAACAGGTACATACAAGTAATAAGAAAAAACAAAAAGGAAAAAATACTGCATAGGTACAGAATTCAATTCTGGCTCGGGCCTTGTGTGGAGTTTACATGTTACCCCTGTACCTGCGTGGGTTTTCTCCGGGTACTTCGGTTTCCTCCCACATTCCAAAAACATGAATGTCAGGTTAATGCAACACTTTAGTCTAAATTGTCCCTAAGTGTGATTATGAGTGTGAATGTTCATCTGTGTGCCATGCAATTGGCTGACAACCATTTCAGGCTCCAGCACGCCCACGACCCTTGTGAGGATAAGCCGATTAGAAAACTAATGGATGGAAGGATGAATCACTGCAAGCTCTGTCCATGTCCTGCCATCAGTCATAATAATAACAAATGAAACACGAGAGTCTCATTTACAAAGAGACCAAATAGCCAGCGCTATGTTGTATTCAGTCAAACATGTGCATGGTGTTGGTGAGGGTGGAGGGGGGGGGGGCATGATTTTCCTAAGATTGTGGTCATTCACAAAGATCTCAAATATCAGGTGCTAAAAATGGATGTGGATCTCATTCTAATCAAACTGCTGGCGATAGCTAAAAACGTAGTGGTGGCTGGAGTCTTTACAGGAGGATTTTGCGCTTTAGGTAGTTCTGGTGGTTTTCAATATGGAACATTGATGAGAGCAACACAAGCACAAAATTAAGTCGAAGTAATATTACTGAGTTCGAGAAAAATAAATCAGTCACTGCAATCATTTTGGGGAAGCTTGCAACTCGATCAAAAGTTATATTTCCCTTCATTTAACTCGCCCAGAGTGAAGTGAAATTGGCTGAATGAGTGTCCATCGTGCTTTACCTCACATTTAAATTTTGGAAAGCAGACCTGGAAGTCTGCTTTGACAGAGGCCAGCATCAGTTGTCCCCGTGTGCTTATCTGAGCCACGTGAAGTGCAGAACATGTCATTAGTTGTTTTGCGCAAATCTTGTCTGACTGGCTCCAACCCAGGCAGTCTTTTTTTGCATGTACAAGCCTTTACTCCAGCCGGCCCGATGCGTACTTAAATGAGTAGACACCTTTAAATGTCAATTTATAATGGGGCAAAGTTAAGACGCTCTAAGAATGGGAAAGTGATCTAAACATGCTGAGTTTACTTCTTGCAAGACGGTTGGATCTCCTGTTTCTCACGATCACCTTCTATGTGAGAGCAACTGTGGATATTCCGATCTTCCGAATCATTATCGTAACCACAAAGCCAGGCAAAAAATTGTTGGAAATTCACAGTATGCTGAAAATCGATAATTGTCTGTTTGCCATGACTCTTATTTGCCCCTCCCATAACAGAACAACACAAAAGGTACTGATGGAAAATCAAATGAAATATGGCAACTACAACAACAAAAAACACAATAGACCACTTCAAAACAAGTCATGCAACAGATGGCATTGCACAAAATTCCTATGAATGACTTCCATATGATCCAACAAACTTGTTGAAATAGATACATAGAAAAAAACTCCTCCACAATGTTCCTTACTGCTGTAAAACAAGAAGTATCAAATATATCAAATATTTATATATATCATATAAACAGCTCCTGACAACCGTAGAAAACAAATTAAACAAATTAAAAAACTGGTTCGACAGAAATAAATTGTCACTTAACGTGAAAAAATCGAAGTTAATTGTTTTTGGCACAAGATCAATCAAACACAAGCTAAAATTATGGTAAACTCCATTGAGATAGAAAGAGTGTATGAAATCAAGTTTCTCGGATTAGTAATAGATTAAAACTATGTTGGAAGCCACATTCCGATAACGTAAAAAGAAAAATAGCCAAAACTGTAGGGATCCTCTACAAAACCAAGGAAGTGATCTTAAGAGATCTTTGTACACATTATACACTTCATTATTATTACCATATATGACCTACTGTGTGGAAATATGGGGAAATGCCTGCAAAACAAACACACTCCCTATTCTCAAACTACAAAAAAAAAGCAATTCGAATTATTAATAGATCAAAATATACGGAACCCACAAATCCACTATTTATCAAATTAAATATGATGACATTTTATGACCTGGTTGACTTTAAAATCGGCCAATTAATGTACAAAGCACACAATATATTACCTGCTCTGCCAAAACATTCTGAAGTTTTTCGAAATTTGAGAAAGCAGCTATGATTTAAGAGGTACCAACGTATTCAAAAAACTCAAAACAAGAACAAACATCAAGCAAAGAAGTGTATCTATCAAAGGTGTTAATCTGTAGAATAATTTCAAAACGGACCTGAAAATGAGTAAATCACTTGCCCAGTTCAAAAACAAATTCAAATAAATTGTACAAACAACCTACATCAATCAGAGTTAAAATGATAAATTCTAAACATCAAATATAATGATAAATCAGAACTAAGTTTATAAATAGAGAAAAGTATTGAAATATCCATTATGAATACAAGAGAAAATTTACACAAGAGTCCCAGGGTGTGGATAAATATAATCCCGATACAAACCAAAAAGTTGTAAAAATATTCAAGGGTTGAGGGTAAAGTATGAGCCTTAATGGAGACTTCTTTCTTCTTACTTTCTTTCTTTTCTGATTGATATAAAAATGATTTAATAGATACAAACACATAACGGGGTAGGACTAGATAAGTGTTTTACTTCTTCCTACTCCCTTGAACATAATAACTGTGTTGAATGAAGACTGATTTATTTCTTTTTACTATTTTATTTACCTTATTTTCTGTCAAATTATTACTGTATATGTTTTATGTTCAATAAACAAACCAAAACAATATGATCGGTACTGCTGACATGGAGTAGAGTCAAGCTTCAGAAATGTACAACTTTGGGAAGACTCATCGCTCAGAATGAAGTCATCAATTTAGCAGTACATAGTGGTACATAACTGTGGGGAGGGCGGACTTGGTGCTCATTGCTGAAGTGGGAGTTAGTCACAACGTGCGAGTAGCAAGTGAGTTTCAAGCCACTTCCCAGTCGACATAGCAAAAATCGAGCAATTCGGTTCACGCTGACATTTTAAAAATGTCATTACTTCGTTTCAACAAAATGTAGGTCAAGTAATTACAACATATATTGGAGCGTTAATAAACTGCTGTTCCATCTTCCATAGCACAAAAACTGCACACCTAATTTCATTCCATGCATAGATGAACTAAACATACTTAGAAGTGTTTGAAATAAAATTTATAGAAGTTCTATATGTCATTTAGAAAATACATTGTTTGTTACCCCTAACATTTGAGTGTTTTAAGCTACCAATGTAGTTTCACTGTTACTGTGGTGAAAAATATTGAAATATGCTATATGTGGAAGTCAACATCGATAGCTGGACATTTTTAAATTAAAACATTGTTTTTGGTACCAATCCATTTCTTGAATATATTAGTTTGTGTGTGAATGTGTGAATTAAAGGCATTAACTTTGTGTAGATTTTAGGTTGATACTTTATGAAGTTCAGCCTATTTCCTTACATTGGTTTATGGGCTCTGCCACATCCAATATGGCACACACTCGCACTTAGCAAATATACATTGCTCGGTCTACATATACAGTACATGTCTTGGCTAATATGTTGACAATCATAGTTTTTAATGGTACAGTTTTCAGTTTCAGTCTCTGCATGGTCTACTTTTTCAATGTCTGACCAATCCAGCACAAAACTGACAAAAAACTGTTCATGTTTGAACCGCTTTTGGTGAGATAAACTATGTAGTTAGCATAGCTGATTATGCTAGCTAGACAAACCACAGTCTGTTGATTGGAGAAGAAAGGAGTATCATTTCAGGGGGGAAAACAGGAATGGAATAGGGCAGGAACGCAAGACACACCTTTTCTCTGGTGTTTCTTTGTTTTGTCACATTCCGCTTTGCTGAATGAATCAGTGGGTGGCACTGTCTCATTCTGGTAGGATATCACTGTATTTACACAGCGGACTGAGATATTGCCATCATCTCCACAACCCCCAAACTGTACTGTGATTGTGTCAAACTGAACAACCCCCGTGGGACCAACTCATCAAGGTTCATTCACTCACTGGAGCGGCGGACAGAAGAGGCCGCCCTACTCATTCCCCTTTTACGTGGCACCTGTCCACCTTGGTCATGGAAGAATGTTAATGTTCATGTTCATGTTCTCACATTCACATGCACAACGCAGCACACTGGATCCAAGATGAACCAGTGTTGAGGAAGAGGAAACAAACCCAAAAGGTTTGTTATTACTCGACGGCAAGACATGATGATTGTAAATTTCCCCAGTGAGGGACAAATAAAGGATATCTTATATTTTGCACAAGAGACAGAGCTGTCACCATGCAGAATTAATCCCTGTAAAAGCACTTTCATCATATGTTGTGTACATATTATATACGTTTTTCTTCTTCACACGCAGTCACGTGACTTACTTCGTTTGTACCGAAGAAAACCAACGAATGTGCTCACATCAGAGAAACCACTCTCAGATGGCTTGACTACAGCAAGTAATTCTGGAAATTATTTGAATGTCTCTGCAGGTTTCTCAGACACAGATACACAGACAGCTTTATCGTGCTAAGCAAACATGACAAAACCGGTTTGAGAGGCACGGTTGTTGGAAAGCTTCCGTCTGCAATTCTGCTGTAAAACAGCGGACCACTCTGTGTTCTGTGGGATTCCAATGAATGTCACAGATGCCTCTGTAACACAAAACCAAATTCGGCTCCTCATGATCACAATGAGGGTTAATTATTTGCAGTTGCAATTATAAGCAGACATTGCTATTAGATCTTACAGGCACAGTGTAAAATCTCAAATTGACTTGGTGTTCGAAGAGAATCATTCCAAAACTTTCTCAAGAAATGTCACATTTCATATACAGGAGCAAATGTTTGGCAATTTAGAAGTAAAAAAAAAAAAGAATGATGCAATGCTTTTTCATTTAGACATTTTAAGTGCCCGGTTGAAAACTGCAACTTTTGAGTCATTTTACTGCAACTTGTATCTCTCTTACCTGGCTTTTTTGTCTTTTCTCAAGCTCTAAAATACAATGAGTCACTAAGTGCCCCCGCCTCAAGATATAACCTAAGGGGCTTACAGGCATTTATTTGAACAGATGGAGAAAGTGGCACAGAAGAGCATAAAAGCCTGGTTAGTGGTGACAGGTGGGGGCCGTCATGGTTGGGGGAGGGGGTCAAAGAACAGTGTGATGGCATGGGTGTGGCGTTTTTTTTTTTGCAAGAATCCCTGCTGTTTTCTCTACTCTGAAACCACCAATCAAATAAATATACCGGTATATATATTTTTCTTCCCATTTATTCAGCTGTCTGGAGATCTTTTTGACAACTGGCACACATCCTCCTCTTTCAATGTATTCTGAACAGTAATCACCTAAATCCGGGTTTAGCCGTTATCTCTCCCATTCTATTTCAGTTGCAGCTGTTGCAGTTTTTCTGACACACCATTGACATTTGGAACCATTTGGAACCATCGACCATTTGATGGGATGGCCATTTTCTTCCTGTGTGACATTGTGGAAAACGGAGTCATAAAAAAAGCAATAATGCACTGTGATAACCCTGCATCAAAACCCCTAATAATGTCAGGTATATTTTTAAACAGAGTGAAGTGGATGGGTTTATTTGGATCGTGCAATAGGTGACACAGACGTGCAGGCCCTCATGTTATCTTCACCATAATAATAAAAAAACTACAAGAGGTGGAGCTTGTTTTAATGACATAACTAAGGCACACGCCCACACACGTCAGTCCAGCCTTTCACAATAAACGAAAGGATTTAGATCAGAATAATACACATACTTTTAAATGTTCCCATACCTGTTTTTACTGGCAACAAACCGTTCCTAAAAGGAGCAATCACTGCAGGTTAGGCTGGTGGGCGGCAGCCTTGGCCCTATGCCCTCCACTGACACACTATCAATTGAAATAAAGCAGTTGGACAGCCAACCTTAATTCAATCTTTGAAATGTGGCATAGACTGTGTGCTGCGGTAACTGCCAGTTGCTCTGAGTGCAACGTGAACACGCATACACAGCACTTGCTGTATGGACTGTTGTGTTTGTGTTAATATGTGAGGGAGCGGCGGGATCACCTCGTGTTTGCCAAAAAGAATTTTGATAGCTCACAACTCGACAAACAGGCAAGACACAGAGACAAACTTGACACATAGACACCACAGCAAGCCCAATCTGGTAACCTACCAGGTATGATCTTCATCTATGAGACGATACAGAGGAGAACAAGAAGGCGGAGAACTCGACAAGCGAACAGGACTGAGGGGGGATGAACAGGATTGGAGAGGCTCCTGTTTGTTTGCTCTGAACTGCCTTGTTTCTCCCTTGTGTTGAATTATGACAGGCTGTGCCTGCTGTTTGGATCCGTCAGCCTGCTCTTCTGTGGCCAGGGGAGGAGGGACGAACCCAAGGCTGGGGAAAAGGGCAGGGGCGAGGGGCTAAGAGGACTGGATGTTCAAGGCAGAAAGGGTTGGGGCTGATGGTGGGGGCTATTAATATCTAACACAGCCAGATGATCACATCGTGTCACAGTTAGAAACTGATGGAAGCACTCTGGCGGGGCATTTGGCAAATTCGCCCCTGGAGACGCAAACACAATCGAGTGGCTCCCCATCAACTACTACCAATGATGATATAAGACATGAAAACGCAACAAAACAACCATCTTAGTATAGCCAGTTCGAGTTACGGCAGATGCTCACTGTGCCTTATGTTACAATGTCCATTGGTGAACGGCTGCAGTGCCAAAATCTTGGATCAATAAAACAAATCCGTTACCAATGTAACAATGTTGTGTTTCCGGGTATAAACAGAAACTGCCATTTCAGATCATAAAAGAACAACGCAGGTTAAAAAATAAATCTAATTTAAAATCTCACTTTTTCACTGCAAAATAGTCCAGCATCTTCAGCGGTTCCTGTGTTCATCCCATACTCCTTCTGGGAGCATAGCAATGCACAAACAATTTCTAAATATAGTTTGCTTCGTTAAATTCACAAGACACCCATCACAGGGTTGTCAACACGTTTCGGTTTTCTGCAACGTTAAAAGCAATTCAACCCTGAGTCTTGGGAGCAAACTTGAAATGTAATTAATTTACCTGACGTTCATTGTGAAAAGAAGGCCCCTACATAGAGAATCCATGTGGGCGATTTCCAAGAACTGTGGAAAATATATTTCATCAGCCTCACTGTTCACACATAGCTAATGCATTTTAAGCATTTGTCCATATGTAAATATTTTCCTTCAACACACATTGTCAAAGGGGAAAGAGACAAGCATGCAAAGGATAATTTCTTCCCAACAGAATCAGGAGAACATGGATGTAAAACAAAAAGAAAAGTCTTAATTCAACAAGTGCAGCTTGTTGAATTAAGGGACATTAGTCATGTCCCAGGGCAACTTCGATGTTGCCCTGGGACATGACTAATGTCGTAAATATTTTAACTGAACCCACAATGTCGCCAACTCTGTCCCCATCTATCATCTCGGTAAGCTCCCATTATGTGTCCCATTATGTTGCCCACTGCATCCCCATTTACAGTTTGTCTCCAACTATGTCACCCACTGTATGTCAGAAAAACTGCAACAGCTGTTGCATTTTTTCCGACTTGGAATATCGACCATTTGATGGTTTTGAGATATTTTCATTTGATGTTTTGGGGTTTGACCCAAAAAAGCTTGTGCAAAACATATTAAACCATGCACCGTAATTTATAGCTATGAAATAAATAAATGCAGTACATTAAAAAAATCTACCTTACTGAACATAAAGCAGCCATCCATTTTCTCATTTTGTAAGCTGCTCATCCTCCCTCACAAGGGCTGCGGGCGTGTTGGAGCCCATCCCAGCTGTCATCGGGCAGTAGGGGGGTGACACCCTGAACTGGTTGCCAGCCAATCGCAGGCCACACATCAACAGACAACCATTCACACGCTCAATCCCACCTAGGGACAATTTAGGGTATTGCATGAACCTACAATGAATGATTTTGAAATGTGGGAGGCAACCGGAATACCCGGAGAAAGCCCAAGCTGGCATGGGGAGAACATTCAAACTCCACAGAGCCATTGACCACCATTCCCTTAATTTGTAAATATCACTAAATATGTTAAGGAGTCACATTATCGTTGTATAATTATTAAAATGAAAACCTGATGTGCTATTGGAAAAAAAATGTTCGGGTTCGGAATGAGCACAAAAAATAAATCTAGAAAAGTATTCCTGCATCTCTGATTAAAAAAAAATGTTGACCCCTGTTTTCATTTCAGTGGTCATCTGAATTTCAAACACTGGCATTTACAGAGAAGGTACAAATCTTTGCAAGCTAAACAGTTTTTTTAATTAAGTTTTTAATTTAAACCCTTCAATTTGGGAACCGTTTGCTTTTGCCACAGAGCCAATGTGGTGCATAACCACAATGAAAGGGCCCCTGAGCTCGAACATAGTGTAATTGTTCATTGAAGCAGTTACACAAGTATGCATTGGGCAACAGTTCAGTTCACAACAAGGAGGACCTCAGTGGAACGTCCATACTGTCTTCAAGTCCCATTGTCACTTGTGCCATTCGTGGGCAGAGTTGAAACACTTTCTCAAAGCATGTCTACCAGATTCAAGCGTGGAATGTGCACAGTCGCCACACAGCTCCAAACAGAACATTATCCAAACTCTCACTCTATTGATAATATGTCAATGGAACATCACAAAAAAATCATTTTAGATAAAGAAAAGTAAACATACATCCAGTAGTATCGCCGTCTGCAGGCAGGCAAAAAAACAAACAAAAACCCCACAACCACAAATAATCACAATACTAAAAATAGTGACAACCTGTGATTAACACTCAGTGAAGGTCAAATCAGAAGGACACAGATACCCGAGTACCACCTGTCAAAACTTGTTGACATTAGCAGTCAAAGACCACACCGGTTGGGAATGAACAGCAGATGTCAGCAGTGGGACACCAAATACTGACAGATTATTGATTGAAACTCTTGAGCCTTAACTTACTCCTTCTAACTTACTTCAGAGACCAAAACTACAAAAGATAAAAGATTTCAAATACAGGTACTTTCATCAAAAATAAGAAAAGTCTTTATACTATGTTTGATTAGTGGTCCAGTATCTGGCAAACTGCATGTATTGATACTTTGTCATGTCATTTCTGCTACAGATTGAATCATGTCTGCTAATTAGATCCAGATCCCTGTCATGTGTTAAACCAAACAAATACAACAGGAGAGCCATGAACAAGTTATTCCCTCACTCCTTGCCTATTACTCACAGCCACGCTAGACAACGCCCATGTGAAGCACTTCTTACACCCTTCGAGTGCTCTACTCAGTCACGTGAGCAGGACTGTTGTGTGCACTTCACTTTTCATCGCCATATCATCTGAGTCACAAGAACACAATCCAGTGCCAATACTCAAATTTAACACACATGTTAAGCATCAAACCAGATGGGTAACTAGTTTCAGGAATCCGGGAAAAAAAAGAAAAAAAAAAGAGGCAACTTTACAGAGCTCATATCACATTGCATGCATACTTCTCAAATCCTACACATGCTATTGCATAATGGAATGTCATCAAACCTCTCTCTCTCACACACACACACACACACACATACACACATCAGGCTGATTGGACAACCAAGATACAGCCACAGCACACGTTAGTGTCATGAACATATTTTAACAGCAAGTATTATTGCGAGTGAAAGGGTGAGAAAGGCTCCCAAAAGTACCACACCTCCTTCACTTCAATGTGGTCATGGATCACAAGTATCTCTGCAGGGACCAGGCGAGGCCGAATCTCAGCAAGCAGCCCCACCTTGCTGGAGTGACCTCAGATCTGCACAATCTCATTGGAAAAACATGGTCCCAGAGAGAATGACTTTCACTTGACTCCTTTGCAGATCAATTCCCCAACGAAACTAAAAATATGGATTTTGTTTCTGTTTAATCAAGTGCCTGCGGTGCAAAGGGAAATGCATGGAATCTTTGGATCGATTCTTAATTTGAACTTTTATCCAAAGATTTCGTTTTAGCTTTGTGATGTACTTTGGATTAAAAGTACATCACTTCTATGTGATAAGTGACATTGGCTAGAAAATATCCCAGGTATGTTACAACAGCCTAACAGAGAACCGATCAATCACACTCAGTTAATTCAATCCCACGCATTCCTCAATTGATTTTTTCACACTCTCTATTCAGAAAGAGACAGTTGAGTGGTCTTACTCAAAAGATGCTGTGCTTTACAATTATACATGCCTCAATCCATTTTAACAGGAAACAAAGAACAGATGGTAGTTTGTCTATATTCTCAGAGTAATCATTAGAGCATGGTGTTCATTTAGATCCACTCGAAGAGACAAAAGTGCACTGGGGAAAGATACAGGAAGTAGAGTAATTAGGTAAACAAACCTTCAACGAAGTTAGGCCATGTCTTGTCCTCTGGCTCCTCCAGTGAGTGGTCCCAGCTTGCCTCAGGTGAAGCTCCATGCACCCTGGCAGCCGGCGCCCCTGACAAAAGTGCCCTCTCTATGGCTATCTCTTCCAAAACATCCAAGTCCAATTCTTCATCTTCTTCTGCCTTAGGCTGCACAGTTTGTGGACTCGTCTGCTCCCCAGTTGCCTGAGGACTAACAAGCTGTTTCACCTCAACAATCTCTTCGACCACTACAATTTTCCTCTTCATGTTGCCCTCGTCTGTTTCCGGGCTTGCAGAGAGAACGGTGTCCCCCAGGTGAGGCCGGGCACTTTCGGGTGCTGCAGTGGGAGAGGGTGTGTCCTCCTGCAAGTCCCTCTTCTTCTCTTCCTCCTTCTTTAAGGCCTCTGACACCCAGAGCTGATTTGCTGCGCTGCACTCTGCTGCCGGAGTGGCTGAATGTTGTGCAACTATGGGAGGCTCCTCTTGCTTGACAAGGGGGTTGGCCCGTGCCTGAGCTACAGCTGCCTCGGCTGTTACCACTGGCTCTGCTGACGCTAATTCTTTGGCTTTGGGTGCTTCCCTCACAGTGGAGGATGTTTTTGCTTTTGGAACCTCCTGCTTGATTTTTTCTGCAAAGAGCAGTTCTGGCTCCACCCCCCCTTTGTCTGCTGGGGCCTGAGAGAGCACAGCTGCTGCCAGTCTGGTTTCCTCGCTGCACATTCTTTCAGGAGTCGTATTTGGAGGATCATGATGTTTTTGCAGTTCAGAGGTCACAAGGGAGCTGTCTTTCACTGTGTCCCCAGGCAAAGGTGTCATTTCAGTGGATAGCGGTGTTTCCGCTTCCAGCTTTTTAGTTGAACACACTGAAGTCTCAACCACATCTTTACTGTTCAAGCTTTTTAACAATTTCACTCGTTTTTTGTTCGGCGGGGCATGTACTTGCAATGGCTCTGTCACTTTTTCCAATTTAGCAGGAGTGATTTCCCCACGTGTCTTTGAGTCCATGTCAGGCAGAGTGCATTCGATTTGTGCAGATTCTGGATGAGCCACTCGGGGCACTGCAGCGTTCTTGCCAAATGGCAAGGTTGACTCTTCAGAAATAGCCTTTGCTTGTTTAGAGGTTTCCCCCAACGGTGTCACTGCCATTTGTTTAGAGGCATCGATTTCTTGCTCCCGATCATTATTTAATTTTGCCTCAGCCTTTTTTGTCTGTGTTGAAGATGGTCCCTCTGGCATTGTTTCGACGTCATGGGCCTTGACCTTCTCATTTTTGCCTTCTTCCGTTGTCTCAGGTGTACCATCACTACTCTTGATTTTCTCTGCTTGAGATTTCTTTTTCTTTCGCTTGGATTTAGAGTTTGCCACAATCACTTGTTTGTTTTCAATGGCCAGTTCAGTGGGCACAATAGTTTGACTGAGCCCACGATAAGTGCCTTGTTCCAAAGACATAGAGATTGGAGAGGGTGTTATACATGCTTCTTCAGGTGATGGTGACTCTTCTTTCTTAACACCTTGACTTGCATTTACCTCAGTTTTCTTTTGTTTTGTTGCGGTTTTGTTTTTGTCTGGTTTTGCCTTCTCGGTACTATCTGTGACAGTGGTTGTAATAACTTCAGTTACTGAGGACTCCACTTGTGTATTCTCACACTTTTCTTCATTTTGAGACTTTGCTGGTGTCACAGAGAGATTCTGAGCTTCTTTAATTGTAGGCATTTCTTCTGCATCCGCAGACTTCACTGGTTGAGATTTGGTTGTTTCCTGAATGATGGCTACTGTTGATGTAGTTTTGGGCTTTTCATTAATTATTTCAGATTCAACTTGGTTCTTTGAACCAGAATTTTTCGCTGATTCCTTTTTCACAATTGCTCTTTTGAGCTCTTCTTCCACTGCATCTTTATTGGTGTGTTTCATTACAGAAAGATCAGTATTGGTTCGTAGTTTGGATGTTTCCTGAGAAGCTGGTTTAGCCATTTTATTTTTCTTTACTTTATCAGCTACGATTTCAGTTGTGCCAAGTTCTGCTTCAGCATTAGCTTTCATTTTTTCTTTGACATCATCGGTGGTGGTTTTGGTTATGACATTGGTGGCTGTATGATTTTCTGTCACCGAAGTGGTACTTCCCTGGGCAGCAGACCGAGAGGTCAAAGCATTTACCTTATCAGTTGCTGGCACAGAAGTGGCTGTGATGTAAGATTTAACCTGCAGAACAGCCTCTTTATTGACCGCCTTTTTGATCTCTGTTTGAGGACGTGCTAAACTAGATGAATCGCTGGTAATCATTTTACAAGCATCTGCAATTTTCAGCTTGTCTGTGTTGACTTCAGGGCGCGAGGGCCCACGTTTGATTCCTGGAGGTGTAGCATCTATAGCCTCAGCAAGAGGAGCGACAGTCAGCAGTGGGGCTGCTTTGGGGGATCCGGCAGTCAGAGAGGACTTTGACAGATCGTTTTTCCCCGATGCCTTTGAAGTAGAAAAAAAACTCAATTGTTTCTCCTTTTGCACTTCAGATGCTTCTTTCTCTTGAGATGTTGCCTTCTCATTGCTCACATCAGACTGCTGATGTGAGTGGTCCATCGGGATTGATTCACCCTGAGGGCTGTTCCCCTTTGTCAACCACAAAAGAGATGGGTTATCCATTTGTTTAGGCCGAACAGATTCTGAAGACAGTGGACGGCCCCTGAATCTGGGGGTCCTGTCAGAGTAGCCCTCTTTTTCTCTGGGAGCCATCATCCGATGGCGGTAGCTTTGACGCTCTGCCACTGCTTCTTGGCTTTCAGCTTCACCCCTAAGCCTTGGTTTGGGCACGTAAGATGTAGGACCTTCAACAGATTGGACCTTTGCAGCCCGTTGCGCCATGACCAGAGTGGATGTTGATTTCTTAAACCTCTGCAAAGAGGCAGGAACAATTTCCAGCGGCAAGTGGAGGTAGTCACGCAGGTAAACAATACCCTCATTGGTAAGGTACCAGTAGAAATGTCTCCAGGCAAATGTTTCCTTCACAAAGCCTCTGGATTTAAGTGATCCCATAGCACGGATTATTTGTAGGTTGCACACTCCTTGTACCTCAGGATGCTTGGTCTGAGGTCTCTTGTCCTTTTTGGCCACCATGACTCCATCTCGAAAGAGAACCTCGTAGATTGCCCTCAGGTCACGCATGGACATGAGCATACCCGCAACCATTTTGCTTTATGTCTAAACTATCTCAAAGTAGAAAAAAATAAGACTCAACAGACCACACGTCTTACTGTGAGGAAAAAAAAGTTCAGCGTCAAAAGACGTGCTTCAATTCATTTAGACGTAAATGAAAGAACAACGTCAGTGAAATATGACCCCTTACTTTCTCACGCTTGTTTTCTTGTTGATCTCTCAAGTTTTGTTGAAGAAAAAGAATAATCCATCCAAATGTCATTCAAACAAAATTCAAATTCTGTCGCCTCACAGCATAAAGTGTTGCTCCGTTCTTCTGGGATGGCAATGACAGAATGGAAGAGAGAGAGTGCATGTGAGTGTGTGGAAGAGAAAGAGAGCGAAGCACACTCGGGCTGGGCTCCTCCTACCTTCCCTCTCAATTCCTTATGGAAAAAAATATGCACGGAAAAAAGTTCTCAGTTAAGTAAATACAACAGCATCAAAGAGGAAGTGAAGAAAACCATCTACTATAAACTGATTAATGGCAAAAAAGAGCAGATTCAAATGAATGGAGCAACACGCCAATGAAGTGTGTCTGGGCACATGTTTATCGGCTCTGTGACTTCGACAGAAACACCCATTCACACACTAAAGTACACACCTTCTGGAATATCTACGCTCACACACACACACACACACGCACACGCACACGCACACGCACACGCACACGCACACGCATACACACACACACACACACACACACACACACCTTTAAACTAACACTGTTGCTAGCTGACACACACCCTTTGGTGTGTCACACACACCAGCTCAGTGCATGGGCTTTTCTAAACTCTGATATAGTTCAAGAAAGCGAGAAGAACCAGATGGCACACATTCATCCTGGAGCCATTCATTATTCATGCATGTAGGTTACCAACGGTAAGGTATAGCATTGTACATCAAAGGTGTAATTCCACAATTTTGGAATGACTGAAATTAAGACTAATAAATTCAGACACATATTTACAACGTGTTAAAGGGCAAAACTTTGTGAAGTCATTATATTTCAATATAATTCGGAGAATGTCTGTACGCGATAAGGACAGGAATTATTCATCTGTAGTATGTTTAACAGAAGAACTGCAAGTCTGTTTCACGGATCCTTAAAATGGTGCAACACGGCAATGCAGCTTAAAGGTTTATCGCAAGCTAACATTAGAGCTCCGCACTTGAAATGAGCTGATAACTCTTGCATACCTATAAAAAGAACTTTGCGTTACAGTCAACCTTTTCAGCACTCACAGACATGATATCAGATTTCTATCCCGAGATCACATCTCCCCTATGTGCATCTGTCTCCTTTTCGTCTCCCTGTGTCAGGGGGAGTGCCCTCTCATGGCCAGAGTCCAGTTAAAAGCAAAGGGGAAGTATTCAAGGACTTTAGAGGAGCACATCAATCCATAGCAGTTCTGAATGTAGGAAAAGAACAGAGTAGAGAGTAGATGGCTGCACGAAACACAGTTGCGCAATTTTAGTAGGCAGCTATGACAAGATGCATTCCTCCCGGGTGTTTGAAACCACACACTGTTACACATCCAGCCACGAGTGAAAAACTATTTTTCCATTTATATATTTTTTTTATTTTTACTCTTACCATGGTAACAGTCAAATGAGCTTGTGGTTAGAGAGCCACATATCCTCTTTGGGAGCACTTGTGGAGCTGCAGTTTATAAACTGGATGTTGTAAGACAGCTGGATCAACAGTACTGCCATTTAGCCCGAAGACCACTTGCAACAATTCCTGACACTGTGAGCAAATTGTCTAACTTTCACTTTGTCATACAGTATGTGCTTTAGTCATCCCAGAAATTAACTTTAAAGAGACAAATAACAAAAGTAAAATAAGAGTAGGTCTTACACCATCAGTATTTTGAGGCCAAACACAGTTAAAACATATATATATATATATATATATATATATATATATATATATATATATATATATATATATATATATATATATATATTCATTCATTCATTCATTCATCTTCCTAACCGCTGGAGCCTATCCCAGCTGTCTCCGGGCAGTAGGCGGGGGACACCCTGAATCGGTTGCCAGCCAATCGCAGGGCACACAGAGACGAACAACCATTCGCACTCGCACTCACACCTAGGGACAATTTAGAGTGTTCAATCAGCCTGCCACGCATATTTTTGGAATGTGGGAGGAAACCGGAGCACCCGGAAAAAACCCACGCAGGCCCGGGGAGAACATGCAAACTCCACACAGGGAGGCCGGAGCTGGAATCGAACCCGGTACCTCTGCACTGTGAAGCCGACGTGCTAACCACTGGACTACCGGGCCGCCTATATATATATATATATATATATATATATATATTCATTCATTCATTCATTCATTCATCTTCCGAGCCGCTTGATCCTCACTAGGGTCGCGGGGGGTGCTGGAGCCTATCCCAGCTGTCATCGGGCAGTAGGCGGGGGACACCCTGAATCGGTTGCCAGCCAATCGCAGGGCAACCGATTCACAGCTTCACAGTGCAGAGGTACCAGGTTCGATTCCAGCTCCGGCCTCCCTGTGTGGAGTCTGCATGTTCTCCCCGGGCCTGCGTGGGTTTTCTCCGGGTGCTCCGGTTTCCTCCCACATTCCAAAAATATGCATGGCAGGCTGATTGAACACTCTAAATTGTCCCTAGGTGTGAGTGTGTGTGCGAATGGTTGTTCGTTTCTGTGTGCCCTGCGATTGGCTGGCAACCGATTCAGGGTGTCCCCCGCCTACTTCCCGGAGACAGCTGGGATAGGCTCCAGCACCCCCCGCGACCCTAGTGAGGATCAAGCGGTTAGGAAGATGAATGAATGAATATTCAAATCTTATGTTTGGAAATACTACGGCTTCGAAAAGAAAGACGGAAAGATTGATAAAACCTCCGTAATTTGCAAGGATTGTCGCACTAAGAAGCCATACAATGGCAGCACCACAAATATGCAGACCCACTTAAAACGATGGCACCACATCACCGAAGTTTCCCGCCCGCTCCCCCGCTTCCCCGCCCAGTTCCTCGTCGGACAACGGAGAAACTCTTGGCAAATCAGGTCAGGATCAGGAAAAAAATCGCCTCTTATTTTGGTAGTCCCCTTGCAACTCACTGTGACCGCACAATGGCTATAACTAAGGCCACTGCATATTTCATATACAAAGACCTCTAGCCTTACAGCATGGACAACGAGTGTTTCAGACAGCTCGTGCGCGTTTTGGAACCCAGGTATAAAATACCAGACAGGTCTGTGTTCACTTACAAACATTCCCTATCTGTACAACAAAGTGAGAAGTGAGATTACTGTGTCGCTGAACAGTGCGCAAAGAGTTGCACTTACAGTGGATGGGTGGACATCTTGTGCTACAGATTAAAATTATATATATATATATATATATATATATATATATATATATATATATATATATATATATATATATATATATATATATATATATATATATATAAAGACACTCAGTGAGAGTAGTCTGTTCGTGTGAGTCTCAGATGCCAAATTGTTTACATTTTCTTTGCACAAAACGGCTTAAATAATAAGTTGAAAGGGCTTAAATACAGTAAGTTGTTTTACAAGTTCTACTGTTTATAAGGAATAAAGTGGTATCCTTTTTGTAATTCCATACTGAATTCCATCTTTTTAAAACTTTTTTTCTTTGCTTATTTGCATCATGTTTAATTGCACAATATCACAACAAATTGCATTGTATTGTATCGGATCGCATTGATTTGAACTTAATGTGTACCGCATCGTATCACATCGTGACGACGGTGAAACGTATCGCATCGTATCGCCAGAAAATTCCATGTATCGTTTAAGTATCGCATCGCTGGTAGTGCATCGAGATGTGTATCGAATCGTCCTCAGTGCTGAGATTCACATCCCTAATATATATATATATATATATATATATATATATATATATATATATATATATATATATATATATATAGAAATACAATTCCTGACACATATATATATATATATATATATATATCAGTGATCCAATCAGAAGAATATTCCCTGTACAGTTGATCCCCACCATTCGTGGGGGATAGAGACCAGTCCAGTCCACTAATGGTTTTAATCCATGTGTAATTGATGCCCATTGTAATGCATTGGTGGAATAATTTAAAACCTCCCAAAATGCTCAGAAAAGGTAATAATTATGACAATAAACAGTCAATGTACTGAAAAAAACCTTAATCTTGCCACTCACTTATTGAATTGGCTCCTTTACAGATTTGCACCTATCTACACAAACCGTATTGACCTTCTATGCAATCGCGTCACAAGAATAGCTCAACTCGCATTTAGTCTGTCACGCAGTACTGCTCGTGTTCGTGTAAAGGTTTTGTGCATCAATAACACACCTATCGCAATATTAGTACAAACAGGATGGCAGCTTGCTGGTTACATATGTGATTGGCTGAATGTGCATTCCAAGGAACTTCTGCCTGTCAAGCCAAATGCTTTCGCACACCATACGACCAGGGCCGCCCTTGCCTACTTATAGTCCCCAGGGCTTGGCCTCATTCCCTAGCCCTAACCAAGACACTCAACTCATTTTTTCAGCATTGACAAACAGATCAGCACACATATTTATATATATCCGGCCTTCCTATGTGGAGTTTGCATGTTCTCCTTGTGCCTGTTATGAGTTTTCTCCGGGTACTACGCTTTCCTCCCACATTCCAAAAACATGTGTGGCAGGTTAATGGAACACTCAAAATTGTCCCGAGGTGTGATTGTGAGTGTGAAGGGTTGTTTGTCTGTGTGTGCCCTATGATTAGCTGGCAACCAGTTCACGATGTAGCCCGCCTACTGCCCGAAGACGGCTAGCATCACCTCCAGCATGTCTGCAACCCTTGTGCGGATAAGCTGATTTGAAAATGGATGGATGGATGGATGGATGGATGGATGGATGGATGGATGGATGGATGGATACTATTGCAGTAATATAACAAAAACTACACTTGAACAAACTAGGACACGTAGTGCACTCTTACGACTGCAATACATGCTCAGGTCAAAATCGTTTTTCAAAATTAATACTCAGAGCTCCGGACGTTGACAACATACATCCCAAGATACACTCCACTTAATGTAAAAAATGCTATTTTGGCAGGGGAGGAAATGTGTTGCTAAGATGAGGAAACACCACACTTTGACAATGGTAGACTGCTGTTGTGCACCAGGGTGCCACACATAAAAGAAGGAGTGAGCATTCCACAGGCGGCCAAAAGAGGAACCAACGTGTATCGCCAGTGTTCGGTTCCTCCGGCCCGTGGCATGGAGGCCGCGAGCAAGCGGGCCGGCGCGCCCGCTCACAATGAGTGATCGCAAGGACAGACCAAACTAGTTCTCTCCATCTGCCATTGCGACAGTTGTATAAAGCACTCTAGCTGCTTGATAGGGACCGGTGCAGCTAGCACATGAAAGTCATTGTGTCCATGTCATCAAAGTGAGATGTAAATTCACTTGGACGGAATATTGACTCATAAAAGTTAAACTTATGACTGCTCTCCATTGTAAATCATTTGCCTGCCACCATTACGATCCAGCTTGGCTGCGTAAACAAATTCACGTGGGGATCAGTCACGTGGCATCCAGAGTCTATTGTATGGGTTTAATGCCTTCCGTTAGGCCCTTTGGCATTAAGCTCGGCCCCCAAGAGTGGGCTTCTTCGTCAACTGGTGCAGCGGCAAGTGACTGAGAGGAAGTCAAACAAATGGCAGAATAACATGAAACTATTAAGACTTCTGCCCTCTGTTCGGACACACTATAATTACGGCCACGGCACTGCACAGAATCGCACACGGGTTGGTCAACCCATGCCAAATGTAAAGTGAATGACATTTTTTGACTATTGAAGGTCCCTGAACTCGAGCCAAGGCAAGACCTTTGGTGATGGCAGGCCCGCAATCAACAAAACTAAAAATAGATCAAATTTCGGGCTCACACATACGCAGTGGAAGCACGGAACATTCCCCGAGTGTTTGCTGTAATGTCTTCATTCGCGTATCGGATCAATGATCTGATTGATCAATCGGCAAATTAGAACAATGGAGCTGATCACAGATTTTCCGTGAAAAAATGTGAAATATTGGCCAAACCTATCGAGCCGATCAGAAATCTCAATCGAAGTAGAGTAGACAACTTTTAAACAAGGCCTCTTTTGTTCAAGAATGGCAGAGGACCAAGCCAGTCCACTGCGGCAAGGTTGGCTGAGCGGAGTGTGAAAGTGCTTCACTGACTTGCACAAAGCCCTGACCTCAATAGCATCAATCACCTTTGGGATGAACTGGAACAGAGATGGCGAGTCAGCAGACCCTGCATCTAATGTAGCATCAGTGATCCCTGACCTCACAAATGTTAACTGAATGAATACTATCCCAGAGACACAGTCCAATAGCTTGGTGGGTGGTGGATGTTAAAGCTCTAACTCTCTTCTTTCATTTTTATAGTACCAGTACCCTTCAGTGCAATTGCAAAGTGGCGCAATATTTGCCCATTTTTAGTTTATGAAGCAATGACCGAGTAGCCTTCTCCTTTCTTTTTTTATTTTATCTTTATACCGACATGTAAATAAGTTTCAAAAAAATCCCCCGTGATAGTCGGGTTAATGATTCTTTCGTAAACTGGAGAGGTGGAGATAACAAAGGGATTCTCAGGTTTCTTGTGCAGGGTGCGTAGTTGGCTAGATCTTTTTGATTGACTAATTTCCAATAAATAAAAAATATGAATAACAATAACAATGATTGCAGTTCTGCGATTGCCTGCCGACCAGTTTGGGGGACACCCAGATTGGCTGGCAACCGTTTCTGGGTGTCCCTCGCCTACTGCACGAAGACAGTTGGGACAGGCTTCAGTACACCCCACGACCCTTGTGAGGATAAGCGGATCAGAGAATGGATGGATCGATGGAGCATTGTAGATATGCAAAACCTCTGCACGCACTAAATGCACCTATCCTGAAATGCAAAAACTATGGAAATAATCACAGTTAATATTCCGGTAGTTAAATACAATTCATGCCAAGAGCTCTCTCGTGAGGGCTTTTGCATATTCAGACAATGAGGCTCTCAGAGACGAATATCAGAGTTCATAAAGTAGCCACCAAACATCCAAAATTTCAAGACGGTAGGAGTCTTTGATCATTAAAATAAAAAATGTATGCAACTAAACATGAGCAACCTGAAGATGAATGTGAATAACACAAAGGTTTCTGAATATTGACTAGAATTTTTCCACAAGTCTTGGAGTACGGTAATATTTGATAAGGAATCAATGGCTACATTTTGGGTCTCACACCAAAACCCTCTTAATTCTTTGCTCAATTGAGGAGCTGAAGCTCAAAATATAACTGCCACAGTGCCAAGTGTTTGCAATGCAAACGTTATCATTTTTTTTAGAATGTTAAGCCTATTTTGATTGAACTAGCTTGTCACCTGACAGGTTATAATTAGGAGTTTGACCCTTTGGAAGGGACAGCTGTGCTCCCTGAGAGAACTAAGGCATGATAAAGCTGCAACACCTCCAAGCCTGGAAGTTCGACAATGTTGAATGAGGAAGCTTGCATGTATCTATTCTTAGGTTTGCTGTGCTTCTAAATTAGCTATCAGATTTGATGTTTGTATGTTTTTGTTGTGTGTTTATCCCATATACACAATAAATAAAATAAACAATGATTGTAACTTGGATTTTTTATAAAATACAACATGAATACAATAGGTGAAACAAAACAATGGGGGACAGAATGGTAAGCTATTTTAGATTAATCAACAATCTATCCACTCTGATCCGCTTACCCTCACAAGGGTCTTTGAGCAGTAGAAGGGAGATACCCAGAAATGGTTGCCAGCCAATCACAGGGCACACATAGATGAACAACCATCTGTGCTCACACCCACACCTAGGGACAATTTCGAGTGTTCAATTAACCTGACACGCATGCTTTTGGAATCCACACAGGAAGGCTGCAGCCAGAATTGAACCCTGCACTTCTGCGCTGCGAGGCATACACATTAACCAGTCGACCACCAGGCCGCCCGATTGATCAACTAATACAGGTTTTTATGCCAGATGCCCTTCAGCCAACCCACGACGGTGGTTGGGAAATGAGGTAAAAACCTATAAGAAAAAAAAAACTGAAAATGTTGCAATTTCATGACAACAGTGTATCGGAAAAATATTGAACTGTGACACTAAACTATAGAATCAAACTGAATTGTGAATTTTGTGTATCACACCGAGTAATTATGGCCAGCTAGATTGAGAATTGTGTTCTGCAAAAATTTGAGAGCTGCAAATAAAAGTGGCTAATTGTAACAGAACTTAAACTTTGACTGAAATGCGGAATCAGTGTTAAAGGGATGAAATTAGACCTGCATATGTCATTTGTTTTCCTTTAAAATATAGTTTGCAATACATTGGACATTGCCTGCCTTCAACCCATTTAAAAAAGAACATTTATTATCGTGTTAAATCTAAATACACGCCACAAAATGGTCTTTGACTTCTTTAATATCTTAATTATGTTTTTATTTTTAGAATGTATTTGATTTTTTTATCTTTCCAAACTAATCTCATTAAGTGATTTGATTACAAAACCAAACGTGCAAGGACACTGGCATTTATGTGGCTGCATCATAGCCCATAATACCAATGACTTGAATCCTCCATCACGCCTCCGTTCGCTGTTTACCCATCGCTAGCAACCCATGCGCTAACATGGAGACATAGCTGGGGCCGGTTATTGAGGCACCATCTGAGTGTATAACAGAAAATACAAACAGGTGAGTTGTTTTTTTGTTTTGTTTTTAGCAAACTGTTGTTAGTTCGGTTCTATGACAAGAAAAAATCCCTCGAACTATAGGTAAATGTGTAAGTAGTGACTCCCAAATCTGCAGGAGTTCACTGTAAAAGTAGTATCCTTCACCAAAAAGTATGTTCACTAAAATAGTTTTATTGTCCAATGTAATGAATTAATGTGTGATGAAATCCGATAAGGATATTTGTTTTTCTTTCCTTTTTCTTCATTGTCATTTCCATCTACAGAAAAAAAACCTTTTTGTGTCTGTCTGAATGTAAAAATAAAGATGTCCGCATTCCTGTATTTTACTCTACTGTTTGGTGTCACAGCAGCAGATACCGTAGTTGGTCTGCCTTACATACAACTTGAAATACGACAAAGACAAAGCTTCAAAAATTGGCCACAGTGGTGGTGACCAATCTCGTTACCTCTGCGTTCCGCGTACTAGTGCGTCCCGCATAATTTTCCCGCGGGACGCACATTTCCAAATAATGTGCGTTTTTGGGACACAAGGAAATTTCTCAGTCAAAAAAAACAAAAAAAAAAAAAACTACGGAAAATCTTTTTTCCAGCAACGATCGCAGATTGATCATCGTCACCATTGTTGTTTTGATCTTGCGTCAAGTAATCTCGCGGAATGAGATTTCTCTTCTTGCGAGACGAGATTGGCGAGATCAGCCTTCACCGCGCGGGAAGCATACAATTGCCAAGTTGTGTAATGTTAAATCAAGTGTTGCGAACAAGTGTTGCGAACAAGTGTTGCGAAGGTTTACTGCGGAGATATCACAGAGGAAGCATCTAAATTTAGATTTATTTTTTTTGCGATAAATTGACTTTGAGAAAGCCTTGGGTCATTGGAAGCAGAGTAAAGAGAGGAGAATTTATGAACTCAAAGACTTAACCATGGGATGAAATAAGAACCTATATCTCAGCAAATCTTGTATGCCTGAATTATTAAAAATTTTGCAGCATTTGTTTATAAGAAATAAACCTATTATCAATGTATATTGTTGTCATTTGTGTTATTATCACATACAATTGAATAAGTAGACCGTTTCAGAATTCAAAATTTGGGACTCTCTAAATGCATCATGGGACTCATACTTTTCTGATCAGCGAGTCCCTGGGACTCGCAAGGCTCAAACTGTAAAATTATCATGTTACAAGATTTATTAGAAGTAATTATGAAGAGATCATTGCTTTAAAATATAACACACTGCCTTCATGGGGATGCAGAGTTCTTCAAAACAAATCGTTTTGAGAGAAGATGAACCAAGCAATAAAAAGTGTGCAGCCGTCACCACAGAGATGCCTTTTATACGAGTAGCGACGGGTTGGGGGTGGGGGGTGGGGGATTTTCGGCTTTTCTTTCCCAAATTCAAGCATAAATATACATGGAAAATTCCTCATGCATCGGGGAGGGAAAAAAAATGGCAGTTGGTGTCTGCGTGTTCAAATTCTCTCATACCGGCTAACACTGACTTTACCTTTTCCAGAGTGGAAATAAGTGAGGTCACAGATTTATGCCTTCAGTCACCAAAATAAGCAGAGAAACGGTCAAAGACTCTAAATCCGTCAAGCTCTTCCTGAAGCGGCCAAGCAAGGATAACAATGAAACAGATTTGGCATGTGAATATCATCAACTGTGTAAAATGTACCCAACTCATGATGCTCAACTATTTGCCGTGCAACTGTGCATAAAATTCCAGAGTAAGAAGTAGAAAAGTTGTATATATTTTTCCGGCTTGTTTGTGAAACAGTTGGTGGTATACATGGTAAGTTTAAGATCTTTGCAAGAGACAAAACTTGGAACACAGTGCAGCAAAGAAGCACCAGGAATGAAACGATTAAATGACAATTATAAACAGCTCCAAAACCAAAAGCAGCCAAGAAGAATAATCCCATGTTTAGCAGATGGAGACCTTTCATAATCGTACCACAAGAAATGCTTGATTTAACCCTTTGCTATCCCGAAATGTTAAAAGTGGCAGTTCATGTGCAGTATATCATCACTTAGTGTCAGTCCAGCTATAAATCCAAACATTTTAAATAACATGGGACTTACCTTTTTTTGGACTGAGCCAGAATCTGTCACCAAGTGGATCTCCTTGGTTCATGGTGCTTTTCAACGCCTCAGAAGAAAACAAAAAAAAACTTTACAGCACAATTCTGCTGTCACTTCGACATTTTACCCCTGTGAGAGCAGCTGCATGCCCAGAACCAACATGGCATCAAGAATTTGGGTGCGAAAGAGGGAATGAATGAGAGTGGAGGGTATGAAGGGAGGGTATTACTGAGAAAAGAACAAGGGCATCTTTTCTTGTCTGTTGTGAAAAAGAGCAGAGGAAGATCTACACTATAAAATTGAGGCCTTGCCAGCTTGAACACATTCTCTCTCCTGCCTGGGATACCAAGTGCCATGTCTCACATACTTATACTGGCAGCCATAAAAGTCAAATAGTAGACAGGAGAAATGCCCGAAATAACAATAACAGCAAATGAAATGATAGAATAGAATTGAAGAATTGAATGTCAAATGACTACAACAGCAGTGCATTCTTTTTTCCTTCCTGCATTTTAACGTGAATATCTTTTTCCCTGTCTGCAAGCACTTATTTCACAATGCAACCACCCATTCTAAAAAAATATTTGTATTAATATCATCTTATATATATATATTGCGCGTCGTCCCGCACGCGGTCTGTCCTTCCGTCTGTCCCTTTTCAAAACGTACCTACTTCACCGCGGCGCTGCGCGCCGCCACTGCGCCGCTCAGGCAGTGGCTCACTACGATCGCACGGGCATCTTAGCGAAAAAATGTTGTCTACCCACAAGCATTGCAATGAAATTGTTAGTTATTTAGTAGAGCTAAACATCTCTTTATTTTCGCACTAAGCAATGAAGATGAACAAAAAGTTGAACCAAGCAAAAACACTTTTGTGGGCCGAAGGCCCACCTTACCAGCCTTCCGCAGGAACTAGCTGATGAGCCGCCCGGAGGGCGACGAACCACCACCTTACCAGCCTTCCCAAGGAACTAGCTGATGAGCCGCCCGGAGGGCAGCGAACCAGCTAGTAGCTATATAAAACAAAGGTTTTCTTCATAAAAGGGTGGAGATAGGCAGATGGCTGTTTTACATCTCATTCTGATGGAAATAACCAACTGTTCGTTAATTAATATTGTCATATATTATTTTGAACGATATAGAACAATCTGGAATGTTCTAAACTCCTATTTCCATGCGCAATATAATGCTGCCAAGAAGAGTTAACAATCAGTATGTTGCTTTTCATTCTGCAAATTAGTTGAGAATAAATCAACAATGCCTCGAACAATCAACAGAATTACAGTGCACTCCGCTTAATAGAACACCATTGGGCCGAAGCGCTTCTGTTCTACTAAGCGGGGTTTCTATTAACCGGAGACACTTTATTAGGTACACCTTCAGACACGTCGACGACCAAGTTATGCACGCAGAAAAACCCCTGCTGACGAGTTAGAAGAGATATTTCGACTGTGGACGTCCATATCTTTAATCAAACAACAAAACAACAACTTTAATCAACTTCTGTCAAACATCTCAAATCACGAGAAAAATTTCGTTACTTTTGTCTGGAAACAGGAGTCCGTAATTTTGCGGTTGACTTCCCTCTCAATGCGCTGGATAAGAGGGAAGTCCTGGAAACCGCGGGCGTACCTTCTGAGAATCCGGCAATGCATCGTATCGTCTGAGTATGTCCTTCTTATCCGCAGGTGATAGCCCTCGTCTCTTGAATGAAGTTGAAGCCATTGTGACGTGGTGTGTCTATGTGTGGAGTGACGCGTGCTACCTGTTACTGTATACGGCTAGAACTACCGCGTTTTCTCGCAATAGTGGTACAGTATCGCGATAGCTACACTTCGAAAACCACTAGTTTACAATGTTCATTGCTTACGGCCTGTTCTATTAAGCGGAGATCTGTTCTACTAAGCGGAGTATCTTTATAGGAAATTGCATTAGGCAAATCGGTTCCAGAGCCTTTTGCTCTATTAAGCGGATTACTCTATTAACCGGTGTTCTATTAAGCGGAGTGCACTGTATTTACAATTATTCACATTGTGACATTGTCCAAAGAAATGTGTGACCTAAAATCTCAAAAATGGCAAAGCATTTAAAATGGACGTAATTTCTGTTGAAGTCCTTAACCATGACAGCAACTGTGGTATAACTATACATGTAAACTGTACAGAAAAGAAAAATTGGAACAAAAAAAACAGAACAATACAAAACGATTTTTGCAGGGTGAGTCAGCGTTAGGGTGTGGCCTTTGGTTGTTGTAGCAACCCAAACCAAAGGTTAGGCATAAGAGCTGGGCATAGTAAAGGCCTGAGGGGGGATGTGGCCTTGCAGTTGCTACGGGTAACCGACAATCACACAGCCAAACTTGTCACAGGATCCACACATTGGCCTTCCTGACCGCATGGCACAATGTGAGGATTTGCATTGTAACCAGAGAGGCGACACGTTATTTTTGGACCTGGATCCTGAAGATTGGTGTGTAATAAATTAGACTTTATCACAGTGCGGATAGCTCCTCTGGTCGACACACTGTACTCGCACACATACAGACATGTACAGAAGTGATTTTTCATGCCCACTCCCATAAAACTCCTCCATCTGAAGAGAATGAATCCAAAGCATTCTTTCTCTCCTCTGAACGAAGAAAAAAAATGATTGCATGGGCTGTTACTTTCATGGAAGACATGCAGAAAACCTACTGTGCTTGTGTGCGTGCATGTGTGTGCGTGCGTCTGTGTGTGTGTGTGTGTGTGTGTGTGTGTGTGTGTGTGTGTGTGTGTGTGTGTGTGTGTGTGTGTGGCTGAGGGAAGAAAAGGCCCATTTTTTTGTGGCTTTGGAGTCAAGTTACAGACGGCAGTGACTCACCATCATCAGGAACTTCAATAAAGTGTCATGAGAAAACTGTCTGTCATTAAGCAGAAACAGTCACAGGAGCACTATTGTGACATCAAAATAGGTTTCATTTCTTGTCCTAAATCCTGTTTTTCAACTGGAATGAGACACTAGCTGACATTGCCACGCCCAGGCAATATACTCAGACGCGTGCAATCCCGAGTGTCTCGTGTCTCTCCAAAGAGACCTTGACATATCAATTGTTAAGCAGAGAAAAAAAATACCATTAGTTGTACGTTTTTACTTGTTTTTGTGGTACTCACATTCAGTTGCACCAACACTAATTAGACAAGCATTACCAACATTCACAACATGCTCAGAATTCATGTTTTAATGCCAGAAAAAGTGATTCGACGCAACTGGTACCCTGGAAAAATATATATTTTAAAAAGTCCCATGTGACTGACTGCCAGCCCATCCAGGGCATACATACTGCATGACATATTGCATTGTGGTATGGTATGGCAGCTGTACCAATGGCGGGCACCCTACAGAGAGTGTGGAAAGCCAGCTTCTCCCCTCTGTGATGA
This sequence comes from Hippocampus zosterae, assembly GCF_025434085.1. Taxonomy (NCBI): domain Eukaryota; kingdom Metazoa; phylum Chordata; class Actinopteri; order Syngnathiformes; family Syngnathidae; genus Hippocampus; species Hippocampus zosterae. The sequence goes on along the minus strand of NC_067455.1, from coordinate 21,191,953 downwards.
ACATTTTTACCTTACAGTGTCTCAGCAGAACACCCTCCAAAAAATGTGCGCAGTGCAGTAAAAAGATCCATGACGGTTGATCAATTTCAGTGGTTAAAACTCAAAATATCAAAAACATGTTGATTTCATCCGATCTATTCAACAAATTTTTACTGGCCCAGTCGGGTTCAGCTGAATCAGTCACATAGTGGACCACGGGCCACTGTTAATAGAGAACCCTGAATGAGCAATGTCTATTACTATACTACAATTCACCTATCTAATGTTACTAGAAACGTTACGTACACTATCTAAAGAGAGCCACTTCTAAGATATGTATCAATAACACTCTTATGCTCATGTTTCAAGTGACATAGTGAAATAGATATTCAGTGAACAAACTCTTTATTTATGTAGTTGGAGTCTGCCATTTTACAGAACTGCACTGGTCTTCCCAATAACATCCACATTCAGCTACATAATATTCCATATTGTATGTTTTTTATACATTTATATATTTTTTGGTCCCCTTGTAGATGAGTATCTAATATTGTGTCATCATGTTGACTATAGATAAGATATTGACATACACACACACATACAGAAGTGGCCTTACTCCAGGAGATTTCTTATCAGCTCGGCGAGTGTACTCCACATCCTGTTTCCATTGCGACATACACCTCTGAAACCTTGAGCCATAAAAAGATAATAACAGTCCAAACAATGGGTGGCTTCCCTTCCCTGAATGTTGGAAAACACATTGAACAATGTGCCAAAAGCTTAATTCATGCAGTGAGGGGTGACACTCAGAAAAAATAGGATACCAGTTTGTCCGAGAGAAAGTGTGGGACCAAAACAACCTACCAGCTTGCTCAAAATTTGTGAGAAATTTGACCATTTGCAACCTTAAGTATATTAACCTTAACTATATTAAGAACAAACCCTGACTCTGCCAACAATAATGCAAATTATGGAGCGTTGGCATATTATATAAGATGTTTGCAATCACCTTCTTCCTGAAATAAAAGCTTTGGGATACGGTTAAAAGAAAAGTACAGTATGTCTAGCTTGTACTGCACAGCAAAAAATACTAGGCAAAGTAAGACTGGGAGGCATTATTGTCGCCGAGGGGCTGACACATAAATCACAATGCATTGCAGCCTGACACAAGTGGTAGGGCGGTGGAATAGAGGATGTATATTATTACTGTACAGCGCACCCTATTGGTAAAAATCGCCTGGATAGTGGACGCGTAACAGTGATGTGCACAATATGCGTTTGCTGAAGGATGAAACTGGACTACTGCATATACGTACAGTTACTTTTATTTCTGTTTTGGCAGTTTTGCAAAAAGCTCAGCGCTGCCCCCCCCAAAAAAAAAATCTTTCCCCATCTTAATTTGAATCTCTTTTGTATTTGACTGTATTTTCTCACATACAGGTAATTAATGAAATTCAGTGGGCTAAATTAAGCCTTCACACAGCAGGTCTTCTTTTCCAAGACATACTAACACTTGAACTATAAAAGAAAGACATCGAGTGACCTGCTCCATGATGGGGACTTGGCTCCACACAGATGTTAAAACCTCACAACAAATGTACTCAGCTGGACGTAAAACATTGCGGATGAACTATGAAGGAACTCAGAGACCAGGAAAGGTAGGTTTTTGGAACCAACCCTTGAGAAGCATTAGCTCGTCTCGAATAGAGCAGTTCTATCAAAACACATTGCAGGCCTCTTCACATTTACTGCACATCTTAACATTAATCTCTCTTTAAGACATATCAGTTGGAATGATGGTGTGTGTGTGTGGAGGGGGGGGGTGTTTGGGTAAATGTTGTCAGAGTACTTATTGGCCTTGACAGCTCCAGACGTTCACCATTTGATCTTGTCACAAAGAATCAAATGAAGAATTTCCACTCACCTGAAAAAGAAACACAAAGAGAATGTATTTGAGTCACTTTTGCAAGTTGTGAACAATCTATAACAAATGCTATGCAAAATGTACATCGCTGCATATATTTAAAATGTATTGATAAATGGAATGTGGACAAAGTGAAGTATAGATATGTCAAATCTACTGCATAATACTTGTACTTATGATCTAAAGTTAAAACTAGAGATATCACATGCCACTTTATCACTGCAGAGCCCGTAATGGAATTCAAACAAATTAGAAGTGGCTGTGCTACGGCAAACATTTGAATCATGAGTTGTGACAAGAAAATGTCAATCTTGTTCAGGGGGAAAAAATGAAATGTTGGGACAAATGGATGAGTCACACAACTACGGAGTTTTCCATAGCTGGGTAATACCACCCTCTACTGGACAACAATAAAACGTCACCATTAGATCCCTCCCTCCTCGAACAACGATCAGCTTATCAGCAAGCTCTGTAGATAAGAAATGATCTTGATCAATTGAATCAGGTGTGTTGGAGTCGGGAGAGATCTAAAACAGGCAAGGTGGGGCTGTCAAGGTCTTCAAGTGAATGGCATTATCATTTAAAAATGGTTTTGTAATTGATCAACAGTGCAAAAAAAAAAAAAAGAACCTCTGAAATATGAGCTCTAATCCATTCTAAATAGTGTCCAATGTGTTAAATGGATGTTGGTAGACATAGTATTCAAAAGCACACAATTATGACCAAAAACAAAAACACAATTCAAATGAAAGGCACAAACAGGTTGAATGTACCGGTAACAGGGATGAGTGTCTTAAAAAACCGGATTTATCGCTGCTCTGTGCTATGGCACGCCACTTCATTGCTAACAATCGCCACCCACGTTGCTTTGCTACTGTACTTCATACATTCCCCAGATAAGTGATAGTGCAGTTTGTTATGGATATGACTTCTTGACTTTCTGTGCTGTAACCAACACGGTGATAACCCATCAACACATCATGACATTGTCAACCTTGGAAATTTCACACTCAAACTAAAATAGAACCTGCTAACTTGATGAAAAAATAAATAAATTGCTGGTTGGTTATTGAAAGACTTGATGGCAGCCTATAATATGATCCCACAAGCACCATGAGGAAATCAAGAAGTCAATCTAAAGTCAATGTAACATTTTGGAAAAAACGTTTTTTCATTGGATTCACAGTCACTCTGTCTGTTAATTGGTTATTTGTTATTTCCTTCTGGATTTTACAAGCATATTTTGATCTTATGAGTGAGTCTTTCTCAAGATAAGGTGTTACATGTCTACAGGTGTATAAAATCTCAACTGGAGAGTGAAGGCCAGGAGACTAAGTGGAAAGTGTTGGAAAGATATTGGTTGGACCCAAGTCAACATTAGCAAATCTGGACTTTCAGTGTGTACACGAACAGTCGAGAATGGAAGTAATGAAGAACTGAAAAGCAAAATATTATTTGTTATCCAAAATGGCAACGGGCCTGGGTTTAGATGTGACTGCCCTCTGACTCCAGTACGGGGTGGGATTCAATAAATACAACTGCCCTACATAAACCAAAGAGATCCAACAGTAAAGCAGTATCAACAATGTTTTCACCAAAACTATTAACGAAGCAGCCACTTGAGTGCAGACCTCTTAAAATTTCAAACCTCCAAATGCATGGATACTGGGAATTGGATTCAGACACTGCAAATCTCCGGGTATTAGTCCAAAACCGGCAAAGTATCTATCGAGTATTCATCCACACATTTACATTAACATTTACCAAAGTGTTAAATGTTCTACACCCAATAGTGTGTTACAGCAACAAAATATAGTGTCAATAGTGCAGTAATAATTGAGTTTTTACATTAAAACTATTGTGTTCATGTCAACACTATACAGTCTGGGGAAAAATACCATAAATAAAACATCCCAAAAATTACATTAGAAACACCTTTCTTTTATTAAATCAATTCCAGGGAATCATAAAAACAGCAGTTAGGGCACAATGTATGGTCTTTCATCATTTTCATGTGAAAACTGCCCATCATGATACCAATAATAAAATCAGGTCAGACACCAAAAACTGAAAAAAAATCTTCTATTCTAAAGGCATTTGGGATATCATCAACACCCATAGTACAACTCCAATGCCAATTAAGTTGGCATGTTGTGCTAAACATGAATAAAAAACTGAATACTGTATGTGGATCATATTCAACCTATACTTCATTGAATAAGCCACAAAGACAAGATATTTTAAAAAACTAATGAACTTGATTGTTTTCATAAATTTCAATCATAAATTTCTAATTTTATGGCTGCAACATGTTCCAAAAGTTGGTATAACTTGGTATAGAGAAGTGAAAGACAATGCAATACAAAACAAGGCGAGCATAAGAGAGGCTACTTGTCTTCAGAGCCCAGAGTCTGAAGACAAAAGCAAGCGGGTGCCACCAGAATGAGAGACACTTGTGAAGGCATAAATTCATCACAAAGCCACTGAATTACATATATCAATTAGTGTGCAGATCTGTGTATGTGGTGCTAGCAGCGGAACCACAATAATAATAAGCCCCCTCCAATAATATATACAAAATAATACTTTTGAATGAATATGACAACATGTGAAAGAGTAGGAGTGAGTGCATATGTTAAATCAAGAGTCCTACAAACAGCATCTACTTGTACATTGAGCGTGTACCTACCAACTGTCTCACCTGCAAACAAACAAACAGCCTCACTCAACCGCGAACCTCCAAAAAGACCACATCAAGAGTGGAAAATATCACTCTTGGTGTGGAGCTTAAGCATCATGCCAAAAGACAAAAATAGACAAAACTCTCCTGAAATAAAAAATACACAGGGTCACAGGTTTAAATCTCACTGGAAGATGTAGTTTGCAAATCGGGACCGTGATTTTGGAAGGATGCTTTTCTGCTTGCTTAACACTGCCCAAGTACCAGGTACTGCACACCCCGCCCCCACCTCCAAAACTGTCACAGAAGTGTGATACAGCTGTGCGTTCCTTGACCTTCTCCCGAACCTGTAAACATGGCTTCACACGGAATTGGTGCCATGAGTATGTGTTTGTGAAATACATGTATAAAAAATGAAAAGAAAAATTTGCTCCTGGACTGAAATTATAATAAAATATGTTCAATGGACTTGTTGCACTTCCTGGCCATTGTACTTACATTAACATACAGTACGCAACAATACAGACTACTGTGAATTATAGTTCATTGGTGCGTGCAAGAAGACAAATAAATACATGATCGTGGGTGGATCTAGTCACCAAAACAACAACAACAACAAAAACAATCAGATGCAAAATAACTGTTGTGGGAGATATGTTTACCGGCAGCGTAACTTGTTTCTGTGAAAAGTGTCACTTTTAACATTTTCAATCCGAACGATGACATGGAACGGAACCATCCATTATAAGATTCCACGAACGCCATTCACATGACAATTTGAGATTATTTATTTTCCAATAGCATGCAAAGTGATAAAGATTGAGCAGTAGTCCAGATAAAACATGAAATAATGTGATATAATGTCTACCACGGGCAGACCCTCCTACAGCTCAGAAATTCTCTTTATACTTTCCACCTGTATCGTTTTACCACCTGGCTTTGTCACCTGGCTTTGTTTGCAGCTGCACCTCTGTTCGTTCTCTTACATCTGCGTGTCTTACCTTTGCTCGAGGAGAAGGACGCCATGAGGAACAAGATATCAGAAAGATTTGGGAAAACAAAGCAAGAAATCCCCAAATCTCAAGTACTCTCCCTCGCAGCTATTGGATTTGTCCCAAAAATATTGACTTTCTCTCGTGATGATCTTTCCTTCTCTCTTTCAAAACAGTCATGCTTCGTTGAACGGAATGGGAGTCTCTCGCACACCCACCCACACAGGTCAGAGCCGCCCTCCATTATAATTCCTCTACTTGTGTGTAAAGCTTGTGGGCAGTGTGGAAAGTGTTTGAAAAGAAGCTGCGCTCTCCAGGTCCAACAGAACTGTGTCAAACAAAAGCATTTAAAACCTGTTTCTATTCCTGTGACGATGTTGACCTTCAATTTTTCACTCTGCTTTAAATGCAAAACTTTGAATTGTATTGCCTTGACCTCTCTTGATCCACATATGTGCAAAAAAGGTATTGCTGATATGTGGAAAAAATACAACAAATATGTGGAACAAAAAGTACAATCAATGCAGACGAGGTGGAAGGAGGTACTGTGAATAGATGCAGATATTGGTATGTAAATCAACGTATTTAATCCAAGATTTGTGTGAGCAGAATATGTAACATTTAATTTATTGTTAGTGCAGTTTAGGAAGACACTCGTAACACCTGAATGGGAAAGTGATTATAATTTGGTTCATTGTCTGCTCAATGACGAATACTGTATGTCTCAGGTCGATGTGCTAAATTCCAAGACAATCACATCCTCAATACGGACACACGTTGCAGGTGAGATATTTGGCATGTGGGTGAAAAAGCTGAACTGAGAGGCAGGTGTTTAGATGGATATGTCTCCACAGGAGGTTAATCATTAATATATCTCCTTAAATTGCAGCAGAGCACTGCACACATTAACCCAGCACATAGCTATCAAGTAACTCGACAAAGGCTTCTTCTTAACCTCTCATTCAGAAGACCCATATAAATCCCTCGATAAAGAACAGCCTATGTTGCACAAAAAACAAACAAAATTAAAAAAAAACAACTACTGGTATTTGGCACCCTTTCTCTTTTTCCGAGTGACATTTGGTGATGTTGCAGCAAGGGAGATAGGATAATGCTGAAAAAAGGGGTGGCTGCACTGTGAGATATTGTCATTGTGCTGTTAAAAGCTGTTAACTAAATAAACGTGGAAATATGCAGTATTTAACAGCATTTTCTTTTCCTTGAACTAAGTCACTTCAAAATATTATATATCTTACTCATTAAAAAAAATATACTGGTAAACTCTATTTTCTCTGAAAACCAATTTAAAATTAAAATTAAAGTGTTCTTTGACAACGGAAGTAAATCAGCACTGCCACAAGTCAATCAGTTGTGACCCTGTATCATACAAATGCCGTGATTGAATGTGATTCTGTGATTCTGGGATGGTGTTGTGTTGATATTGGCAGCAAATAATGGCAATGTCAATGTGTTGAGGTTATTTGTAGCACCCTAGACATGTCTAACTGACACCATGTCAACCAAATAAACCGGAAGGCAAAAAAAAAAAAAAAATCCTGGATCCTTTTTTTTTGTGCACCCAAATTATTGAAGAAGTCTCACAAAAATGTAGGAGAGAAACAGAACAATAGAAGGTATTGTGGGCTCATGTGAAGGCACACTGTAAAGAATCCTGGTATGCTACAGGCTGAAAATTGAGAAGTGCTGGTACTTCATACCACTGCGTATTGGCTTGTGTTGTGAGTGTGCCCTAAAACATAAGAAAAGAGCATCACTGACTGCCTTTCTTTCTTGGACTCTTGACTGACATCTCGGCAGCATTTAAAAGTTTGCAGTTTGTCAGCGGTGGCCAGTTTATAGTTAATCCAAATGATTTGGCCTATTTTGCTAAGCTTGGATATGTCTACTATTATTCATACAGTTTCTTGTGTGCTAGATTAGTACAAAGAAACTCCGATAAAATCTACCAGTTTTGGGGTTTTTTTTGCTTGAATTTGACAAACTTAGGGTGGCACTGTGGTCGACTGGTTATCACATCCACCTCACAGTGCAGAGGTGCAGGGTTCGATTGTGTGGAGTTTGCATGTTCTGCCCATGTCTGTGTGGGGTTTTTTTTCCGGGTACTCCAGTTTCCTCCCACATTCCAAAAACATGCATGGCAGGCTAATGAAAAACTCTAAATTGCCCCTCGGAGTGAATTTGAGCGCGAATGGTTGTTCGTCTATGTGCACCCTGAAATTGGCTGGCAACCAGTTCAGGGTGTCCCCCGCCTACTGCCCGAAGACAGCTGGGATTGGCTCCAGCATGCCTGTGATCCTCGTGAGGATAAACGGATTAGAATAGGGATGGATGGATCACTTCAATTATCAGAACTTTCTCCAGGAACTTGCACACTCTAAAATTACCCATGATATATTTTCCTACAGGGATGCAGGATACGATGTCAACAGAATTTCCAGGTGGTTTACAATTTGATGGCATAATGGAGGTGTGTGAACACAAATAGGATATGTATTCTCTAATGGTGCAAACTTTTGCACATTACACTATGTGGATGTTGGAAATGTATTTCATTTATATCTTTCGTTTTTTTCCTTCTGGAATTATCATACTGTCATGAGCAGAGACCAGAAGTAATGTATATTATGTCAAATCTTATGTAAAATAAATAAAAAAATGAAATTAAATTTGCATGCCTGCTTCTTTCTATTTATCAAATAATACAATCAAATGTTTGCTGCCCCCAAGTGGATAAAATTAGCCTTTGCCTTGCGAAGATTTACAAAAAAAAAAATATTGTGATTGTAAAGATGTGATTGGTTGTTTGTCACTCCACATTATGTGACCTGACTGACGATCAGTTTCGGGGCTAGTCCGCCTCTCTCCACACTATGCATGCATATGGGTAAGTGACATCACGCCAAAATCTTCTGTCCAGCTGGTTTATAACAGTTAAAAAATGGGTTAAATACATAAAAAGTATGGATGTGAATTTCTTCTAGCGATGCAGGATCTTTGAACTTTCAAATAAACAACACTTAAAGTTGATCTGATCATGCCGAGTTTATAAATAACCATGTGGTGCGGCCGACAAGAAATAACCGATTTAATAATTCTATTTTGAAGTGCATTTAAAGACAGGAGGTTTAATCATCCATGAGACAATCAAGGATCCGTGCTGTAGTTAGCAGGTGCGTGCTCTCTCATAACTACATCAAAAGTTATCCTTTTTAGACCATCTTCCACTCAGCGGCGAACGTTTGCGAGTGCTCAGATATTGATTTTTCGTCAGGGTTTGTTCGAAGTCGCAAAGGTGGTCGACAGACATTCGCACTGACCATTGTGCTAAATTACCAGAGTTCACGGGACCTGCATCCTGTAGAAGGCATGGAAAGTGAAATTAACTTGAACAAAGATCATTTGCTGATACGAGACCAAATTGGTCCCGCAAGGTGGAATTATTTCTGGTCCCATCACACTGACTTGCAGGGAAGAATTGAGCTCCAAAAAGAGGGGTGAATTATTAGGCAGAGACGCAACCCGCTGAGAGATGCGCTTCTTTATCAAGTTAGGTGCCTCAGGCTGTAATTGAGCGGTACGGCGGTTGGATTGGTCACATGACTTTTTCTCCAAGCGATATGCGCACAAACACAGACACTTTGCTCTTATTAACTTGACACATGTGCCGACGAGTCGATGCCCAGGAGCCATCATGTATTATTAAGCTAAATACCCTTTTATGGTGTTTCAGTTTTTGTTTTTTTAATATTATTAATTTATTGTTTTAACTGTCTTTTTTGTTGTAGAACACATTTTTGCTCCATGTACAGCACTTTGGATGCAGGAGTTCAAGTGCTCGAAAAATAAAGATGAGTTTATGTGAGTTGAGTGGAGAACCTTTATTACTTGTGTTTGCAATTTATTTTGAAACAAGACAATAATAAAAGTCAGGGAGTTTTCAGTTTGTCTTTGTATTTTGGACTTGAAAATGAGAGGTCTATCTTTAACAATATCTCTCATTCGTTTGATAAAGATTTTGTCTCAAAAGTATGACTGGTATTAATGCTTTCATTCCACAGGACGTACTTGTCCGTCTTTTTTAGAATTAGGCCCCGCCTACCAAGGACGTACTTGTACGTCTAAGTCTTCTTTTTGCGTCATAGAGAGGAGGAGGGTCTGATTAAATCTGTATTATTTTGTATTAGTATTATATAGTATTAGTTTGCATTGTAAATAATTGCAAAAAGCGACCAGTAGGTGACAGTGGTGCCTCACGTGCTTGAAATGCATGCTTTTACAAAAAGCTCTTTTTCTTTCTTTTTTGCCCAGGAATCGCCATTTTCAAGAAACTTTGCATTTTGTAATGCCGATTGCTGAAGAATGGAATAAGAAATAATTTTTCTACTGAAAGAAGAGAGTCCAAACTTTATTTTGGTAGGCTCCATGTTTATATAGCATTAGAACCAAATATTCTGTGGTCCTTGCAATATCAGTCAAAATCCAGTAAAACGCTGAGATTGAGGCGGTTGCTCCATTGAAAATGGCTGGAATTGAATGAGTTAATGGTTACTTAGTGTTGGGATTGGCGAGTACTCAAGTTGAGTACTTGATAGCAGTCTCGAAAAAGACACGGTTCAGACACTTAGAAGAGTCACACTGAAAAACATTCACACCAACGCACCTGCATAAAAAAAGGGCAGATGCCCTCCTGACTTATTGCCTCAGACATTCAGTATTACCACATCACTGTAAAACGTGACGTGAGGTGTCATACTGGCAAATACACACATACACACACACACACACACACACACACACACACACACACACACACACACTGACACTACCCTGAACACAAACGCATTTCGTTCTCATCAGCAAACCGGTGAGCAGCCACTCTGCTCGAGGCATAGTCCATTATCGCAGATGGACATAGCATGAGAGCAGTGAGAAACTGCCAAGTCTAAACCTTCACCTGCATGCAATAATACCTCAAAGTATATTGAGGAGATTTCCTCAGACATCGGGGAGACAATCGGAGGAAGGCAGTGGAGAGTTTCATCTACGAATCACAAAACTAATGTTGGTTGCTGACCTTGCAGCATCCCACTGGAGATGACCGAAAGGCGAAAATGTTGCTGTAAGCTCCAAACGGCTTTCCTGACCAGGAAGTTGAGCAGGGTTAATGGATGTCTACGTAAGCGTTATTTGCAAACTGGGAGACAGTCAAGCAGGTCTCTGACTGATTTTTTTTATTTATTTAATTTTTTACAGAAGCAATGGGCATAGAAATAGAGAAAATGAGACAGACTGCCAAACGTTGAGCGTTAAATAACACGTACAAATGGGGAAACTCTCTTCACTCTGATGTTAATGGCACACATTTGTAGACAAATACTGTCGCTCAGCGGGCTGAAATGAGCAAGATCTCACAGTGGGACGTTTTCTGACAATTCTTCCGTTCATCCATTTGCTATACAACGTATGCTCATTAGGGTCCTCTGTGAGGAGAACCTATCCCAGCTAATTGTGGGTGAGAGGCAGGCTACTTTGTTCGGGTAATTTTATGTGTCTTACTAATTCAAAATTGTCTTAAATTGTTACCAGTATAGGGAATATTGATGCATTTTCTTGACTCAGAAGTATTTACTGTTGATTCATTTCTTATGCATTGGCACACATTGTAATCATATTTTGAATTGGACTTTTTTTAAAACTGCATTTTCTCACCATCTGATTTCTAACACTGAATTGAAACTAAACTTTCCACTGGTTGGCTGTATCGGATCGTTGACATTTTTACATTTTCTACACATTCCGTCTAAATTCACCGATTTGATCAATTACATTATTGATCATATCCATGAATGAATATATTACTGATTATAATGCAAATATAACAATTCAAATGACTGAAGTATCAAAAGTATCTTTATTTAAGTTTGAGAATCAATCTTATTGGTATCTATATTTTTGACACAGCACTCCAACACGTGAAAGCACACTCAGTGCTCTTGTTGTGTGTGCTTGCGTATTCCGCACCAAGTTCCGCTCCAAGTTAAGCACGATTCATGTACAGTTGTCAGGTAGTTTTGGATTTGGATTACACTGCAAAAACTATGTTTATAAGGAGCAATCCACCACAAGAATGGCGCTTGAACCCACCACCTCGTACAGTTTATGTTAGAGAGCATAACTCCGTTAACTCGATTGTCCATGCTTATGAACTTTAAAGTTGTCGACATCATCCTTGTGAAACAAATACAGATATATATGAAACTGTTAAGTCCCGCGTGAAACATAAATACAGCATGAGGACAGCATTCCACTTCCCCCTGCCATGCAACTTTTGACTCATCCACAAGTTCGTCATTCATATAATGTTGCAAGGGTTCCAACTAAAGCAGCTACATGGTGACTAAAATTACTTTCCTTCCTCGGTACACCGTAACATTTATCAACTACTAGCTGGTTCGCCGCCCTCCGGGCGGCTCATCAGCTAGTTCCTGCGGAAGGCTGGTAAGGTGGTGGTTCGCCGCCCTCCGGGCGGCTCATCAACTAGTTCCTGCGGAGGGCTGGTAAGGTGGGCCTTCGGCCCACAAAAGTGTTGTTGCTTGGTTCTACTTTTTGTTCATCTTCATTGCTTATCGCGAAAATAAAGAGATGTTTAGCTCTACTAAATAACTAACAATTTCATTGCAATGCTTGTGGGTAGACAACATTTTTTCGCTTAGATGCCCGCGCGATCGTAGTGAGCCACTGCCTGAGCGGCGCAGTGGCGGCGCGCAGCGGCGCAGTGAAGTAGGTACGTTTTGAAAAGGGACAGACGGAAGGACAGACCGCGTGCGGGACGACGCGCAATATATATATAGATAGGCACAAATGCTTGAGAATACTTTCGTTGATGCTCAGTTAACAGGAGTATAGACAGAAAATTAGTTATTTGACCCTTTCATGGATCAATAATGATAACCTGTAACCTGATAACATGATAGGTTGTCCACTATAGTAAGCCCCAGGCCTTAAAGGGATAAATAGACATACAGTACTGCTCCAACGTGTGGTCAGATTGCTGATCAGCTCACTCATTAATGGTCAGCCTCGAAATATCCGAATCAGGTGAAGTCTAATTTAAACCCCAATTATCCCCCAAGCAGGAAATATGCAACACACAGTCATCTACATCTTTTGATATTTTCTTAATTTATAGGAGCTATCAATTGTGATCATTTTTCAGAGCAAAATGCCCAGTGCTCCGATACATTATTATTAATGTATTATGAAAAGAAAGTTGAAAAAAAAAACAATCTGATGCATCTATTACAATACGGTCAGCAGTATATTAGATTTAGATCTCTGTTATCAAGAAACAAAAGCAAATTGTTTTAGATGCTGTTGTGTTACCCCTTGCTAAGGTGTTCATCCTATCATGTGTCTCACTCTAATACAAATACGAAGACACACTGCAGATAATTCCAGTATAGGAAAATGAGGTCACACGCATAAGAATTTGAGATGACACAAACTGTAACTAGAATGAAACCCACATATTTTTGGGTTACTTTAATGGTGACAAAATGAAATAAACATGAATGAGAATAATATGGCCCGACCGCTTTCACTGTAACCACCTTGATTTCAAAATTGACTGTTCTATTGAACATGATGTTTTTTTAGATGCCCGGCTGCATGATCGACCACAGCCATGTATTGAACGTCTCCAAAAGTGTCTTCCTTTGCAGTTCAGTCATGTAGACTGAGAGTACTGCAAAGCAATAATACCTTCTCTCTTGTTTGACTGCCTGTTTTAGGTTGGTGCATGCTTGTCTTCATAAGAATGCCTCGCAATGCCTGTAGAGCACAGGTGTCAAACTCCTGTCCTCGATGGCACGTTTCAGATGCTTTGTATTCAGTGCCGGCTGCTGGTCTGTCAAGGAGGGGAAGCTCAATTGCTGCCTACATCATAAAATGTCTCAGTTTATTTAAACGTGAATTCTACTCTCCGTTCCTTTTAAAAAAAAAAGAAAAGGATGCCTTCAGCATAAGATCGATGATTGGCTAGTTTCACTGTCAATCAAAAAGAGATTCAGCCTCAGACAGATCATCGAATCATCATGCAGAAAAGCTCAGTGTCCGGGCCAGCCGACTGTCCATAGACTCCCAGAGACACCGAGCGTCCGATGGGCGGGACAAAACCGGCATTTATCCAATGACTTGTCTCGTTTCAACGCATTGGGACAACCTACACTGAAGTCTCAAGACGCCCAGCGTCCACGCGGTCGACGCTCGGCGTCCACACAGTTTAAAGCACAGTGAAGCTGTGGGAATGAATGAGAAGAGAGTCGCGTCGTAACCAGTAATAAGAAGCTGATTCGGAACAAAGGTTGAGCACGTTGTAGCGCATATTTAGTCAATGACGTGTCCACTCAATTGTATGTACACACAGATATTTGATCACTTACATTTTGACATTTTAGGGGAAGCTGAGCTTCCCTTGCAGTCTTAGAGCAATCACCTCCGTATTTTTCTTTTTGGATGTTAGATGAGAAAGCATGTTTTAGATGTTTCCCCTCCTCCACCCCAGCTGATTCAAATGATGAGCCCATCAGCAAGCCTGAAAGCGACTCCGATCATTTGAATGAACGGTGTGAGATGCACAGCATAGATTCATCGCTTTAAGACGACATGTTACAAATTTAAAACGGTTTTGAGAGTAAAACGTGAAAACCTGATATGTATAAAAAAAAGAAGTGGCCTGAGCCGATCACTCAAATGATTTTTTTTTTAACTACAGAAAAAAGCTAAGTTGGTGGCTGACAGTCTCTCTCTATCGATTATATTTTTTTCCGTTGTGAAACATTCCTATCACTTTGTTTTGTTTTGTGGTGGTCAAAGGACCTCTTCGCCTCTGTTCCTTTCAAACAGACTAGGAGTGATTGTCCTTTTATTAAGACCTTTGATTGAAGAAAAGAGATGCTGGTGATACAGGTTTGCATGGAAACTTTGCATGGCAAATTGGAAGTTGAAGCACTTGTACCGATACGACCTATGTACACAAATTGCATACGCTCGATGTATATATATATATATTCTCAAAGCATATTCAGGAAAAAAAACATATTTCCATCTCTGCTTTACAAAAGGTACCACAAGGTAATCAAACGTTGATTCATACTTTAACTTTTGCACAAAAAAGTATGTGTCAGTGACATGTGAGTTAAAGTGTCCTGGGAAATACTCTCCCTTCCGCTTCTGTTCAAACAATGCCTGCCTCAGATGTCCTTCCTTCGCATGAATCCCAATTGGGAAAAAAAAACTTTTGCTGTATCTACAATACAACTACAGTTGATGCTGTGCAAGACTGCGACGTGGGAAGTACCTTTCAGAGAAGCAATCTCATGTTGGATTGATCTTGATTGGTCCATTGCAGCCGTTTTCTTTTTGTGATGAATAAATTCTCTATAGATCGATGACGCACTGGAGCACTAGGAGCATTACCTCATTCCTGTTTGGCCTCAGAATAGACAGAACGAAAGACTGGTCTTTTGGCTCTTCTGTCTCTTTTGAGCTAGCAGCACGAGTACGGCAGGTTTTCTGATTGTAACCCTTTGTTTTGGTATTTCAACATACGCATTTCCAGTCACAAAGTGTGTTTACTGGCGTGACGCAGAGCTCCTCCTGTATCTCCTCCCACACATCCTCCACCCAAACTGGGCTTTCACTCATGTAAAAATGACTTTGGAAGGAGTTTCAGGAAGCACATATCTGTGAAGAACATTTGTTTAACAGTTTTAGCACCACAGGGACGTGCATATGTAAGGATCACACCCAGATGCCTGGAGTCATTTTAAGAATGGGTCTCATTTAACAAACCAAAGAAAGTTAACCCTTCAGGCCACAGAATTAGGTACATATACGCTATGAAGTACGTCATAAAATCCAAAACGGGTGTGCTTCTGGTCGACACTGTCAGACAGGGTGGCCATTTCGAATATTTTATTTTAAAATTTTGCCCATGTTCGCAAAAACACATCTATCTACTTGTCACGTTCCGTATTTGACAGCAGGGGGCAGGCGTTCTTGCTTGCCGCCTGCACACCTGCCACCCATTTTCCTGGTTCTCTTTTTGACCAGCGTTTTCTATTGTCCGTTTAGACGGGGATTTTGTGTTGTAATAAATATCATTTTTGTGACAAAGTTCCTTTCTGTGTCTGCTATTTCGGTGATCCACTTATCTCCAGTTTGTTGCGCACGAAGCGATTACTCGCTTCGGGCACAACATGACACTACTCATAACCACCGTCGACACAGCAACTTTGAATTAGTCAAATAAACTGGTCAATATAAAGATTAAACAAACGCCTTTTTAAACATAATATGATTTATAGGGAGGGGTGATATGGATGAAACTGTTTCACAGTACGTATAAGCATTTGATTTCGATCAATATTGATAATTACAGGATTTTTTTTAATTTAACCAATGTAAAAATAGAACGATGAATTACATGTATTCAAGATAAAATTAAAAACAATGAAATTGATGCAATGTTTAATTAAATAAAACACTGCAGTGCTATCAAGAGGAACAATAGCATTCAATATCTAGCAGTAAAAGCAAATTTTCAGAGAATGTACACGGATGTTGTGGACATTTTCACGTTGTGTAACGTGCAATGTTGTTAACATCCATGCTCATTCCTCAATGCTTAGACGCCATTGGGGTGTATGCATTACAATTGGCCTTCTGTCTTTGGACAAATTAATCCTTTTAGCCGTCTCATTATGTTTTAATACATTTTTTAACTCGTCTGTGTAGTGCGTCGTGAGAAGGTCGGAGCTGGTTAACACCGAAGCCACAAGTGGGTGACACATGTCGTTCACGATATTATTGTCAAATTGCTTCCACGATTTGCAATTTGAAATTAGCAAGTACGAATACTGTCCGTTTGGGTCCATTGATTAGCTGCAAAGAGGAAGGAAGTGATGAAATTATCATTCGGTGAATCAGCGTACAGGAATCTGTGATGTGACTCAGCCGCAGGAACACAACGTTGATTTCAAATTAGGATGACTGGCCCATCTCAGTGAGTACATTATTAGCTCGACAAAAATCCACGTATCAAGGCTGGAACTGATTCGGTGTTTGACAAGACAACCTCAGTCAAAACATTGTGACATTGTCTTGAAAAATGGTCGCCTTCAAGAGCAATTCGCCACTGCTGTTCCACCAAGAACTATGATGCGACTTTCGCGACTCCACTAGCACAACTATCTTTAATTTTCTTTAAAGATAATCGTGCTAGTACAACTGACAAACACACGTATGAAACCCAGGTCAAGTTGAGCAAACACTCACCGCACCATTGACAAAGCAAGTCAACTTTGGCGAGATATTCCTAACATGTTTTGTTGATTTTGGTTGATTAGATTTGAGTCGTGTCATGTATTCCTTGTTTCCCGTTTGTCAATGTCTGTCCCGTTAAGTTTTCCTTGTGCTTGTCAGCCCCCTCCCCTTGTGTCAACCATTCAACTCCTTCGGGCACTTGTGTCTTGTCCAGGTATTCCTCGTTGTCTCGGTCAGTTTGTATTTAGACCCCATCCGCACGAAAATGTGTTTCACTCTACCCGCCCAAGTTATTTACCCTTTGAGCACTCCACACAGAGGCGGCGTTTAGGAGTCTGAAAACGATGACTTTTATAACAGTTTCCGAAAATGGATAAACACTGCTCCTTGCACATACACATTCATATAATCAGCTCTGATTTTTGATGACCCTGATTTTTAGAATAACACTTTGGCATTTCAAATCAATGAATAATCAAATGTGGTGTCAATCTCAATCAAAATAATTGCGATCACTTTTTACATAATCGTCCAACCCTAGGTGATACTGTACTAATAGCTTCTTGTCCTTCTTTTAATGCTGCATTTTTCCCCTTTTTATTGATTTTTTTCTCCTTTTGTGGCTCATGGCCCCCGGCTGGCCCGGAAATCACCGCCTTTCTCATAGGCCAGCCCACCCCTGTGATTTTGGGGTGACTTAATAATACAATATTTATCAAATAATTGATGGCCCGATTCAAATTTTAAACATGTGAATCATTTCCAACAAAAACTGAAAAAAATAATGCTATATAAACTGTGATTATCTTCCCTGATTCATTGGACCGATTGCATCAGCTGAAAAATTGTTGTCCTTTTCATCTAAATCAAAATACAACGGCATGATCTTCAAAGAGCAGAATCAAAATCAAAATGTTCTTAAAGCTTCTGCAATTTTGCAATCTTCATGTGGTATTTGTTTTATGCCATCTGATTCTATCATTATTTTAATTCATGTCGCTAGGCGGGCAATGAGTCAGTCAGGCTGTTCGCTGACACGAGACTGGAAACACTGACTTTGCCAAGTGATGACAAACAGGAGCCTTTGAGGGAAGAACATGCTTGGTGCTGGCATGACTTGTAAGACTGTACAAACTCAACAGCTGAATGGAAAATGAAACTTTAGCACCTTGCGTTCATCCCTCAAACTAAACAATTGATATCCATGAAGTTACGTGGTAGGCAAAGTTAAAACGGCAAAGTGGGGGGAAAAAAGCAAAGGCCCTATCTGCTGTGGTAATGTTCAATGAAATATATATCTGGAATAGACAACTTGCGCAGGATTGCCCAATAGAAATAATGGACAAGAAAGATATTCAGCATGCCAGTCACTCAATGCAGGCGACAGCAGCATGTGCTGAAGTACGGCGACGTGATAGGGCAGTGCAGATTATCACTTCCCCATCTCATTTTACTATTGCTCCCTTCTCTAAATAAATCTCTCTCTGAAATGAGCATGAAATCAGCTACTTTACAGACTTTCATTGTTACATGAGAAGATTTCCGAAGACTGTTTCCCGTATATTTTGCTTCGATTAATTTTACTTTTCTCATGGTATGTATATTACATGGGCTAGAATTTCCGCCCCGCCATCCTATAACCTGGCAAATTGCTCTCAAGATGAAATGTGAGACTTACATTATAAGGTCAGTGCTTCCCCACATATGCAACTATCTAAGGCGGGCCACCACAAGTAAATCTTGGGTGTCATAGATTTTAGAGCAACCTGAAAGTCCTTGTTTGTTTTGGGGGGGGGGGGGGGGGGGGCTTGTCATTTAAAAATGAGGCAAAACGGTTGACTAATGCCAGCTAAGACAGAGGCGCAAGATTGTGGCATGCTGCGATTTATTAATCCAGGCAGGAGAGTGAAGACATGCCATCTGCATAGCCTGTGCTCCCGTAATGCAGGAGCCAACACCACTAGACTCTAGTGCCCTCTTCCTCAACTGGCGGACCGCGATCCACGACCGGACCGCCGACCTCCTCTGTCCGGGCCTCCTCTGTCCGGACCCTCGGCAAATTGTATAAAATAATAAATTATAAAGTGATTTTTCCGTTATACAATTTCTATTTTTGGTCTATAATCTGCGCATTACCGCGATCGCTTGTTAAAATTATCCGTTGTATTATTTGCGTGCACGATCAGATGTATTGCAGAGGACGCAGCAGCGCGACTCTGTGTGTGTATAATTTTTGACGAACTGGAGACGGGGGCATGTCGGCGATAACGATGCGCTGATTGGCTCCTCTGAACTTAAGGTGTGTCCATACATCAGCGTCACGCATTCAAAATGGATGATTGTGTCAGGAAACAGACGCATGCGCGACGCCACAGTGTGCTCATAGCTTCAGCACAGGAGAGCCACACACAGACAAGACAAATCGCTGGACGTTTCAATTGTGTGCAGTTTTGCTCCCGTCTACCCGGGGATCTTTGCAGCTGTTTAACAGCAGAACAGCGCAACATGTTAAATGAACATCCCAATGGCGTCCTCAAATAATATTTGCATGCCTCAGACATTGCATTCACCTTTAGTGGAAGAACAGCACTGCACATTCCTGTGCTCCCTTGTGTCAGTATTTAAAATGGTTCTTAACTCCTCTTCTGATATATTTTTCAATGATTTCATGGGGGATGTGAAAAGGGGAATTGTACAAATGAAAATAATAATTTTGTTTTCATTTTTAGTATTTATTTTGGTAAAATTAGTATTTTGTTTTGCTTTTGTTAAATTAAGGGAAAAAAGACAACTACTGTTTAACAAAGTTAAAGTAAAAAATGTCTTATTTCCCTAAAAGGGCTATTTCTATTATTAAGCAGGCACAACTTAACAAAATAAAAGAGTTCCTCTGCCTCAACACAATACCTCTCATTATTTGCTGTGTACTGGCAAAGTGAATAATTGTTATTTTCATGCACCTCATTCTTGGTTGGTTGTGAGGAGTGTTGATTTGTTTCAGCTTGGCTTGACCATACTAAATTGGCATATAGCCCTGCTCCCCATGACCACCGTGCATGGGACCGGACTTTGGTCTTATAAAAAAAAAAGTGGACCGACAGCATTTCTAGTTGAGGACCACTGCTCTAGTGACTAGAAGCGAGTGGGATTCATAAAAAAAAGAAATAAATAAGAAATTCCAGCAGCTTACAGCTCTACTCTAGTGTTCCTTTTTTTGCTGTTTTTGAACTATTTTAATGCTTGTTTGCAGAGATGGACATTCCATCAGGACTGATGTCACTCAAGTGTATAAATACCCTAAATCAGGGGACTCAAACCCCGGTCAAATGATCAGGGCCGTTATCAGGTTATTGCAAAACTTGATGATGAGTTATTTATTTGAATCAGGTGTGCTGCGGAAGGAGGGACAGAAAACATGCAGAAAAGCGGCCCTTCGAGCGAGACCCTTGCCCTATATTGAATCTGAATGTCTGCAGTTAAAACATATCTTGTTGGCTTCATTTCAAATCCATTGTGGCGCTGCAGTGAGTGGCAAAATTATGTGAATTGTAGCCGAGTCCCAATATTTATGGACATGAGTATTCATCAATGCTGCTCGCAACATAAATTTGGAGAGGTTTACAAAGTGAATTTTTATTCATGAGCTGAGCACATTCTCATATGATTATCATCAAGAGATAATAATATCCTACATAATTATTACTCCTCCACCCTGAGGGTCAAACCAAGGCACCTTTTTTTTTAATCTCATGGTAAAACACTAAAAACCAAAAAGCATGACCGCAAAACCGTAACATTAATTCAACTCAACTCAACTGTATTTATCGAGCACTTTAAAACAACCAGCGCTGTATACAAAGTGCTGTACATGAAGCACAAATAATTTACACAACAGCTAACAATAAAACAATAAATGAATAACAAAGACATTGGGAAAACACAAAAACAGTAAAATTAAAAATCTAGGCTCAACATCAACCGAACAAAGGATGACCACTACTTTGGTCGAATGAAATGTGTTAAATTATCATTTTATCCGATAAGTGTAATAATTTCAATAGTTGTCTATTTTTTGTTGTAATATATGTGCTTAGTTTTATTTAAGCAGAGTCACATTTTGAGTGTTCTATTAAAATCCAAATCCAACTGCTTTAGTTTGGGTTGTAAACAGTGTGCAATCCCCCCAAACCCACACACAAACACACTCTCTCTCTCCAGACAACAGCCGGACACCCACCACTGCAAATAGATTCTGGTCCAGTGGGAAACAGTTAATGCTTCTCCAGGATTTACACTGGTTCCTCCATATCTTTCTCAAACCAAAGTGAAATCAGACTCAGCCATATAGCTCTATTCATTTTCCTGACAATGTTTGAAGGACAAATCATCGACCTGACCAAAACCACAATACTGATCAACCAGCAGCAGAACTCAGACATCCGTATGTTCAGAGCAATTGGTCCACGCCACACCACATCACAACGTTAATTCCAAACACTCGATGCACACATCAAAGATAAATATGACAAGTTGAAAGGTGGATGGAGGAAAAACATAGCCACACAGTAGTGTGTTATCCTGATGGAATTGTCAAGGGTACAGTAGCTCCAATTTTACAGGAAATCCCAAATTAGCAGTGATTGCAGCTTTGAGATAAGACAAACAAATGGGAGGTGGGGTTTTTTTGTTTGCTTTTTTTTGTCCAGGGTTTGCCTTTTGACCTGTTCTCTGAGGGAGGGCAGCCACACCCCTCAGGGATCTCAAAGTCAACACGTGCAGGAGGCTCTGTTTAGTTTAACAGCCATTTATTATCTCAGAAGATTTCATTCATACCTTTTATGTAACTGAGCGGTGTGTAGCTCATGGAGTCAGACCTGCCATTTAGGGCAGTTTTTAACTAACCGCATCTTCTGGCAGAGCTGGACAGAATTACTGTGAAAGGTATCTTTGGTATCCATCTTTGGTATCCCTGACTCAAATGAGATGAAGGGATCTGCTACGCAGGCGTGATACACCAATTTCAGTGTGTGTGCAAGTACTGAAATGATTTTTACTTTCAGGAGCAGTTTTGCGAATCAATGACTTAACTTTCTGATTTTGAGGAGTATTCTTGGTTAATCCCAGGATTTCAAGGAAGGACAATGTCACCAATGCAGAATTGGTTTCCTTTTTTTTAAAAAAATATAACAAGCATGTTTTATTTCTTAAATTTACATTGTGAATAGCAGCAAACTGCATTTTTTTTTCTCTAGAAACTTTCTCAGTGGAGCAAATTCAAATCCAATTACTTGGTATTTCTTGAAGGGCTTGAATGTTCCATTAGACAAGCGAAACAGTTTTTTCGATAAAAAAAAAAAAATCCATTCATCCATGCATTTTCTGATCTCCTTTCGCGGGGTGCTGGAGCTGGAGCTCAAATTATTTTGGATTTTATGGCTGTTAAGTGTTTTCCTCTTTGAGTGACATTACGCTTGAGTGGAAGGCGGTCAAATTTTGACTTGCAAACTGCAATGCAGAGCCGCTTATTTTGAGCTTTGAATTTTGCAATTTCCAAGACTGTGTGTGAGCAGGTAGAAAACCGTGCGAACCTTCGGCTGTCAGCGTTTGAGTGCAAGCGTGTGCATGCGTGCGGGCATATGTCAGAGAGAGAGAGAGAGAGAGAGAGAGAGAGAGAGAGAGAGAGAGAGAGAGAGAGAGAGAGAGAGAGAGAGAGAGAGAGAGAGAGGGAGGGAGGAAGAGAGAGAGAAAATGGAAGAGGAAGCGAGCGTGCATAAAGTGCATTCACCCCCCCCCGTGAGTGTCAGCTGTAAGGGGTGACCTGTTGAGGCATTCCTGGACTTTGTGGTTGGTGACTGTCGCACTGGCTCCAGTTGCTCTGAATACCACGGGCCACCAATAAAGTCACAGCATTTCATGTGCCAGGAAACGGTTGACAAGAAACAAGGCAAGACAGCCCACACATGCTCGCCATCAAACATCGGTGCTCACCATGCAACACCAAGCATCAAATCAGATGTCAGATTTCATTCCTATTCTCTTCCAAAGTAACGTACCTACATAAGTCCCCTTGGCAGTACAGAAGAAATAATTCCACTGCCCATTTCAACAGAGCGCCACATAGAGGTTTGAACACAGTTCTGACAATAAAGACATCCTGGCTGTAAAGTTACACATGCACAAATGTCATTGAAACAATTAAATGGAAGTGTTGGGATGCTTGGGTGATGAGATGATGTAACCCCCCCCCCCCCCAAATAGGAAGGTGGTAATTGATGGATTAATCTTTTCATCCATTGTGCAAACTGCTTATCCTCACGAGGGTCCGCGGGCATGTTGGAGCCTGTCCCAGCTGTCTTCGGGCAGTAGGCGCGGATACAGCCAATCGCAGGGCACAAACACAAACAAACAACCTTGACACTTTCACACGAGGGAGTGTTCATCCATCCAGCCAGCCAGCCAGCCAGCCAGCCATTTTCTGTTCCGCTTCATCCTCACAAGGGTAGCGAGGCATGCTGGGGCCTATCCCAGCTGTCTTTGGGCAGTAGGCAGGGGACACCCACAAACAGTTGCCAGCCAACCGTAGGGCACACACACACACACACACACACACACACACAGAAACAACCTTGACGCTCACAATCACACCGAGGGAGTGTTCATCCATCCATCCATCCATACATTTTCTGATCCACTTTATCATTCACAAGGGTCGGGGGGCATGCTGAAGCTTATCCCAGCTGTCTTCGGGCAGTCGGCGGGGGACACCCTGAACCGGTTGCCAGCTAATCGCAGGGTACACAAAGACAAACAACCGTCCGCAGTCCCACTCAAACTTAGGGACAATCGGCCTGCCATGCATGTTTTTGGAATGTAGGAGGGAAACAGAGTACCCGGAGAAAACCCACGCAAACTCCACACAGGAAGGCAATCAAACACGGTACCTGCTGATTTATTACATTTTGTGTGTCTATCAAGGGATGATAAAAATCTGTAATATTAACTTGACATTAATAACTTGTGATAACTATGCAAAGCAAGAGATCCAAGCAGTGAAGTAATAAACTACCCTACCGAATTTTAAAGATTCGAACTGGATTCGAAAATGTGTGGATTTATGCGCATGCAGTTGGACCAACAACGGTAGCTAGTTTTGTTTTGTTTCTTTTAAAAGGGAAAGTAGCTTGTTTTCTGCCATTTAATAACAGTGCATGTCGGACAGGAAAGATGTCAGCTTGGGGGAAGCCTCGCTTTGGAGCTCTCTCGCTCCCATAAAAGGCCCTGCAGGAATCCAATACAATACTGTTATCATGCCCCACAGGAATCTTTTCCCCAAGCTGTATGGCAGTGCTGATCAATGCAAGCCATCAGAATGCTTGTGCCAAGAAAAAGATAAATAAAAAAAGCGCTTCTGACACAGCAGGACAAACACAGGAAACAAACAAAACCTTAACCATGTGCACTGTGGCTAACTTAACACGAAGCTCGGACTGGAGTTCTACTTGCGCTGCTGTGGAACTGCATTCTATGACAAATTAATTTCTGATTTGCATACCACAAAACTGACTTTACCTTGCAGTGTATCCTTTGTTGTAGGATAGATCGAGCGCTTTATGCATGTACAGTACACACAAAGAAAACAAACTCATATGCCAATACACACACTGCTTTTCTACATTGTACCGTTGACTACTTCCGTGAGTACAATGCAGTCTGTGAACTTTTGACCTCAAAATGATTTTTGCACAGAATAGACTTGTGGAAATGCCAATGCAATTATTCTATTTACACTGTTGTTGTGGCAACTCACCATCCTCATCATTTACTGACGGTTGAAATTTCTGTGAATTATACCTAATTAATTAGGTATAATTAATTGAGTCGGGCCACAGCTCCATGTCCAGGAGATGCTGAGAGTGGATCGGAGCAAACCGCAGTCCCCACAGTGGAGATTCAACCATTTTGATGCGGACGTATGCTGAAAAGGAAGTGGACAGAGAGTACTGTTGCATCTCAGCTAAGCAGTGACGTACCTAAAGCCAACCCATGACTTAATTTTAAGCACAATGGCTCCACTAATCTATATTGAGACAAGAAGACGGTGTCGAGGCACTTACAGTGATATTGTGAAATCAACATTAGGGATGCACCAAAAAGAAAATTTTTGCTGAAAAAAAACTAAAAACAAAAACTGTGAAACTATGGCGGAAAAAATTAAACCCAAAAAGTCTTTATGATAGTTTAAAAACTTTGGAGGGAGGAAAGGGGGCTGATCTTCAAAATGTGCGCTCTCCAGTTCCCTCCAAGCGAACTGCATGCTTTCATGGAGGCAGTTCTCGGAATCCAGGCGGTCTTTGCGCTCCAGCTCCAAGGCAATTTGGGGCGCATTTCCCCGATGCTCACCATCGTTCATTTTATCGGGCCGCCAGTGTATGCATGATCGACCAAGGTGCATCGCGGGCAGCCACAGCACGGTGCAAACGCTACCCAGGACAGAATCTTCCGCCGTTTTTTTCCACTCTGTACCTTCCCCTGAGCTAGCCGGCTATGACAGAGACCTTGAGATCATATGAATTCCAAAGGCTTTATTACTGTTGAGCTACTCTAAGAGAAGTGAGGTCAAAGAGAGGATGTCACACATAACATCATCCCTAAGAAAGCGGAAAATCATCGACACAACACTGGCAGATGGGAAAAGCTGAATTGTAACCACCCACCAAAAATATCTGTACAATATTCATGTATGCAATACATATAAACACACACACGCACACACACACACACACACGCACACACACGCACACACACACACACACACACACACACAAACACACACATTTTAATTTGCCAGTGTCACAAGCTTTAAGACTAATTAAAATAATGATTTAAGAGCCTTTTTCATAGGGGGAATGATGGCAAAATAACTATTAAGTAAATAATGCTGAGGTGGATGTAAAAAGTCCATACACCCCTGTGACTATTTTTTTGATAATAAAAAAAAAAAAAGGCGACAGAGATCAATTAGATCAAAACTCCTATTCACTACAATTGGAGAAAACAAATATTTTCAAGAGGAACGGTCAAAACAAACAACTGAGATCATGCACTTACTTATCACTGCGGAGTTTGTTTTCTTCAGAATTAATCAATCACATTCGACTCATGTCAAATGGAAGACTTAAAGTGCCTCCAATTCACCCCTAAGTTCAGACGTCCTTATTTTTACTGACTTATTTTGTCATGTATAACTTATTATTATTTTCTGTTCTATCTTAAGCCTGAAGGTCTTGTTCTAACACCAATTGATATTTTGCAGTGCTCAAAATAAGTTGCACGGCTCATTGCGCACATTAATGATGGAAGATGCTTTGAAATGATTGGTTATTGGTCTCTTTTTTTTTATTTTTAATTCCACAAAAAATGGCCTTTAAACGCCTGTATAGACATCTTACAACCAAAGTTAATTATTTTCAGTGCAGCGAGTCAATTAAGATATTGCGCTTCTAGACCCTCATTTGTACAAGTATGTACAGCCAATGAGTAATGGGATATTTCAATTACTTGAGTAAACAGTCTAGCTTGCCAAAAATACCTTTGATTAGTAACTAATTGGATGATTGAAAATGTCCCTGGCAATAATGGGGTTATTTCAAGCTCGGCATACCAAAGGAAAGGGCCGTATAGAACACCCGCTTTGGCAAAATTTGGATGCCAGGCATGGTTGTGCTCCATCAGCCGTCCACCCAGCAGAACAGGGTAATCCCCTTTCCGTGGCCCTGGAACATTGGCTTCAGCTGCTGTTAGTACACGTTGCTTAAGAAGTCGACGGGAGGACAGCCAGGACCACTTCAATTTAGGGTAGGTGATGCCAGTAAGTAATATTAGAGGTAGCATACTCATTCACTATATTATTAAAGGATTGGGTGATATTTTTAGAAGGGATGGACATTGTTTCCCTGGTCGAATCGGGGGACAAATAACTGTCGATTCATCGGCTCATTGTCAGAGGTGGGAAATGCCGAACCAGAAAGTAAAAATTCTGCCACGGTTTGGCTTTAGCCACAGGTGCTGCTTCTCAACTGTCAAGTAAAATCGATTGTTTACATCTGGAGTTAACATCTCTGCTCACTGTCATTGAAAATAATCATAATAAATGGGGTGTAAGAAGCACTTATTGAATGTTATGAACGCCTGATTCGATGCCAATGAGATGTTGAGTAATGCTGACTGGGAAGTTGTCGTGGTGAGGATGTAGCTCAACATCCCATGGTTGATCCCAAATTGTACTTTTTTAGACTGCAAACCAGTTGAGAGTGATACAAAGGATTCCCTTTTGAATCTTTTGCTCGAAGACATAATAATCAAACAATTAACATCACTCAAGATGTTCGATCTTAAAAGGATGAGCATCATTCTGTATCATCTTCGATCAGTAATGATGAGGATAAAATATAACATGGACATTTACCCAGTCTGGCTTAAAAAGGCCGCATCCAAATTGAATCAATAAGTCAGCGCCTCCGTCTGGGTAAATACTGCAGTGATTCAATCAAATTTTCAGCTGGCAGTTAATTTATTAAAGTTTTCACTTTGCTTTTCATTTTCTAAACCGACTGCGCTCATAGTAAGACTTTACAAGAAGCGCAAAAAAATATGTGAAGTCCGCAGAGAAAAACAGAACGGCTTTGATGAAAGTCTGATGAATTGAAAGATGAAAAGCAAGTGGTTGCTTTTCACGTCATCAATGTGCCTTAATAAGGAGCGCATACAGAAACAAGAGTGATTATGTCTCGCAGTGAACAGAGTGGAACGTCTGAAACATAAACAACTGCCACAGAGCGAGCTCCTGCTTCCTATAACCTTGTAAAGATGTAGCACAACAAACAGAACACTGATTCATGTTAACAGCCATGACTGCTTGGAATGACTTTGCTCTCTCCTCTTACAAATCGTTGGGCCAGTTCCTGAATTAAAGAGACTAATAATCACGATTATTTTGATGAGCAATCAGCCTCCTCTCTGCATACTCTTTTCTTTTTCAAATTTGACAGTGATACATGTTGAGATGATAAAAAAAGCCTACATTGAACTGAACAGCAATGTCAAGTCATACTAGAAAGACACTGCAATTAAAAATGATCCATAAATGTTTTGTTAAGCGCTATGTTACAGCTGCCGCTATTGTAAAAGCGCTATATAAATAAATAAACCTGAGTGTGATGACACAATTTGGTTCAATATTTATCAAAGCGCTTCATAATAAGAGTCACTATCCAATCATCAATGACTTCAACACCCACTGAGTCGAACCATTGTATGTGCCTACACTTTTTAACCTTCTTCCCATGGGAGAAGCCCTACAAAAAAGCGGTAAAAGACAAACTATGCGTGGGCAGACAGTCAATTGATCTCACCCATCAAGGCTAAAACTTTTATATACAAATGGAACTTTCTCGCTTTTCTACAAGGCAAACTAACACGCAAGTAATTTCCAAGGTGTCAAGGGGACCAAAAGTAGTGACTTAGGGTGCACCAAGGGTGATAACACAGCTCAATGTAAAATGATGTATGTTCTGTCACGGGTTCTGATGACACCATGTCTGCGCAAAAAAAAAAAAAAAAAAAGATCAGAAAACCATTCGGTCCTAATCTCCCATCTGATAGCTTCATCACGATCAGAGGTGAGCAGTGCACACTTATTGCTACGGCCACACATCAAAGTGGAGCACTTCTGTGGAAGACGGTGGACTTTTGTAATCCTGAACACACAAGAGTGACAGAGAACATATGTACTAATCAATAATCAATTGTTACCCCGCAAGTCCAAACACGCCAAACATTAAAGGCAAATATAGAATAGACGTTTTCAGTGTCAACAACCTCACAAATAGATCAGGACTAACGCAAACCCGTTGAAATCTGTCTCCCGTTACACATCATGCAAAAGATGCCATCCGACAGGCTCTCACCTTTATACTTCTCTCGGACGCTTTCATAAGCCTGGATGAAGTCCTGTTCCTCAGCGTCCGGAGGCAGGTAGGCGGGTTCATACACGGCCATGCCAGCAAGCTCACCCTCTTCCCTTCTTGTCCTGCAAGTCTACTTCTTCCTCTTTGAATTAGTTTGTGTCAGAGCTTTTGGGAGTTTTTGTGCTGCTCTCCATCAGCTCTCAGCCGTGTGTGAACCTTACACAGCTGCCAACCTCATTCTATGACCAAGCTTCGGGGGCGTGCGGGAGCACACACACACACACACACACACACACACACACACACACACACACACACACACACAGAAAAGGAGTTTAAATCTCCGGCCCCTCCTTTTAAAGATACACAGACTAGAAGGGGAGTCACTCAGTCATTGCTTACGCTTGCACAGTTGTAGGAGCAGAGTTCAAGCACTGCCCATATTGGTAACACTTCAACTCAACCGGAATGTCATGGATGTCAGTATTGTAGACACAGAAGGTACAGCAATAAATCTTATTTAAAAAAAAAAGTCACACAAACATACTCACATTTTTGACGAATTGGTTTTGAGTGTAACCATAAACTACAACGAAGGTAATGTAGAACACTGCCAAGGCAGAACAATGGTGGTAACATTTAACTGAGCAATAAAATCATTGTACCTAATTGCGGATTCTTCTTGAATCCTCATTACTAACGCCATAAGGAGTATGATGAACATTTTTTGGATAACTTGGCCACAATGAATGTGGAATGAAGTACAGTACAGGTCATTATTTCACTTGAATGACTAATTCGAAATGTACATTACACAAGACATTTGTAATGACCAACCAACAGTTTCCAGGCATTTACTGTAAGTTGTTTCAAAGCTGAGACATGATGATATACTATCTGTAAACAAGTGAGTAACCAGGTGACTACATACTACACTTTAACTGTTTAAGATAATTGAAACCATCTGATAAATAAGATACAAACTATGACATCGTATGGTACAGGGACTGAACAGCCCGTATTACTGGGTTTGGTGCCCCATACTCCCGATGCACTCTTCACAGAACTCCCCGAGTGACCCCGGTCAAATTTTCTCCAAGACCACATGTAGACTGGTTGGGTCCTGACCGTTAAATGGCTACAAGAGGGTGACAAATTCTGATATAAACCATCATGGGAATACAACACCTTGAAATAAGGCCACTTTCGGCCAGCGATGTGGTTTCAGTTCTCACCCATTTCTAAGAACAGTCAACGTTAACGTCAACAGTTCCCTAAGTACTTCAACTCACCCTAGTGTTGAAGATTACTGAATGACAGATCTCTTCAATCCCGCTTTTTACACCAACAAAAAGCTTGAGCCAAGTCAGGGGTGGGCAATTATTTTCCCGGGGGGGCCAACTGAGAAGTAGAATTTATTGTGGAGCGTTAGAAATAGAAATAGAAAATAAATAAGATAGCACAATGTCTTTGTATGCCAGTAATAATGTAACATTCTCCTCCACCATCACACTCAGCACCGGTTCTCCTCAAGGATGTGTACTGAGCCCCCTGTTGTTCACGCTCTACACATTTGACTGCTCTCCGACTCTTACTAGCGGTCCAGTTTGTGGAAAGTTTTTAAAATGATAACAATCAAAACATTCTAGGAAATGTTCATTTACTCGAGCCACAAGCAATTCACTCTGTGCATGGAAATTGCCAGAATCGGACAGAGTAAGAATCGCTTCCTTGTTTTTCAAAGTCTCATAGATTTGAGTCTTTCCGACTCCAGGCGTCTCCTGAATGTTTCGTACTTTGTTACCCACTTCGTTTAATCAGATACATATCACTTTCCCTTCCCTGGTCATTACTCTCTCCCTCTTTCTTCGTCTTCCCCTCCCTTCCTGTGCTCTGCAGCTTGAAGTAACTGCGCTACCTGGTGTTGAAATACCTGTCATTACAAGTCCAAACGAAATTAATGCAATCAAACCTTAATTGTGCACCAATCTTTGGCGGGCCGGATTAAAAAGACCAACAGGCCGGATCCGGCCCGCGGGCCGTAGTTTGCCCACCCCTGAGCTAAGTACATCTTTGGGCATAAAATGTAATGAAAAAGTTTTTAAAAAAGTAATTGGGAAACCACTGCATTATTTGAACCAAGCTTACATGGGTGTGCCAGTTATAGTCCGAACAGAAGGGTTGCATCATGGCGAAAGGAAATCCCCGCAGCCTAAATTCTTGACAGTCCAACTTGGCACCAATCAGTGCTCTTTCCTGGATGATTCTGCATGGTCAGTTCAAACGCTGTCTGCCACTTTGTGTGTAGGTTGAGTCCTGAGTCTTCTACTTAATCTTTTGAAAGACCGTGACTATGGATATATACTCAGATGGGATGGCACGCAGTTTTACAGAGTGCAATTTGGCACGGTCAGGAGAGGAAAATGTATTCGCATGGAGAAATCTCGGAGACGATGATGCTCGGCTGAATGTGAGGCGTAAAAATCTCAAATTTTCTGTTCTGAATCTGATTTGGAACCTGCTATTTTTATTTATTTGGATTAAAATGTTCAAGATAAAATAAATAGTGATGTTTACATGCACTTTTAAATTTTTGTTCTCCATTCCCACAAATAAGGTATGGTATGTACAAAAAACAAACAAAAAACAAACAAAAATGTTATGTGGTATGACACATTTACATGACCATTTTAAATATCTCAAAATTGTCAACATTTACTCCTATTTGTATATTTTTGCTTCTTACTGAATCACTATCAAATAAAATTCTGAGCTCGACACTACACCCAATACGCTCGCAAATGAAAATCATTTTTTTACCTGTTCTTTCAGCCACTGCTTATTGCAAACAAAGTTCCTATTACAACACAATATTTTGTAACAATATCTGGAGTTACTCTGTCTTTACATCACACTCACCTACAAAGATGACGATACATCAGCAAATATGGTCACACTGTACCAACTGAAAAAGTTTGTCACACTAGTTTAAAATCTTAAAATAAAAAAAGCAAAATGCATGGCTCTGGTAAAATGGTTTTTGTGGAGAAATGGGAGACAGTAACACCCTACGGACAGTGGGGGTTCGGGTACGGGTCCTGCTGTAATTACCGAAAATAAGAAACGAAACGAAGAAACGAAGAATATTCGACACTGCCCCCAATTCATTTTTATAAGTGTCTATACTAATAGATTAACCCATAAATATAGAACAGCCTATGAACACAAAACAGTTTCTTCATAAATTACACAAACAACCCAGCCTAACCTTAGTTTGTCTCTTAGTCGAGATGCATCTTGATGCATTTCAACATTCTTCCTTGACATCAATTACTGTATGACTACTCTATCATTAAAATTAGGACATAATATTTCAAATGATAAACTGTTATCTTACAATTACCTACTGTATGTACACGTGAAAATATTACGATTTAATCAACGCTCACAAAAAAAATGTTTCCAGTGTGAGTTCATTTTCCCTCATTTTTAAAGTGTGCTGATAATTTGAGCAACAGCCACTGAGTGATATTATTAGCCTTCCGTAGTTGAGACTCTCAGGGGAAATCATTCACTTCTCTTCACTATGCAAGAAATAAATTACTGCTTTGTGACACACTGATCTTGCCCTTGCTCACCTTTGGGGCCCAGACTCGTGTGTATCCACAAACCACCAAACATCCCTCCACTACTTCCTTTTGTTAAGGACTCGGGTAAACCGAGTTAGGAAGGGGGATCCAAAAAACGTAGACAAAAACAAGGTCTCCGAAGTAAGACAATTTAATGTCCAAACCGAATATAAGCGAGAACATAAAGCGCTGGTCCACAATGAGGACCAGGAGGTAAATCAAAAACGACTAACAAAAGGTGCTTGCACAAAAGAGCAAGAAAAAGAACGTAAAGTCCACAAACTACGAACGAAAAACAATGTAACACTTTGTACACGCAAGAAAAGCCAGATCATCAAAACAAAATGGTACTCACACACAAACTTGGTACCGAGACGACACGCGAAAACACGACGAGGTCAAAAGCCACTAGTCAATGAGCAATGAGGTAAGCAATGCCAAAAACAATACTGCCACAACAGGTGTCGAACGTAGGAGTCCTTAAATAGTGTCTCTATTGATTAATGATTGCCAGCAGGTGTGCTAGAGGGACCGCTCCTGCCACCTGCTGGCCAGACCGAAAAACCGAAATGTGACAGTACCCCCCCCTCAACGGACGCCTCCTGGCGGACCACCCGGCTTTGACGGGTGCGCTGCATGGAATGCCCGAAGCAGGGAAGGGTCTAAGATCCAGGAGCCGGGGACCCACTGCCGATCCTCTGGGCCGTAGCCTTCCCAGCCAACCAAATACTGAAAACCCCTACCCCTGCGCCGAGAGTCCAAGATTTCACGCACGGTGTACACTGGTTCGCCGTCAACGATTTGTGGAGGAGGCGGCGACATGGGCGGAGGAGCCAGGGGACTGGTGGCCACCGGCTTCAACAGGGAAACATGGAACACGGGGTGGACCTTCATGGTGGGCGGCAGTCGGAGCTGGACGGAGACGGGGCTGAGGACCAATTCCACCTCGAACGGTCCAGTGAAGCGTGGCCCCAACTTGCGAGATGTACCTGCGAGTCGTAGATCCTTAGTTGCCAGCCACACCTTCTGTCCCACCTGATAGCTGGGTGCTGGGCGACGGTCAGCGATCTGCCGGTTCCGCTGAGCCGTGCGTGACAGTGCTGCTCTGGTCTCCTTCCATACGCAATGGGCCCGTCGTAGATGCAGCTGTATGGAAGGGAGTTCCACCTGACCCTCCTGAGAAGGAATCAGACGAGGTTGATAACCATATGCTGCCATGAAAGGAGACCGACCGGTCGCTGATGAGACGAGGGTGTTGTGGGCGTATTCCACCCAAGGCAGGTGGAACGACCACAAGGAGGGGCGATCGAGGCAAACGCAGCGCAGAGCTGCCTCCAAATCTTGGTTCATGCGCTCCGTTTGACCATTGGACTGTGGGTGGTATCCGGAAGACAGACTCGCCGTGGCCCCCATGGCCTGGCAGAAACGTTTCCATACCCTGGAGATGAATTGAGGGCCCCGGTCTGACACAATGTCCACCGGAATTCCATGAAGACGGAAGACGTGTTTCACTAGGAGGTCGGCGGTTTCCTGAGCAGAGGGCAGATTGGACAACGCAACAAAATGGGCAGATTTAGAGAAGCGGTCAACTATGGTGAGTATGACGGATTTTCCCCGGGAAGGAGGCAGGCCGGTGACAAAATCCAGGGAAATGTGGGACCATGGTCGAGAAGGGGTAGGCAGCGGTTGCAGCAAACCAGCCGGCAGTTGGTGGGACGCCTTACTGCATGCGCAGGTGGAACAGGCCTTGATATAGTCCTGGGTATCCTTGCGTAGCTCCGGCCACCAAAACCGCTGCGACACGAGGTCCAAGGTCCGGTTCACCCCTGGATGGCATGCCACCTTAGAAGTGTGCCCCCACTGTAACACCTCTGCGCGCAGAGGTGGGGGCACAAACAGTCTCCCGGTCGGACAACCAGCCGGGACTTGAACTCCGTTCTGGGCCTCCTTGACCTTACGTTCGACGGCCCACCTCAGTGCCCCCACAATACAATGGTCCGGAACAATGCTTTGGGGTTCGTTGTCCCTCTCCGCAGGGTCATGGATGCGGGAGAGGGCATCCGGTTTAATGTTCTTTGAGCCCGGGCAGTAGGTGAGCGTGAAGTTGAAGCGAGTGAGGAGAAGCGCCCACCGTGCTTGGCGGGAGTTTAGTCTCTTGGCTGACCGGATGTAGGCAAGGTTCTTGTGATCATTCTTGTAATGCCAAAACGACGGCTAGCAGTTCGCGGTTCCCCACGTCGTAGTTGGCTTCTGCTGGGCTGAGGCGACGAGAGAAGAAGGCGCAGGGGAGAAGTCTTTGGTTGACTGGGGATCGCTGCGATAAGACGGCCCCCACGCCGGATTCCGACGCGTCCACCTCTACGACAAACGGAATAGAGGGGTTAGGATGCTGTAATACTGGAGGGTTCGTGAAGGCTTTCTTTCGTTCGGCGAACGCGTGGTCAGCATCAGTGTCCCACCTAAAGGGGATCTTGACCGAGGTTAGCCGGGTCAACGGCAGGGCTCTCTGGCTGTAGTTGCGAATGAAGCGGCGGTAAAAATTAGCGAAACCCAGGAAACGTTGCAACTGCTTTCTGTTGGTGGGCGTGGGCCACTCTACTACGGCCTTAACTTTGGCATCGTCAGCTCTCAGCTGACCCTTCTCGATAATAAACCCCAGAAAGGAGATGGACTCGACGTGAAACTCGCACTTTTCTGCTTTTACGAATAACCGATTCTCTAGTAGACGCTGCAAAACCAGCCTGACATGGTGTTGATGTTCTGCAAGAGTCCGAGAGAAAATTAAGATGTCATCTAAATAAACAAAACAAAACAGGTTCAGAAAATCTCTTAATACGTCGTTAATGAGACACTGAAATACTGCGGGCGCGTTGGTGAGCCCAAATGGCATGACTAGGTATTCGAAGTGCCCTAATGGGGTCTTAAATGCCGTCTTCCATTCGTCCCCCTCACGAATGCGGACCAGATGGTAAGCGCTTCGTAAATCGAGTTTGGAGAATATAGTGGCGGATTGGAGGGGGGCGAACGCCGAATCTAATAACGGAAGTGGATATTTGTTCTTGATGGTGATCTCGTTCAGGCCCCGATAATCGACACACGGGCGTAACGTCTTGTCTTGTCTTTCTTTTCGATGAAGAAGAATCCGGCCCCCAACGGGGATTTAGACGGCCGAATGAGGCCAGCCGAGAGTGAGCTATCGATATATTCCCTCAGCGCCTCTTGTTCCGGCTGAGAGACCTGATATAGACGGGAATTCGGGAGTAAGGCGTTCTCCACAAGATCGATGGCGCAGTCGTACGGCCGGTGAGGCGGCAAGGACTGGGCACGGTCTTTACTAAACACTTGGCGTAGGTCATGGTAAATACGCGGAACCTTATCTAAACAAATAACTTCTGGTGGCTCGTTCCGGGTCGGCCCTCTCTTTTCTGCCGCCGAGCGCAAACAGTGAGTATAACAAAATGCGCTCCAACTCTCGATTGCCGGACGTTCCCAGGAAATGACAGGGTTATGTTCGCGCAGCCACGGCAACCCCAACACTCGCGGTACGGATCGAGACCGCATGACATAGAATCTACGGTATTCGGTGTGATTGCCTGATAATGTTAGTTTCACCGGCGCGGTGATTTCTTTCACTTCCGCCAGGAGTCGCCCATCAAGATCGTGAACCCGCTTTGTCTCCCTTAGGACCTCATCCTGGCAACCCAGTTCCTTAGCTAGGCTGGGGTCTACAAAACAATTGTCCGCCCCAGAGTCCACCAAGGCCCGAACAGATATGACCCGTAACGGACCATAAAGAGTTCCGTCCAACTCGAGTCTTGGTGGATGTCCCGGATGGGCCTCCTCCCGTCTCGACTCACGTGGCGCAGTATCGGGCACAAACTCACAGTTTTCGGGGCGCCCGGACGGGCGGGACGG
The DNA here is from genome assembly GCF_025434085.1 of Hippocampus zosterae. Lineage (NCBI taxonomy): Eukaryota > Metazoa > Chordata > Actinopteri > Syngnathiformes > Syngnathidae > Hippocampus > Hippocampus zosterae. The sequence continues at coordinate 21,155,522 of NC_067455.1, read as the reverse complement.
AGTCAAGGAACAGTTGGAAGCCCGGTGTCCAGATTGGCCGCAGTAGAAGCAGGCTCGATCCCGAATCCGACGCTCTCTCTCCGCTGGTCCCAGGCGTCCGCCTCCCAGCTGCATGGGCTCCTCCTCTGCGTCGGCTGGATCGGAACACGAATGACGCTCGGGTCCGGGTGGTCGCCAGGACTCGTGCTCAGCCGGCCGACGACCCGTACGTCGGGGTGGGACACGGGTAGTTCCTCGCTCTTCCGTACGTTCCCTCTCACGCTCCCGCATGCGGTTGTCCACAATGAGGGCCAAATCGATGAGCTCCTCCAAGTTGCGGCTATCGTCGCGGGTTGCCAGTTCGTCCTTTAACGCCGCACTTAACCCGCGGCGAAACAAACCACACAGGGCGCGGTCCCCGTAACCGCTACGGGCGGCCAAAATGCGAAAAGAGATGGAGTATTCGGCAACGGATTGTCGTCCTTGCCGAATAGCTAATAGCCGACCTTCGGCCTCCCTTCCCATAACCGGATGTTGAAATACGCGCCGGAACTCGGCGACAAACTCTGGGTAGGAAGACCGAAGCCCGGGTTGAGCATTGCTGATCTCTACTGCCCAAGACGCCGCCTGACCAGTCAACAGGCTCATAATGAACGCCACCTTCATGCTATCTTTCTCGTACGTAGCTGGTTGTTGGTCGAATATCAGAGAGCACTGGTGTAAAAATTGCTTGCAGAGAGCCTGTTCTCCCCCGTAGCGAGGGGGGTGGGGGAGATTGGGCTCTCGCCCCATGATCGGGGAAGAGGGTGTCCCGGATGAAGCCGCCGGGACCCTTGGGGGTGGCGTTTCTCGGGGGGTCGCGTGTTCCCCTTGGGAACACAATATCTCCAGCCGCTGGGCTAGGACGGCGTCTGCCTCCCGGAGCTCCGAGAGCTCCTGTCGTTGCTGGCCCACTAATTGCCCCTGGCTGGTCAAGGCGGTCATGATCTTGTTAGTGTCTACAGGATCCATTATGGTGGGAGTATTCTGTTAAGGACTCGGGTAAACCGAGTTAGGAAGGGGGATCCAAAAAACGTAGACAAAAACAAGGTCTCCGAAGTAAGACAATTTAATGTCCAAACCGAGTATAAGCGAGAACATAAAGCGCTGGTCCACTATGAGGACCAGGAGGTAAATCAAAAACGACTAACAAAAGGTGCTTGCACAAAAGAGCAAGAAAAAGAACGTAAAGTCCACAAACTACGAACGAAAAACAATGTAACACTTTGTACACGCAAGAAAAGCCAGATCATCAAAACAAAATGGTACTCACACACAAACTTGGTACCGAGACGACACGCGAAAACACGACGAGGTCAAAAGCCACTAGTCAATGAGCAATTAGGTAAGCAATGCCAAAAACAATACTCCCACAACAGGTGTCGAACGTAGGAGTCCTTAAATAGTGTCTCTATTGATTAATGATTGCCAGCAGGTGTGCTAGAGGGACCGCTCCTGCCACCTGCTGGCCAGACCGAAAAACCGAAATGTGACACCTTTGCTGAGGTGTTTCAAGACACTTTAAAAATAAAAGCACTACTTTCATATTAAAGCCGATTTCATGTTTTATTTTAATTTCACAACAACCTTGTGAGCGTCAGTCAACGAATCTGTTATCCGGGTCTGCTGCCGGATGTAGCCCAATAATATTTAAATTTGTTTTAATTTTTTGTAACACAGCACTTGGGCTTAATAATAGCTTGAGACAGACATGCATGCGGCAACCTGATCTGTAGGCAGCGCTATCCGATCGGTTGCGGAAGTCATACATCAACATCACTGGATGGTACTCTGCTGCCTGTATGATGTTGTTATTTTAAAACATTGTCCAAAAAACAAACAAACCATCAAAAAAAGAAATCACCCGCACCCATTCACTTATCCCCTCGAGGGTTGCGGGTGAGCTGAAGCCTATCCCAGCTAACTTTAGCTGAGGTGTGGCTGCAAACTTGAAACTGGTCCCCAGCCAATTGCAGGGAGCATATTGTACACACAAACAACCATTCACACTCACATTCACATCAAAGGACAATTTGGACTGTTCATTTACCGAACGGCAACATGCATGTTTTTGGAAAGTGGTTAGAAATCAGAGTACGAAGCACGGGAGAGAACTTGCAGCATGGGCGAACTACCAACCTCAGACTTGTGAGGCAGATGGAAATGTCAAAAATGTTTAAATGAGAATATTTTGTCAATATTCTATATACTACTATATTGCTCACCTCTAATCAAACTATACAAGGGACACTAGGCATGTATAAAAAAAAAAAAAATTGAAAAAGGGAATATGCATCCCGTTCTCTTCACGAATTCCCCATGACTACAGATCAATGTTTAAATAAATAAATAAAAGCTGGCACATCATTTTATGTCCCTGCCTCAGATTCCATTCTTTCTGCCAATTTCTTTGATGGCGTATGTCAGAAACATATTTATGAGATAAAGGGGGACGTGGAAATGTCACGGTTGTAAAGAACAGATGAAATAAAGAGGTTCTGTCTGCTTGACTACATCACAGGCCATAAATTATGTTGTCTCGGTGCACTGTAACACCAGCAGTACAATGGCTACTTTATGTGGTCAACTCTATTGAAGTGAGTGTGGAAAATGAGGCACATTTTCCAGAGGAAGTGGTGGTCTTTAGGAGGAAGGCTTTCAGCCCTACAAGCACCTTTGGCATAAAGTGCCACCTATTGGTCAAATAGTTTACTGCTGTCGAGATCACAGTAGAGTCAACACAGAGCTTGATGTCCTGCAAAACGCAAAGTTGAGTATCCCCTTCTTTGTATGAAGATGATCGAAGAACAGACAGCCTGTCTTGATAATAAAAACTCATGGACAGAGAGGGTTTTTATTCCTTTCTATTCTAAGCAATGTAAATGTATTCACAAAGATCCTTTTATTCCTCAGTCCATGAGACATGGACTCGAACGGAATATGGCTGCTCCAAACGTTGGGTGGCAAATATTCATGAAACAGTGCGAGATCGGTGAACACGATCAAAGCCTTTAATGGTGGACTGATTACTCCAGTGACCAATCATTCTCCATTTCATTATATATGATCAAGGAAGCCTGTTCACAATAGTCTCAAAACTAAATGTTAGCGTTTCAATATGACACACATTCAACTCCTGGTAACAGCAGCACACATATATGACAAGGATTAACATCCTAATAAATTCACACAATATTACGCCATGCAATGCACTCTGGGAACCGAGTGGCCAGCTCATCACGCGCCGGTGCAGTGTTCCATAAGCCAGTTTGCCATGATATGTCCCCTAAATAGTGCTGCAGGTATGATCATTTGCAATCATTTCAGACTACCTAATCATTCATAATCGCTTTTTGCTTTGGAAACAGCACTTACATTTTAAATTCATTTTCTTCTTTGGTTATTTTTACATCAACACTTGCCATATGTAGTGCGAATGGATCGAAGACTTGCACACTTCTACAGTGTGTAATACAAAAGTCCTTTCTGTTCCCTAACATGAATAAGTAATGTGTTTCCAGCCCCACTGCGGTTGCTATGGACATGATCCGAGCCTATTGTCTGTACTGCGCAATATAGACCACACCTCACACTTTGATCCCGTCCCTTTGTACTTTTTGTGTCCTGAAGTTAAAATGTGTTTCCTATTTTGATAATATATCTGTTGGGAAAAGATGAACCTGGTGCTTCATGTCTAAAAAAAAACTTTGTGTCACAAACTCACAGGGTAAATGATTTTTTGTTTGTGATGTGACATTTAAAGCAGCACATTAAGCACATCAAAGTGCCAAAAACGTAGTCAAGTGTGCCAAGAAAGCAGAGCATTACTTACCCACACAAATTTGAATAAACTATGTGTATCAATTATCTTGACAGGTTACAGTCTCAGAACTGCTCCTTAGGCTTTTTGTTAGTGGGAAGTTAAAAATGACTAACGTTGGCATTCGTGTTTTTTTCACAGGACAGTGACATTTATCTGGCGAACAGCCCGTGACCGTGATTGTCACAGATATTTGCATACAGAGAATGGTGTCTCCTACATTCAAATGATATGTAAAAAGCACCATGACACGAAAAATATCTTAATTCCTCATCATGTTAAACATTGCTTTTTACTTTACATCTGTTCCCACCTGTGACATGAATGTCCAACTTGAACACTTATGTTCCCCACTGTGTATTGCCACTTGATACACTTCATGTCCTCCACACTGAATAACATGCAACACACTACAGGTGCAGAGTTCTTTGCTCTATTCTACAAAAAATGGGTATTTAAGTTAGATTGTGAGTTTCTTCCAAATATTTACACTAATCGCAAATTAAAATCATCTTCTTCCTTTTATAATTTTGCTGCTGTGAATCGGGAATTTCTCCATTGCGAGACTAATAAAGGATATCTTATCTTATCTTAACATTTCTGACATGGAATGAATTGCTGGAACCATGTGGCAGGGTTGCAGTATTCCGAGTCCAGACTTGACGTGTTTTTGTTGTTGTTGTTGTTGTTGTTGTTGTTGTTGTTGTTGTTGTTGTTTGACTCTGACTTGCTTCTGACTCGGCCATGGACTCACAAAATATTTTTATCGACTCGAAGAAGTCTAATTCTGCTTTTATTCCTGAAAATTATCCTGAAATTTATCCTAAATTATAAAAAATGAATACAATTACTCCCCATTAATCTTTGCTCGACATTTGCAGAAGCACCACAAAAAGAGGGAGTTTTAGTTTATCTGCACACAGTCAATTCGGCAATGGGTGCCATGCCATCGACTTTGAAAGAAGAGTTTTGAGCAGTGTGACATTTCTGTAATTTCTAGTCGTGAAAAATAGTACTTTTCTGTCTTTCGGTTTACTCTTGAACGCATACGGACTTGGACTTGGACCTTGTGGTCTCTGACTTGACTTTGACTAGGACATTTGTGACTCGAATTTCACTTAAACTTGATAAATGTGGCCTTGCCGTGTGGACAAATTAAGTCTTGGACAACGCAGTTTTTAGAGTGACTTTACCTGCGATGCGGATGACCGCCCTCTCAGCTGGATCCAGGACCTCCCCCAAGGCTGACGTGGAGCGTTTGGCCCATTGATGTTTGGACAAGTTCCACGGGAGTGTGTCACCTGGACAGGGGACACTGCTCCCTACTCTATCGCTCTCCCCCAGCAGGATATGATCCTTGTGACTTTCTTTTGAAGTTGCCATAATCAACCACCAGGAACGATCAAAGAGGCAAGTTGCTACTGCTCCCTAAAGTACAGAGAGGAAACACAGGCCCATGTCAAGATCCAAAATATACAGTCATGTTATTTGTGGGTGGCCCGGTGACCCCAGTGTAGACCTCACAATGCAGAGGTACCGGTTCAATTCCAGCTCCGGCCTCACTGTGTGGAATTTGGATGTTCTCCCCGAGCCTGCGTGGGTTTTCTCCGGGTCCTCCGGTTTCCTCCCACGTTCCAAAGACATGCATGGCAGACTGATTGAGCACTCAAAATTGTCCCTAGGTGTGATCGCGGATGGTTGTTCGTCTCTGTGTGCCCTGCGATTGGCTGGCCGAGGACAGCTGGGATAGGCTCCAGCACCCCCTACAACCTTTGTGAGAGTAAGTTGAGGGGTTCGTTGTTTTTCAGTGGATGGCTCTTCTTTTCGAATGACAGATGGAGAGATAGAATCCTTTAACGCAGTTTATTAAAAAGGAGAAAGAAAAAAAAAATGTTGGCACCTCCGAACGGATGAACGAGAACACAACCCCCCTTCAGTCACGAAAACACTTCCTGCTTCTCTTTAGCCAATCAGACACAAGCAACATAAGAATGTTACAATTATTAAACAGAATATAATTGAGATAACAATAACATAAAAGAACATAATGCTGAAATATGAAATGAAAATAATTAATAATTTAACATAAGCTTACATGAGGTTAGGGGGATTGGAAAATTGATGGATGGATGGATTATTTGTAAAAGGACCAGCAGGGTAACAAAGCATCATAATTTACATTGAAATCCAAGATTGACATGTAAACGAACACTGTTTTTTTCTCAAGTAAACTCCAGAGGGAACAGTGCGAGTGTAATTTACAAGCATTATTCTGAAAATCATATTTTAAAAATCCTCGTGTGACAATTTTGTTTTCATACATTATGTTTAGTGTTCAATAAAGTCAATGGTATTTGACTGTCCTGTACAAAACTATCGTTGTTGCTACTGTTGTTGTTGTTGTGCAACCTCCAACTGGGCCCCAAGCAGCTCCTAAAGCCACCGCGGCGCGGGTACCGGCAGACCCAGTTGTTGGCTGTAGACCGGGAACTGTTTGTAGCCCGAAGGCACGCCCAACACCGCTTGGAGGTCGTTCACGAGTTGGGCCGTTGTTGCTGCTGCTGCGGTTGTTGTTGCTTTTGTTTGGAGCCATGTGGTGGTGCTCCAGTGGTTAGCCCATCGACCTCAGAGTGCAGAGGTCGTGGGTTCGACCCCCGGCTCCGGCCCACCTGTGTGGAGTTTACATGTTCTCCCCATAATTGAGTGGATTTTCTTCAGGTACTCTGGTTCTCTCCCACATTTCATGCATGGTAGGCTGTTTGAACACTCTAAATTGTCCCTAGGTGTGGGTGTGAGCATGTGCCCTGCGATTGGTTGGCAACCGGATCAGGATGTCCCCAGCCTACTGCCCGACGACGGCTGGGATAGGCTCCAGCACCCCCCGCGACCCTAGTGAGGATCAAGCGGTTCGGAAAATGGATGGATGGATGTTTGGAGCCTCTCACTGGCAATATGGTGATACTTTTTTCTCAGTCCCTGGTCTTTATCTTTTGTTAAATATTTACCAGTTAAAGGAGTCAGAAGGCATAAATCGTGGCTGGGGGAGGCAGGTGGGGTGGACAAAATGATTTGCACAATGGCTTAAACTCATCCCGTTGTTGTTTGAATGTTTCATTGTCACAATCGTTGAATACTATGGCAGGGTCAAAAGCACACGATTGTGACGACTGCCAGTGACATCTTGCGGTATGCAATTAAGTTCAATTATGTTAAAAAAGTAACTAAGTTAATTTATGTCATCCAATATGAATTCTCCACATTGAAAACAAAGATGTACTGGATGGTACAATTACTGTGTCACGTCCCGTGTTTGCCAGCAGGGGGCGGGCTTTCTGCCCGCCGCTTGCTCAGCCTTTATTTGGACGCTCTGGCAGTCTACTCACTGCCGGAGTATTCCACGCTGTGCCAAAATTCTCTCGCCCAATTCCTATTTTGTATTATTGATTGCCTCTTAGCCTTGTGGCTGTTATTGCGCGTCGTTGTTCCTCTTTCGAATGAAATTTATAACATTGTCTAATCAGACCCTCCTTGCTATTTTTCCCGCAACCGTTTTCTGTTGTTCTCTTTATTTATCACTGGTCCTTATTTTGACCAGCGCTTTTTGTTATTCTCCCGGTCGGGTATTTTGTGTTTGTATTAAAGACTCATTTTGTTCTCTGACAAACCTCTTCCTGTGTCTGCTATTTCGGGGATCCACTCCTAGCTTTTTGTTGTACACGAAGCGATTATTCTATCGCTTCGGGTACAACGTGACATACTGTGTCAACATCCCACCACATGTACAAAGTTCCTGAGTAGGACCAGTTGAACTTGGATATGGTATGAAAAGAGTCAAGGATCTAAATGACTAAGAGCGGAGATTGTTGGGAGGGCAAGGACAGAACAAAGTCTGCTTTCGCAGTCTTATATTTCAGTCGGAAAGAATAGAAATACTGTACATTGAAACGGGACGCCACTAGATCTATACTCTTATTGTGCATGCATGTGTGTGAGACTGATCTGTATTAAACATGCTAAATACAGCAAATACATCCTCTGGCCACCATTATAATAACTTAATAGTCTAATGAGATGCTATACGACAGCTGTACAAGATAAAAGAAAACAACTTGGCAAATAGCCTCTGTTGTGAATTACAATATCAGATTGGTAGCCAATTATTCATTCATTCATCTTCCGAGCCGCTTGATCCTCACGAGGGTCGCGGGGGGTGCTGGAGCCTATCCCAGCTGTCTTTGGGCAGTAGGCGGGGGACACCCTGAATCGGTTGCCAGCCAATCGCAGGGCACACAGAAACGAACAACCATTCGCACTCACACTCACGCCCAGGGACAATTTAGAGTGTTCAATCAGCCTGCCACGCATGTTTTTGGAATGTGGGAGGAGCACCCGGAGAAAACCCACGCAGGCCCGGGGAGAACATGCAAACTCCACACAGGGAGGCCGGATCTGGAATCGAACCCGGTACCTCTGCACTGTGAAGCCCACGTGCTAACCACTGGACTACCGGGCCGCCCGGGTAGCCAATTAATTTAAACAAATAATTATCATCGTGTGTATGGTTTAAAGTGACTTACAACAAACACCGGGAGCTATGCAGTATTGTTCGTACAGTGTGTGCAGACTATCTGCATGTTTTGCTTTTACCGTTTTTGTTGCCATAATTTTGACCCCCACCCCCAAAAACAAAATAATATGTGCTTCATGGATGATACTAACAGAAAAATAAGGGCACCGTGTGTCTAATTTCCCATGAAGGACGCACAAAAAGGGTTACATTTTTACTACACGGCACACCTGCGGTGTCCTAATCAGACGAACAATACGCATCACGCTCAGGAGGCTCATCTGGTTATTATTTCCTATCAGTCATCAATTTGCAATGTATTATTTCACTCTAAACCTTGAACAACTCCAGTGAGGACACGACTTGCGTCGTCTTACCTTGGTCGTTTTACTGCCGGCTCAGCAACATTTGTCAAAGACCCATGGATGCATTTCCTTCCAAATTATCCGCAGGTTATGGGCGACACTGGTCGCAGGAACGCAAAGGTGAGCGTGTCACGTTCAGCATGTGTTCCAGTAGAGGTGAACCAGCCCCTCCTTCATACAGTGGTACACTGGAAAGACAAAATGAGACCGTCTCCGAGCCTTGTCGTCCTTCCTCATCACACGGTATCCTACGACGCCAATAAACATTCAAGGCTGCATATTCGTCCATTCTTTTGGTTGTGACTGGCACAGCAAAGCTGCAGCATTCCCCCTCTCGTTTTATCTACGACAGAGATGAAATGAAAGCACGCAGTCTCGTAGGACACAGGACGCAATTGAATGATACGCCGATCGAGTGCATTGAACTCCATTGGCTAGTTGTGTGTCCAGGCGCGCGCCGCGCGTGTGGGTTTGCGTGTGAGTGCGTGCGTGTGCGCCGAGCTGAGGCGAAGGGCTGCGTGACTCCATTGGTTTACCTATTTGTTTTCAACGTTAGTTTGAAGGGACGTACCGGTGTGGCAAAATTGTACCTGTTTGATATTTCAACGCAATAATAACAAATATGATGCCAATGGTGGCGCTTGTGACCCCAAGGACCATGCTTTTATGGAAATAGGATACTACAATCGAGTAGAATTGCAAATCCACTACAGTAGGTGGCAGTGGTGCTTTTATTTATGTACTGTGGCAGTGGTGCTTTTATTTATGTACTGTATTTATTTTCAGATTTCAGGCACGTGATTTTTTTTCTGATCGAGTAAACACGTTTTAATAAAGTTGTTTTTAAGTTGTTACATTTTAAGAGGATCAATATGACTTTCTTTTTTGTTTGTTTACTTTAACATTAGTGAGGAAAGAATGTTATGCAGACGTGCACTTTTATAAATATCTAAAAAAAACAAATACAATTCCTTGATCTCACCACTCGGGTGGTGCCCGTCCCACATTCAGCTCGGGTCCTCTACCCTCGTGAGCATAAGCGGGTTCGAAAATGGATGTGTGTGGTAGTGTGTACGTGTGTGCGCGTGTGTACGCGTGCATGCGCGCGCGCGCGTGTGTGTGCGTGTGTGTGTGCGCGTGTGTGCGTGTGCGTGTGTGCATGCGCGCGTGTGTGTGCACGCCCGCTAAATTTGCTCACATCCTGTGCATCTCTGGGAGTTTGACCCCTCTGTTTGAGGACTATAAAGCCCCCCCCCCCCCCTTTGGTCAAGTTAAAATGGTATAACCCAAGAGGAAAGGTGCGGCTTGCCATCTTTACCGTCAGTTGCGATTCATGCTATTAAAGCATTAGTCAAACGCCATCATGACTTGTGTCATTAATAAACCAAACGCCCTCTTTCCGTAAACTAGTGGCATTCATGGCTTCAGGTTTGCTGTATAAATATTTTCCAAAATCCGAGCTACACATCCTTCACTTCAGAAGACAGCGACTGCAAAGGCTTGAAAATTTTATTTGAGCAACACTGCCCTCCTGTGTAAATATGTCTTCATTACGCAGGACAGTTAAAAAAAGGTTGAAAGCAAGCTTTGGAAATCTATTGGAAGAAGCTAACACAGCTCTAATCTATCCATCCATCTTCATTTTCTATTCCATTTTGTTTATCCTCATAAGGGACGTGCTGGAACCCATCCCAGCTGTCTTCACACACAAGGCGGGGTAAACCTTGAACTGGTTGCCAGCCAATCGCAGGGCACACATGGACAAACAACCATCTGCACTCACGCTCAAACCTAGGGACAATTTAGAGAGTTCCATTAACCTGCTATGCATGTTTTTTGAATGTGGGAGGAAACCAAAGTACCCAGAGAAAACCCACAGAGGCACGGGAAAAACCTGAAAACTCCACACTTGAAGGCGGGACCCGGAAACGAACTGCACTTCTGCACTGTGAGTTATCACCATGCCACCCAGCTCTAATCTAAATGCAAGAAAATATTTTATGGAGTTATGTGATGGAAGTCATAAAGTAATGATGTTTACATAAATGTATGGGATAATTGACAGGTTTGCTCCGCTCCAGGAGGACCCCGATCCGGACTTTTTCACAATTTTAAGTAGCCTAACCATTTGATTATTACCAACCAACAACCCACAGACACACAGGTATGCAGGATTATTAAGATGCACAACGTCATGCACAGTAATTTAGCCATGTCTTCATGCATGCAACTCCAGTGCAAAACCGTGACACAGTTTACCCATAGGAGTAGTCGCTCACCATAAACCGCATTCAAGCAGCCTACCTCCCCATTAATGCTGCAGATACAGACATCGCATGCCAGTTCACCTCGCTCCTTGAGCAACAGGCCGCAGCAGTAGATGAAGAAACAGATGTGTACCAGCTGCTTGAATGCAAGCCCGAGATACCCCGCTACTCTTTAGATACCTCTTTCATCTCAAACTGCTTCAAACAACAAAGCGTGTGACGGAAAAGTTGTTAGGACTGCACGACTGTCCGTGTTTTATGTTATGTGTTGTGTTTATTATTTTACTTTATGTTAACTGTTTTGTAAAGCGCTTTGTTACAGCTGCCGCTGTTGTGAAAGCGCTATATAAATCAGCATGTATTGTATTGTATTGTATTGTACTGTATTACAGCACTTACACATGCTTGAACACTAACTCATGCAAGTTGTTTAACTTGAATGTTTGCGTTGGTGTGGATATCTGGAAAACAAGTATATAGGATAGAAGAACGGATGCTAACGGAAGGATAGGAAAGATAGTAGGCCTGAATGATTGAAAAATAAAAATCTAAATGCAATTTGTTTCCAAGCCCAGCATATTTTTTTCTGAACAAATGGTAGCAATAAATTATTCTGTATGTCTATACTCCTGGCCGACCACTCATTTTTGGGTCATTGTTTGTTGCTGTCTTGTTTGTTTGTTTTGTCATGTTGAGATCATGTTTGAAACATGATGTTTCTGTTACTATTGTTTTTGAGCTTCTGCCATGGTTTTTGTTTGATACTTTGGATTCGTTTTGTTGTTATGACTTTGTTTACGATTTAGTTTCTGTGTTTTTCAATACATTTCAAGTACAACCTGCCCCTCTCTCGTGCCTGCTTTTTGGTGTCCAGCACCACCTCGCTACGTGACAAAATTATTTGTCACTGTTTTTCTCAGCTCCCATATGAAGCACCCGCGCTGCAAGAAGGAGAGATACCATCGCTTGTTCCTACCGACTGCTGTCAGTCTGCTCAATTAACATGCTGAAAACCTGTAACCATTGTAAATAGCACAGCCACCTTACGCTGTGTTTTCTATGCTATTGCTATTTATTAATTATTATATTTATTCCACAAATATATTGCGAATGCTTTATTTTATATAGCACTTATACATTTATTTTGTGCAATAAAACACTTTATCCCCCTCCACCCCACCCCCACCCCCAATCTTGCTGCTGTAGACTGCAAATAACCCCATTGTGGGACAAATAAGGGTTATCTTATCTTTCGCCCTGAGAGACAAAAAATGTGCAGCTGAATACTGGTGTGGTCAGAATGATCTCTGCTGCACACAGTCCAACAGTGTATATTTGAAATTTAAATTCCGGTCACTGATCAGTGAATGGATGAATCCACAAGAGAGTGCTGCTGCTGCATTTTAGAATTGAGCAAGCTTCAGGACCAGTGTTGTGAAATGGGTGGAGGAAAAAGGGCACTTCACACCCTTATCGTCATATCTCCAGAATGCTGTGATGGTTCAGTAACGGCGTGCGCAGATATGCCTCATATTGTTTCAATTACTTACAATTGATGTATGCCTTGCTCTCGGGAAATGCTCAAAATACTTATGTTTGATCTTGTGGGCTCTTGTGAAACTGAAAATGAATGGCGATTAACGAAAATTATGATAATCTTTTTAGATATTTTTTTAAGCTTTAGTTTTTAGACGATGTAAGATCATCATCATATGCTCTTGAAAGGAAACTTTGGTGGTGTTGATGAATGTGGAGTCGTGTCTCATCCTATTGCTGCAATCTATTTCAAAAGATGTTGGCAATCTGCACGTGTATGTGGTGTAATTGGAGTCTTTGAAGAACAACAGTGGCATATGTGACGTAGGGTTGGGGGATTTTGTAAACCCATAGACCTTGTAGTATTTTTATTTAAACAACATTGTCGCATTTTTTTTAATGCAACGATGCCTCAGTCGAACATTTGCATTATGTTGGGGGGATATGACCCCCCCCCCCCCCCACACACGCACACACACACCACCACCACCAATTTGAAGTGATCTGTGCGTCTATTGAATGTGATTGGTTCAGCCTCTCAGACCGCAAACTTTATTTTTCTGGAGGGAAAAAAAGCAAGGCAGAACACATTTGTAATTAAAAAGATCCTTAAACGACAGAAACCACCAGAAAAGGAGCTGTGTGGTGCAGATAAATGGAGATCAAAAAAGAAAAACATTTACCGGTAATTGAGGATGCAGCCAAATGCACAAAACTGACAAATCTCTTTTGTCGTGGTGGGGGCAGCCATACCAAGGACGACACGGGTCCAAAAAGCAGCACGGCCACAGCAGGTCAACAAACACTAACAAGTATGCAGTCATGATCTCAGACTTGAGACGAGTGTCGTCACAAGAACTGACACGACTGGTAATCTCAATGTTTCCGAACTGGGATCCATTCCAGCTGCTTGGTGTGGCCAGAGTTGAAGCCAATAAGCGTGACGCGCCATGTGTCTTTCTCCGGTCAGTTGTCATGAGAACAAGACGCTCTGATGGTGCTTTAGACCAAGTGCTGCCCGTTCTGTGGATCCTTTCTGTCCTCTATTTACGTGTGCAATGTCGGGCCCCTTTGACCTCAAAACCCATGTGGAATGCAGCCCGGCTACGCCACTGAAGAACAGTGTGTGAAACGACGTAATTAAAGTCGGCACAGCAGCAAAGGTGGTAACTGGGATCATAAACACTCACTTTTTCATTCAATCCCTCTAATCAGGCATTTGCGTTTATTCAGGGCAGTGATTCATCAGAAAATAGCAGCCACTGATTTTGTTTAGCAACCTCCCACTGTCATTAACTCCATGTCAGAATTTTAGCAACAGAGAGGAGGTCTTACAAGCAGAATTTGGTTTATTTAGAACCAAAAGCCAATGGCTAAGCTGCAAGAAGAACATTGACATGTCATTTTTTTAAAGCATTTTAAAATAAAGGAGCACAGCAGCACCGTAGTCAACTGTTGAGCACGTCGGCCTCATAGTACAGAGGTGCAGGGTTTGATTCCGGCTTCGGCCTTCCTGTGTGGAGTTTGCATGTTCTCCCTGTGCCTGCGTGGGTACTCCGGTTTCCTCCCACATTCCAAAAACATGCATGGCAGGTTGAGTGGGCAATCCAAATTGCCCCAAAGGAGTGACTGTGAGCGTGAGTGGTTGTTTGGGCACATATAGACAAACAATTTAGAAAATTGAGAGTGTTCAATCAACCTACCATGCATGTTTTTGGAATGCGGGAGGAAACCGGAGTACCGACGTTGGTTGTTTATCTATGTGTCTCCTGCGATTGGCTGGCAACATCCTGAACCGGTCACCAGCCAATTGCAAGGCACAGCAATTCATGCTCATAGTCACACCTAAGTTAGTAAAGTGGGGGAACAGGTGACCAGAGATCCAAGTGAATTTTATTTTGATTTTGCTGCTGCTGCTGCTATTTTGCTCTCGCTGGTGACATTAGAAAGACAAGACAAGACAAGACAACAAAACCATGCTGGTCTATGCTGTTTTTTAATCTGTTAAGCAGGGTTGTCACATCAGTGCTGGGACATTTATGACACATCCAATACACACTATTTGACAACAAGTCAACACCTGTGCTTAAAGAATGGAACATACCCATCAAAATCAGTTGTGACCATTAACAGTGATACTCAATATAAATACTAAGAGTCCCACCTCCCAGGACACACGTCATCTCCCTCTCCCTTATTTGCCACAACTGTTTTTATTATACACTTGACAACAGTGAAAAATGTGAAAATGTACTAAAAACATTTCCTATATCATGAATAAGGATTTTATGATGACGACAGTTTTATTAGCATCCTGGACTGGATTGTTTTCAATGTTCGGCACATTACACGGTACTTACTTGTTTTAACAGCGTGGCCATGTGGTGTGGTTCCAGATTAAAGACGAAGGTAAATAGACTTTATTTTTCACAAGTACAGCATAATGTTCTTTTCATGTAGCACTGAAAGAGCAGTGGGCAGCAACAGTGTATCAAATCCGAGTCTTGTGTCATTATTTTTGTAATTGTTACTAGTTAGAAATTAACCGGATGTATTTTTTTATTTGGAGGGTGGGGGGGGGGGGGGGCAGAAGACTCAAAACGTAAATGTTGATTCCACCACTTTGCTGAAAGAATTGAAATAGGTGCTCTTGAACAAGGCATCGCAACACTGCACCGCCATACCACTGTACCACTAAAAGAATTTTAGTGTTCTTACTCAAAAAATGGCGAAAGTTGCTCTTCATTCTCTCTTGGATTTTTGCACCTGTGACACTGGCTATTTGCTTATGCTAACTGACTGTTTCTCAGTTGATTTTATTCATTCATTGTGATCATTTTCGTGACTTGTTTAGGTGTCTCGCGACTGCGTTCATTTAATTTCTAGAAAAGTGAGTACTCCTTTTGTCTCCACCTACTCTTTTTATTATTTCACTCAACATTCCAAGACTCCCACCACTAAATACAATAATATGTAATTGGATCTGAAACTGTTTGGTGTGTGGTGTTGCTGTGATTACAGCGCTCTGTAAAAATGATGTCAATCATTTTAATGGTCATCACATGTTCTGTATGGACCCATTGGCATTGTTTTTAATAAGTCACTCGTTTATTTTCCTTAAAAGTTACAAAGCTTGACAACCATGATGAATTCCAAAAAACAAATTACAATACAATTTGGTCCCAAGAGGTCATATATGCTATGTATCCTATCCTTTGATTTAACCAAAGATTTGAGATGTATACACTGTATTTTGTGGCCTGTCTTTGAAAATAAACACCAGTTTGATTTCTTCTGGATGGCTCAATATAAAGATACAGTATAAGTTTTAATGCTTTATCAGAGTGGAAAAAAGTGACTTGTATTTAAACATCAATACTGTACTGCATGTTTAGATCAAGTGTCAAGCAGTAGATGTATGCTTTACAACATGACCCCCACCTGCAGATGTCGCAAAGCCTAAAATAATTAAGCGCTATTTCCTGCATATGGTTTCACTGCTTTGTCATTTGCTTTAATAATGACAGGAAGTGTTTGAGTAAATCCATCCATCTATTTTCCGAACCGCTTGATCATCACTAGGGTCGCGAGGGGTGCTGGAGCCTATCCCAGCCATCTTCAGGCAGTAGGCGGGGGACACCCTGAATCGGTTGCCAGCCAATCGCAGGGCACACAGAAACGAACAACCATTCGCACTCACACTCACGCCCAGGGACAATTTAGAGTGTTCAATCAGAATCAATCAGAATCAAAATCCACACAGGGAGGCCGGAGCTGGAATCGAACACGGTACCTCTGCACTGTGAAGCCGACGCGCTAACCACTGGACTACCGGGCCATCCTGTTTGAGTAAATATTATACTTAATCTGGCTGCTTGGATTAGGATCTGTTTCACCTTCATTTGTGACACGTTAAAAAGCATCTTCAACCTTCAGCGTTTCCAGTTCAACCCAGCTTTGAAACCCTTTGAGTTTGCCATTGCCCCGATACAGTAGAAGGACCGTTCATTGAAACCCAATTCTTTGAAGAAGGCGCCTGGAGCAAGCTCACCGAACCCATGTTCCCATTTGCCGTTCCGATTCCAAATGTTGCATGGCATGTTTGACAAAGTGAATGAAGGGAATAACACCGGTTGTCAGGTCGAAAAGAGCCAGGCTAAAAGGCCACAGCAATCAGGAACATTTGGTCCAGCGTAGGCATGACTTCAATAAAATACCTCCAGCCCCACTTTTAAAAGCATTAGTCCTGGGTAAATTAAAAAGTAGAGTGCAATTAAAAGAAATCACTTTGTAAATGTTAGCATGTGGAAGTTGTTCTTTTTCCTTTTCCCCCTTTTTTCCTCCTCCATGCCGAACAAAGAATGCCCCAGAGGCAGAGTGGCGCAGCTGCTGAATATTACGGCATGCATGTGTTTTAAATAAGACCCCCATTATAATCCAAATCATAAAAAAAAGGCAGTGGCTTCCTTAAACGGATCCTTCAAAAAAACATTTAAATTTAAGTTAACCGATATTGGACGACAGCGGTTGTGATTCATGGTGAAATAATAATTGGGAAAACAAAATCAAAGACCCAAATCGCACCAAATATATGTTTTGAAGCATTTGATTTAAAACGGACTTAAATGGTCCAATTTCGCAGAACCTATTTGTTGACATTACGAAATTCTGAAAA
Source organism: Hippocampus zosterae (assembly GCF_025434085.1). Classification (NCBI taxonomy): domain Eukaryota; kingdom Metazoa; phylum Chordata; class Actinopteri; order Syngnathiformes; family Syngnathidae; genus Hippocampus; species Hippocampus zosterae. Next base: position 21,138,274 of record NC_067455.1, on the reverse strand, counting down.
TCCCTCTGTTAGGTAAAATGACACGTGGTTCTAAACGTTATTGACTGATCATCCGCAGGGTGCTGAACTGGAAGGTAACATGCCCCTTTCACAGCGCTTAACCTTAAGACTGTATTTGTCTTGGCAACATCATAATGAGGCCAAAGGTTCATTGGTCTTGCTGGTCTAAATACAATAAATGAGCATTTTGGCTGAATATGTCATAAACTACTTTCCCATAGTTCCCCTCTTCCAGTCGTGCTTCCCACTTTTAGTTCCAAGGGAAGAACAGGAGATTTAACGTGAAATGATCTGTCATATAAAATTCATACTCACACGAGGGATTAAACATCTGATTTATCGCACTCGCAAACAACCTGCAGTTTTCAAAGAAGCTCTGAAGTGCACTTTAAGTTAAGTCATTTTCAAAGTAACCAAAGGCCCAAATTGCAGTTTCATTTTGTGGGACGTACTGATCCGCAGCAGTCTACACCCAACCGTTTAGTTACAAGTCACCGAGGGTGTCGCCTCACACCAGGACAGATGAGTTTCCATGGGAGGAATGAGGATGTCTGGCCAAATCCACTTTTCCACCTTATTAAAATGGATATTTCCAAGTTGTCAGAGGGTGAAGTCTGGGTTTTGCAGACTCTTGCTGACAGTAGGCTTCCTTTTGCCACTGGTTCAGTATCTCCTGTGGCTCTCTCTCTTCCACAGTGCGGTATAGCGGGTTCCCTCTTGGTCGTAAGCCAGCAGAGTTCTGGCAAAATGTACATTTTTTGCTTAGCAGCAAACACTAATTTACTGTGACTTAGGTCGGCAGGGCAATTCCCAAATTCCATTTGACAAAATATATAATTTGTCTCCCATCGTGTAAATGCTTGTTCATGGTAAAAGAACTGGGTGTAAAACTGCCTGGCTAAATCAGCAGTGATCTCAAGTGTGCATCACTCTGACCACCAGTTTGGAATGAAGAGTGGGCACTGAGAAGTTCAGCCTGCTAACGCTTAGCTTCAATTTAGTTTCCAAGGAAATTGAGATTCAATAATATTACATTATATCTTTGGTATCTTTGGTGTATGGTTAGCACATCTGCCTCACGAGTGAGAGGTTCTGGCTTTTAATCTTAGCCCAATCCCTTCTGTATAGAGTTACTGTGCTTGTGTGAGTTTTCTCCACGTACCTCTGGCTTCCTTCTGCATCCCCAAAAAAGGCATGGTAAATCAACAGAAGGCTCTTAATCAGTGGTTCTTAACCTTGTTAGAGGTACTGAACCCAACCAGTTTATATGCACGTTCACCAAACCCTTCATCAGTGAAAAATACAAATATGATTTATGATTTTTTTTTACAAATTGAAGACATAAAACGTTAATAAAAACAGAAAAAAAGTTTTTTTTTTTATTGTGCACAACTATGAACCAGCCAGTGATAGCCAAGCTGGCGTGTCATAACTAATTGACATATTGAGTTAGGTGTGTCTTAACCTCCATTGGCAGAGGCTCTGTTGAACCCCTGAGACTGATTCACCGAACCCCTATAGCAGGGGTGTCAAATTAATTTTTGTCACGGGCCACAATGAAGCGACCGTTTTCCTTAGAGGGCCTTTATAACTGTGAAAGCATTTAAAGAAGTCTAGAAAAATGGTTGATTCAACGATTGTTGAAGTTACTGCAATGACGGATCTGGTAACAAGAAGCTCTCTTATTTATTACATATGAGGAGTTGAAATTTCGGTTCAGATTTTAGCAATCATGGTAGACGTTCACATGTCTGATTTGCTTTCGCGGGCCACATAAAATGATGTGCCACTAAAGCCACTAAATAAAAGCACTGGTTTTGTAGTATGGCCTCCCGGAAAGAGCATCCGGGCCCATATGGGGCAGTGTGTTCTGATTATCTCCTCCAATCTCAATGAATTTGTCTATTTGAACAAAAAGTTGCACTGTAACAAAAACATAGATGTATGAAATGAAACACAACAGGTGGTTTTACAAGGAGACAAGAGGTGCCACACACACCAAATGCCTTGCCAACCCAGTTGCCACCCCTACGAATGAATCTATCAATACTAAGTTCCAAATCTTCAAAACGTTCCTGGTATTATCTCGATAGTGTGTATCAAGTTTTAAGTAACAGGTTTAGAATGATCTCCCACTTCTGCTTTAAATTATTGCATCCTACCACACCACTAGTCAAAGAAAACAAAGGTAAGCTTGCTGCCTGGCTATACAGATATCAAGAATACGAACGATATTTTGATAACAATGCATTGTAATGCCTTCTTCAAATCACAGGAGATGGGAGTAAACATTTATTCACACACACAAATACAAACACACACACACACACACACGCAAGGGGTGGTGGGGCGCGGCACAAGCAACTATCCATTCATCCATCCATTCATCTTCTGATCTGCTTATCCACACAAGGGTCATGGGGAGGTGCTGGGCTGGAGCCTATCTCAGCCGTCTTCGGACAGTAGGCGGGGGACACCCTGAACCGGTTTCCAGCCAATCGCAGGGCACACAGAGACGAATAAGCATCCACGCTCACACTCACACCTAGGGACAATTTAGAGTGTTCAATCAGCATGACAGGCACATTTTTGGAATGTGGGCGGAAACCGGAGTACCCGGAGGAAACCCACGCAGGCCTGGGAGAACATGCAGACTCTAGACAGGAAGGCCTGGGATCGAACCCATGACATATGCACTGTGAGGTAGACGTGCTAACCACTTGCCCTAATGTAATATATAATGTTAAAACATAACACACATGAAATCACACGACACTTGAGAGCTCGTCAGTCGGTAGGCAGCGGAAATTGCATTTACTACGTTTGTGCCAAAGACAGCACAGCAACATGAAAAATCCCCTTTCTTGTTCCAGCCATTTGAAGAGGGACACAAAGTCCATATCAGAAGTAGTTTAATAAGGTCAATACTGCCCAGTATGATGAAAGAGTCACCTTGGTAACTATATATATACTGTATACACCAGTCGTTGCTACTTTCGACAGGATTCACTCAACAGAGCAAAAGAAGCTGATCCCAATCGACAAACACCACATACTTTCTGGAAGATGATGAAGCCCTTCAGTTTGTCTGTTGCAATGATCATCATGCTTGCCTTCCTTTTAATTCAGGAGGGTTCCACCATCTCCATTGACAATTGGGTAAGGACATGAAAATAAATAATTTCTTGTTTGATCCAACTTTTTTCTGAGACATCTTTTCATACTGGAGATTGAAATCATAGGAGCCTGATCAGCATATGGTGGAAGCAAGAGATGACGCAGCTGCTGAGATCCCAGTGGACTTATGGAAGGTATAAAACCGTATTTTGATTCATGAAGCAGGATGAGTGACATTTCCAAACAGTGCTCAATGTTTGTGTTGTTCACACAGGTGGCAGACAACAAGAGGCAGAGACGTCATAATGGAGGTTGCAAGTTTTGCTGCAACTGCTGCGGTCGTACGCATTTCTGTGCCTTTTGCTGTGAATGGTGATTCGAAGAATCATCTGCACTGTCACATCAAAAATATTCCTTTGTTCATTTTTATTCTGCCTGTAAGCAATTTCATTTGTTAGAGTTAAACATGCTTGCATACTTTGTGGTGTGACGCTTCGGAGAGCCCAAAAAAATCTGAAAAAAGTCTTTTTACACAATAAATGCAGATAAACTGGATGTGTCAAAGTGTTGGTTGAGTCATGATGAAAACGCACAAATGACAAATGCAATTAAAATAACCTAAAATTAACTCTTAACTTAAGGGAGTCCAGAATTGGATTTTGTATTCTGGTCCTAAGGCAAGAACAAATTAAACAAGAAAAAAAAAGAATTACTTGTGCATAGTAGGCAATTATTTTCTCACCATTGTGCATATGGTGGTGAATTAGAATTATATTCAAAATGATAGGATAATAAATAAATAATAGTAACAACATAGGGTGTTCGACTGGTTTGCGCATCCACCTCACATCGCAGAGGTCCGGTGTTCGATTCCGGGCCCAGCCTTCCTGTATGAATTTTGCATTTTCTCCTTGCATAGGTTTTCTTCAGGCACTCCGGTTTCCTCCCACATTCCAAAAACAGGAACACTCGAAATGGTCCCTTGGTGTGATTGTGTTTGTACAAATGAGACCTGTAATTGGCTGGTAACAAGTTCAGGGTGTACCCTGCCTGCTGCCCAAAGACAGCTGAGATCGGCTCCAGTACGCTGGCAACTCGCGTGAGAATATGCGTCTCAGATTATGAATGGATGGATGGAATAATAACAACAGAAACACGAATGAAATGCAGCACTTTGAATTCTTTATTATTTGACACGAAAACCTCCAAAAAGGGCATGGCACTTTGTTTGTGTTGCACAACAAGACAAACAAGGGAAGAATAACAGAGGCAAGAATTTACAATCAGACGCTTGGATTTCTGTCTCTGTCCAATACTGAAAATTGGGTTAGAGTGGTTGCTGATCTGTTGGCCTCAGATCATGCAACTTTTCACCAATGCCGAAAGGTGGTCAGCCCATTCTGCCTCCAAGCTATAGGCCAAACCCCAGTGCACAAAAGCCAAGTTGCAACTGTGTCCCCAAGACAGAGCAGATGCCAGAGACCAAGAAACCCGCTCCATTTGGCGAAGCAAGGCGCTCAACCACATGCTGGGTGGGAAGGCTCCAAGAACTGCAGAGCACATAGAGACAAACCATTCACGCTGACATTCATATCCTTGGACAACTTGGCTATACTAACACGCATTTTCCAATACGACAGTAACAACACATTTTTTTTTTTGGGGGGGGGGGTATTAGAAGAAACTACAGTACCAATCTACAAATATCATACAGCTGGGCTGGAGCCCGTAATCGAATTCCCAACCTACATTGGGAAGAACAAATATTTCATCAACTGCTGATTAAAAAAAATCCACTTACAAAGCAGGTGCAGGTCTGTCATTTGTATCAACGATACTCTTCAACTATGAGTTACATAATCAAAGACAAAACTCAAGAAAAACACAGTTGATGATTTTTAAATAATTAATTTGCATTTCATTGCCTGACGTAAGGATTTGATCACCCATCAACCAGTAAGAATGTATTTTCTCACAGACCCGTTTGTTCTTCTATAAGAAGCCATCCGGTTCTCCACTCATTACCTGTATTAACCTCATCTGTTTGAACAACTTACCTGTATAAGACACCTGTCCGCACACTCAAATCAAACAAATTCCAAACTCTCCGCAATGTCCAAGACCAGAGATCTGTGCAAGGACATCAGCGATAAAATTGTCCAGAAATAGACGGCTTTAGAAGTGGAGCTTGTGCGTGTTTAGAGGAGGAGGAAGGATGAGTACAACCCCAAGAAAACCATCCCAACTGTGAAGTATGGAGGTGGAAACATCATTCTTTGGGGAGAATTTTCTGCAAAGGGGATGGGACGACTTCACCGTATTGAGGGGAGGATGAATGGGTCGTGTGTCATGAGAACTTGGCCAGCAAGCTCCTTCCCTTAGTACGAGCATTGAAGATGGGCCGTGGCTGGGTGTTCTGGCACGACAGAGAACTGAAACACACAGCCAGGGCAACTAAGGAGTGGCTCCGTAGGAATAATCTCAAGGTCCTGGAGTGGCCTTGCCAGTCTCTAGAACTGAATCCAAAAGAAAATCTTTGGAGAGAGCTGGAAGTCCGTGTTGCCCAGCGACAGCCCCGAAACCTGAACGCTCTGGAGAAGATCTATAAGGAGGAGTGGGTCAAAATCCCTGCTGCAGTATGTGACAACCTGGTGAAGAACTATAGAAGACGTCTGATCTCTCATTGCAAACAAAGGTTTCTGCACCAAATTTTGGGTTGTGTTTGTCTTATGTATCTAATACTTAGGTCCTGAAATCAAATGCAAATTAATTATTTAAAAATCGATTGCGATCTTCTGGAGTTTTCGATTCTGTCGCTCATACTTGAATAGTACCTTTAAAACAAATTATAGACCTCGACCTGCTTTGTAACTGGGAAAACCTCAAAAATCAGTAGTGCATCAAATAGGTGTTCTCCCACTGTAAGGACTATGAGGTTGATATGCTAAGCGTAGGTCGACAATCCCAGACAAATGTAATATACAATATTAACACACCACACAAACATGAAACCTTTTGATTAAGTGACATTTGAGAGCTCGTCAGTCGGTAGGCAGCGGAAATTGCATTTACTACATTTGTGCCAAAGACAGCACAGCAACATGAAAAATCCCCTTTCTTGTTCCAGCCATTTGAGGAGGGACACAAAGTTCATATCAGAAGTAGTTGAATAAGGTCAATATTGCCCAGTATGATGAAAGAGTCACCTTGGTAACTATATATATACTGTATACACCAGTCGTTGCTATTTTCGACAGGATTCACTCAACAGAGCAAAAGAAACTGATCCCAATCAACAAACGCCACATACTTTCTGGAAGATGATGAAGCCCTTCAGTTTGTCTGTTGCAGTGATCATCATGCTTGCCTTCCTTTTTATTCAGGAGGGTTCCACCATCTCTCTTGATAATAGGGTAAGCACAAGAAATAAATACGTTTTTTGTTTGATCCTACTTTTTTCGGTGACATCTTTTCACCTTTTCTTTTCTGGACGTTGAAATCATAGGAGCCTGACCAGCATATGGTGGAAACAAGAGATGACACAGCTGCTGACATCCCAGTGGACTTATGGAAGGTATAAGACCGTATTTTGATTCATCAAGCAGGATGAGTAATATTTCCAAACAGTGCTCAAAGTATGTGTTGTTCACACAGGTGGCAGACAACAAGAGGCAGAAACGCCATAGTGGAGCTTGCAAAGTTTGCTGCAACTGCTGCGGTCAAACACATTTCTGTGGTTTGTGCTGCGAATGGTGATCAAAGAATCATCTGGATTGTCACATCAATCGAAACTATTCCTTTGTTCATTTTTATTTGGTGTGTAAGCAATTGCATTTGGTAGAATTGAAAATATGCTTGCATACTTTGTGTTATGACGCTTAGGACAGACAAAAAAAACTGAAATGTCTCTTTACACAATAAATACCAATAAACAACATGCATCAAAGTCTCGGTTGAGTCATTATCATTATCATTATGGTAGTCACTAAGAATCGATTCAAAATGATCGGCTAAACCAGGGGTAGGTAAACTTTATGGCCCGAGGGCCACATTGATTTCAAAAATTTGACAGGTGGGCCGGGTCTGCACAAGATACAGTACATATAAAAAAATGCATATGTTGACAGTCCATACCACACATAAACAGAACAAAAACATTCAAGTATTAAGATACTTTTTTCATGAAAACAGTGAAAAAACTATGGTACGTCCTGTATGAACGTCTAAATATGTTAACAACATACATGTGTGACAACACAAGCAACAAAGTGCAACAACATATTGCATAAAAACTGTTTATAACCCCATAAAATGCAGCATTCAGTACAGGTTTATAAAAAAATACAAAATACAAAAATACAAAATATAACCAAGTTAGGTACAAAGGTTTAATACAAAATGAGATGAGCAAGAGACCTGGTGGCTTTTGTTTCCACTCACTCACTGTCTCTAACTTTACCTCACCTCGATCACCACACATGACAGCATTGCCCAGCTGATGTCGTGAAATGAGCTTTTCAAGCCACACACGGGACAGTTCAAAGTCTTCGATGGTCATAGTTAGCGCGATGGAAGTCGCCTCCTCTCTTATTAGCGGTCCAGTTTGCGGAAAATTGTTCACACTATAACAGTCAAACCATTCCAGGAAACGTTCATTTACTCGACTGTCCATCGAGCCGCAAGCAATTCACTCCCAGCATGGAAATTGCCAGAATAAATATAGATACATATCACTTTCTCTTCCGCGGTCATTACTGTTCCTCTCCGTTTGGATGCCATGATCTACAGGACATGAATGAATGAAATTAAAAACTTTCGCAATTCCGGTAAAACTCACTGCAATTAGAAGGCACTTGCATGTCGCCATTTTGGATCCAATGATAGACAATAGCGGCGCGGACACACTTATTCCGTCGTATCGAGTGGGAGTTGCTTGATTTGGCGCTACTGCAGGCTTCCGTATAGCTTACGGAACTCCGGTTGTTATAAATCGATCGTTCATGAAATATAGTAGGAGAAAGTTTAATGCATACGTTTTTTTGTTTACTGGGTTCTGGAATTTCAGTTTGACAGTAGTCCGCAGGTGATAGATAAGATTTCTTCCTCTATCTCTCTCCCTCTCTCTTCGTCTGCCCCTCTCTCCCTGTTGCTCTGCAACTTCAAGTAACTGCCCCACCTGGCGTTGGAATGCCTGTCTTTACAAGTCCAAATGAAATGAATGCAATCATTCACATCAGACCTTATTTGTCGACCAACCTTTGGCGGGCAGGACTAAAAAGACTAACAGGCTGGATCTGACCCGCGGGCCGTAGTTTGCCCACCTCTGGGCGAATATTAAAAAAAGAGGAAAACAATCGCAACAACACTAATAAAATAGAGCAATTTAGTTCTTTATTATTTGAAGCTAAAACCTCCAGAAAAGGCATGACACTTTGTGAAGCACAAGACAAACACGGGCAAAAAACATAGGCAAGAAATGACTATCAGATTCTTTTGTAATTCTGGGCCTGACCAGCACTGAATATTGTGTTACAGTGGAAACGAGAATACCTGGTCAGAATACAACAAGCTCAGGGAGAACAAACATACAACTTACAAAGCCAGACAGGTAGGCTGGAGCCCAGAATGAAAGTCTCAACCCTAAAAACTATGATGTTGACATGCTAAGGGCTCGTCCACCATTCCATCATAATGTAATATGTAACGCTAAAACATAACTCACACCCAAATAAAACCTTTTGATCACATGACATTATAAGAGCTCGTCAGTCGGTAGACAGCGACAATTGCATTTACTCCATTTGTGCCAAAGACAGCAAAGCAATACGAAAAATCCCCTTTCTTGTTCCAGTCACCAGTTGACGAGGGACACAAAGTCCATATTAGAAGTCGGTAAATATTGGCAGGCATGATGAAAGAGCCACCTTGGCAACTATATATACATATACACCAGTACAGTCTTTTTACTGGTGTATATCTTTTTACAGATTGAACTCAACCGAGCGAAAGAAGCTGAAAAATTGACAAACACCACATACTCTCTGGTAGATGATGAAGCTCTTCAGTTTGTCTGTTGCAGTGATCATCATGCTTGCCTTCCTTTTTATCCAGGAGGGTTCTACCATCTCACATGATAATCCGGTAAGCAAGCAAAAATAAGTTTGTTGTTTGATCCAACTTTTCGGAGACATCTTTTCATACTGGACATTGAAATCATAGGAGCCTGACCAGCATATAGTGGAAGCAAGAGATGACGAAGCTGCTGACAAACCGGAAGGCCACCAGTGGAAGGTATAATACAGTATTGTGTGTGGATGTGTGTGTGTGTGTGTGTGTGCGTGTGTGTATGTACGCATATATGTACTGTATGTACTGTATGTATATACTGTATATGTACTGTATATAGTATCTACATCACTATTCTGTGTTGAATCTCGAGGTGATTTTTTCACCTGAATTACTTGGATGAATATAACGATTACCATTCCTACGGATTTAACTGTGTTTTATAATACATTTCTGATTTAGTTAAATAAAACACTATTTTAAGTTGAAAGCATATTAGATTTATTGTAATGACTGGTTGGTGTTGGATAAATTAAAATCATGACAATCTTTCAAGCTGTGTTTAGTGTTTATCACTTTATATTTCATTTATGGTTATTCTTAGAAATATTTCATTGCTCTATTTTTTTTATATTCCATAACAGTATCCACAAAAACAGCACATTCTTGCTCTCCCACTGAGCGCTATGCATGATGACAAAGTAGAAGTTGACGGCAGTCAGAAAAACTGCTACATTTTTTGTACTATTACTTCAAATAATTTGGACTGTTACATATTGAAATGTAACTATTTCAAAAAGTCACCCCGCATTAAATAACATGGGGAATGAATGCAGGTGACTCATTTTGTGACAAGCGGTGTGTTTGTATAGTTCATAAAAGGGATAAAAACTCTTCCAAAAACCAGTCAGGTGGAAATACAAAGTCCATTGCAAAAACAGAGAGAGGCTTCCAGTGATTAGGAAATACTTCACGATAAAGGCCAGCATTTATCTCATGCGCAAAAGATCTGAGCGAGAGAAAGTTTTCAGAACTTCAAACTTGCTGCCTACTTAATAATCAAAACCATGCAAGCTCTGACAATGAAGGCATTTAACTTCGCAGTTGCTCATTTCAGTTATTCTGCACACAGATGGACAATAGCTTCAGACGCAAACGCTTCAGCAGTGAAAAGGATTGCCGCTGGTGCTGCGGTTGCTGTGGTCGAGAAGAGACATGGTGTGGTCTGTGCTGTGACTGGTGATTCCTGGAATTTGTACTTCTGTACTGCTATCAGTCTGTATTATCACAATAAACCATCCATCCATCCATCCATGCATCTGTTATCTGAACCGCTTTTTCCACACGACGGTCGCAGGCGTGCTGGAGCCTATCCCAGATAGGAAATTGGAGTGCCCAGACAAAACCCACACAACCCACACAGGCACGGGGAGAATATGCAAAAAAAGCCTGATTCAAGCCCACGACCTCTGCACTGTGAGGCGGAAGTGCAAACAAATCTTGCACCATCATTAAAATAAAACAAAATATAGACATTTATTTTCACCTCTCAGAAATGGATTTACAACCTTTGCTAAATGCTTGACCAGGGGTGGCCAACCAATCAGAGACGAAGAGCCATTTTTTTTACTGTTATTGCAAAGAACCGCATCATACCCTTTCTCGAGCGCGCGAGCACACATTCGCGCACGCACACACACATATGCGCACGCACACACACTTTTTTGGCCAAAGATCAACATTTGAAGCAACCAACTTCCCACAAACGACCCGATCGTGCATGAGCAAGCAAACACACTCACACCGGGACCAGAGGGTGTGTTCCAACTACAGAGGGATCACACTCCTCAGCCTCCCTAGTAAGGTTTATTCAGGGGTGCTGGAGAGGAGGGTCCATCAGGAAGTCGAGCCTCAGATTGAGGAGGAGCAGTATAGTTTTCGTCCCGGCCGTGGAACAGTGGACCATCTCTACATCCTTAGCGGGGTCCTCGCCCAACCAGTCTACATGTGTTTTGTGGACTTGGAGAAGGTGTTTTACCGTGTCCCTCTGGGAGTTCTGTGGGGGGTGCTTCGTGGGTATGGGGTACCGAACCCCCTGATACGGGCTGTTCGGTCACTATACCACCAATGTCAGAGTTTGGTTCGCATTTCCGGCAGTAAGTCGGAATCGTTTCCAGTGAGGGTAGGACTCCGCCAAGGCTGCCCTTTGTCGCCGATTCAGTTCATAACCTTTATGGACAGAATTTCTGACCGAAAGAACGAGATCCCGGATACAAGCGGCCGAAATAAGTTTTCTCCACAGGGTGTCCGGGCTCTCCCTGAGAGATAAGGTGAGAAGCTCGGTCATCCGGGAGGGGGGCTCAGAGTCGAGCCGCTTCTCCTCCACATCGAGAGAAGCCAGATGAGGTGCCTTGGGCATCTGATTCGGATGTGTCAGGTTGGTCCAAATTGACACTCAAGAATAACCAAAAGGAGGAGACAGGAGACTCGATTCTGGTACCAGGAGGGAACGAGGAGAAGCGTTCGGTTTCAGTTCTCCACACGTAACCCTAACGATCTCCCCCTTCACCTCCTCATTTATTGGGAAAAGCTACTACATAGGTGTGTCCAACCTAAAGGGTGGGGGCTGTTGAACACACACTGAACTTGTTTGACTATGTGTGTGTATGTGAGTGCAATTTACGTACATGTGTGCAAATAGACATAAACATCCCGTTGCAGCTGGTGTTGATGTCTCCATTCACGGTTCAGCCTTGCTCGCTGTTTAGTCTTAACAGTTATCTCTTCCCAGCCACGTCCTCGGAAAGGTGGTTGCGACCCTAACTTCTCACACGGTACAGCAAGCAAAAGTGAGCACATAATGAAGAACATATAATGATTATAGATGTGAGTAAATAATAAAGGATAAATCTTTATTGAAAGCATAAGCGTTCTTCATTGCAGGCAAAGCCAACTAATGATTGCAAGCATAAGCGTTCTTCTTTGCAAGCAAAATCAAACTATACTGACAGGCAGAAGCATTCTTCATTGCGAGCATAAAATGACGACACGAGAATCAACCGAATAATACGTGAATGTATGATTACTAAACAATAATAAATCCAACAGGATGCCTCCTGAACACCTCCCTGGTGAGGTGTTCCGGGCATGTCCCACCGGGAGGAGACCCCGAGGAAGACCCAGGACACGCTGGAGAGACTATGTCACCCAGCCGGCCTGGGAATGCCTCGGGATCCCCTGGGGAGAGCTGGAAGAAGTATCTAGGGAGAGGGAAGTCTGGGATTCCCTGCTAAAGCTGTTGCCCCCGCGACCCGGCCCCAGATAAGCGGTAGAAGATGGATGGATATTCATTCCATGTCTTTTATGCATTTTTTCACTTTTTAATTATCCTGCGGGACTGATCGAACCTCCTTGGAGGCCGGTTCCAGCCCGTGGGCCGTATGTTTGGCACATCAGCTCTAATTTTCCTAGATCTAAAAAAAGCTTTTGACACAATAGATCACGGTATATTATTGAAAAAACTAGAAATATATGGCATTAGAGGTGTAGCTTATAAATGGATAAAAAAGTTATTTAGAAAACAGATATTAGTACGTGCAACTCAACAATAAAAAAACGAATCAACTGAAAATCACTCACGGAGTTCCTCCGGGGTCAGTGCTTGGTCCAAAACTATTCATCTTATATATAAATTATATCTGCAAGGTCTCAAAACTATTTAAATGTGTCCTATTTGCTGATGATACAACTTTCTACTGTTCTGGAATAAATCTGAAACAGCTCCTGACAACCGTAGAAAATGAATTAAACAAATTAAAAAACTGGTACGACAGAAATAAATTGTCACTTAACCTAAAAAAATCGAAGTTAATTGTTTTTGGCACAAGACCAATCAAACACCAAGCTAAAATTATGGTAAACTCAATTGAAATAGAAAGAGCGTATGAAACCAAGTTTCTCGGATTAGTAATAGACTCAAAACTATGTTGGAAACCACATATCGATAACATAAAAAGAGAAATAGCCAAGACCGTAGGCATCTTCTACAAAACCAAGGAAGTGCTAAATAAGAGATCGTTGTACATACTATACACTTCATTATTATTACCATATATGACCTACTGTGTGGAAATATGGGGAAATGCCTGCAAAACAAACACACTCCCTATTCTCAAACTACAAAAAAAGCAATTCGAATTATTAATAGATCAAAATATACGGAACCCACAAATCCACTATTTATCAAATTAAATACGCTGAAATTTTATGACCTGGTTGACTCTAAAATCACCCAATTAATGTACAAAGCACACAATAACCTGCTCTGCCAAAACATTCAGAAGTTTTTTGAAATTCGAGAAAGCAACTATGAATTAAGAGGTACCAACTTATTCAAAAAACTCAAAACAAGAACAAACATCAAGCAAAGAAGTGTATCTAGCAAAGGTGTTAATCTGTGGAATAATCTCGAAACGGACCTGAAAATGAGTAAATCGCTTGCTGAGTTCAAAAACAAATTCAAAAAAATAGTACAAACAACCTACATCAATCAGAGTTAAAATGATACATTCTAAACATTAAATATAATGATAAATCAGAACTAAGTTGATAAATAGAGAAAAGTATTGAAACATCCATTTTGAATACAAGAGAAAATTGACACAAGAGTGCCAAGGTGTGGATGTATATAATCCCGATACAAACCAAAAGTTGTAAAAATATCACAGTTAAGGGTAAAGTATGAGCCCTAATGGAGACTTCTTCTTACTTTTTTGTTTTCTGATTGATATAAAAATGATTTAGTAGATATAAACACATAACGGGGTAGGACTAGATACGTTTTTTACTTCATCCTACTCCCTTGAACATAATAACTGTGTTGAATGAAGACTGATTTGTTTCTTTTTACTTTTTTTATCTACCTTATTTTCTGTCAAACTATTACTGTATATGTTTAATGTTCAATAAACAAACAAACAAACAAACAAACAAACAAACAAAACAAATTGTCCCTCGTCTGACTGTGAATGCGAGTGGTTGTTTGTCTATGTGTGCCCTGCGATTGGCTGCTGTCCCCCACCTAACCCACTGCAAAGAACACAAAATCCAGGGAATTTTCGGGAGTTCTGCCGAATCGGAACTTGATAACAATGCTGACAGTCATGAGACAACTGGTTCCCAGTGAGTATAAACAAGAAAGGCCAGTAGACTTTGGACATTCAGTCATCTGAAAGAGCATAACTCATCAGGCTCGAAAGGGGAATAATTGATTCTATTCTTGAATAATATAAATAAAGGTTTGTTATGAGCATTGCAGTTTGCTCAGTGTGGAAGTGACCAAAATCAATGACAACGCTGTTGCTTGGAAAAAAAAAGAAATTGGTAAATGCAGTATTGTCTTTGGAACACTGTCAGATTATTCCAAAAAGTTCACCCTGCACTGGTCACCAGTAGGGCATATTTAGACAAAGGGCTCTTCAAATTCACATTTACTCCTATTGACAAATGTGTTTTGCCTTCAATTAACCAGACATGCCTTTTTTCAGAATTTGGAAGGGATCTAGAGTATTCAGAGAAACCCCACATACGTAGAAGGAGAAATAAAGCTGGAAATTAAGCATTATTTCCCTGTCAGTGGCTGTGCTTCAGTAAGGTACATGAGAAGCAGTGCTACTTCAGGTTACCTTGCCCCTGCTTCCTGGAGTTTTGGTTCTTGCGCAAGTTGTAAAATTCGACTGACCCTTGTCTTGAGTGCACTCAATGTAGTGAGCGGCGTTGCAATGTTGGAAAGTTTGTTTCAATAATTGAAACACTAATGTTACTATCCATACAGAAAAAAATATATGTTGTGAACACAAAATATTTTTAAATATAGAAATATGTGCAAAGTACACAAATTCCAGTGACAGAAAAAGGACCTAAAAAAAGAAATCAAGCCAGAGACTTCTTTTCATTCATACATATTCAGAAAACAAAAACTACAAACACAATCACCAGAGACATACAATCAATAGCAAGATAAAATATTGTATTACAAAACTACATTCAAGAAGGAGCAGATAGATCGGAAGATTTCATGCCTTTAATGCCAGTTTCTAATGGTCCTAATATACTGTTTAACTTAATTTCCAAAAATGCAAGTGGTATTCAATTTTGTGTATTTGCTATTCAGCCAATAAAATTAATCACCCATCCATTTTCTGATCCGATTATCTTCACAATCCTCCATGCTGGAGCCTATCCCAGCTGTCTTCGGGCAGTAGGCGATGCACACCCTGAACCAGGTGTCAGCCAATCGCAGGGCACTCAGCAATGAACAACCATCCGCGCTCACATTCACTCCTCGGGACAGTTTTGAGTGTTCAATCGGCCTACCATGCCTATTTGGAATGTGGGAGGAAACCAGACGACCTGGAGAAAACCCACGCAGGTACGGGGAGAACATGCAAACTCCACACCGGGATTGAACCCACAACCTCTGCACTGTGAGGTCGGCGCGCTTACCAGTCAACCAACTGGGCCGCCATAAAGGTAATCATTTAAAATGTAATTTTTGATTCCAAGGTGATGGGTCATGAAACCAATGTTCAAAGCAAATGGAAAGATGTGGTTCAACACAAATGAAATAAAATTATAAACATATTTCTGTCATGAATTAGATAATTTTGAAATGAAGGAAAAATATCTTGAGAGAATCCTTCACAAAACCAAGAATAAGTACCTTTGTCTTTTTGAGCAGAAATCTAGAATCTGTGAATTAATTAAATTCACTTAATTTGGTCAAGTGGTTAGCACGTCCACCTCACAGGGCAGAGGTGCAGGGCCTCTCTGGCCTGTGCCGATTCTGGCCTTCCTGTGTGGAGTTTGCATGTTCTCCCCGTGCCTGCGTGGGTTTTCTACAGTTACTCCAGTTTCCTCCCACATTGCAAAACACATGCATGGCAGGTTAATTGTTTCCTCTAAATTGTCTCGAGGTGTGAGTGTGAGCATGGACAGGCTACAACACGCCCCCAACCCTCATGAGGATAAGCCAATCGGAAAATGGATGGATGAATGAATTCTTTCATTTTATTATCTAGTCAAGTCAAGTCAAGTCAACAGTATTTATAGAGCACTTTCAAACAGCCATCACTGCATACAAAGTGCTGTACATGGAGCGATTTAACATATACAATAAACAGTAAGACGAATCAGTAATAAGTAATAAGTAATAAGGCGGTAGAAAGCACCGCCTATCTATCTATCTATCTGCCTATCTAGCAGTTATTTCCTGGTAAGGCGAGTAATTTCTCAGCAGTTCTCGCCGTCTTAAGATATTGGTTCGAAAAAGTGGAGTCAAATTCATCTGAAACAATGTTATCATTAAAAAAAAAAAAATATATATATATATATATATATATATATATATATATATATATATATATATATATATATATATATATATATATATATATATATATATATATATATATATATATATATATATATATATATATATATATATATATATATATATATATATATATATATGGCGGCCCGGTAGTCCAGTGGTTAGCACGTCGGCTTCACAGTGCAGAGGTACCGGGTTCGATTCCAGCTCCGGCCTCCCTGTGTGGAGTTTGCATGTTCTCCCCGGGCCTGCGTGGGTTTTCTCCGGGTGCTCCGGTTTCCTCCCACATTCCAAAAACATGCGTGGCAGGCTGATTGAACACTCTAAATTGTCCCTAGGTGTGAGTGTGAGCGCGAATGGTTGTTCGTCTCTGTGTGCCCTGCGATTGGCTGGCAACCGATTCAGGGTGTCCCCCGCCTACTGCCCGGAGACGGCTGGGATGGGCTCCAGCACCCCCCGCGACCCTAGTGAGGATTAAGCGGTACGGAAGATGAATGAATATATATATATATATATATATATATATATTGCGCGTCGTCCCGCACGCGGTCTGTCCTTCCGTATGTCCCTTTTCAAAACGTACCTACTTCACCGCGCCGCTGCGCACCGCCACTGCGCACCGCCACTGCGCCGCTCAGGCAGTGGCTCACTACGATCACGCGGGCATCTTAGTGAAAAAATGTTGTCTACCCACAAGCATTGCAATAAAATTGTTAGTTATTTAGTAGAGCTAAACATCTCTTTATTTTCGCGGTAAGCAATGAAGATGAACAAAAAGTTGAACCAAGCAACAACACTTTTGTGGGCCGAAGGCCCACCTTACCAGCCTTCCGCAGGAACTAGCTGATGAGCCGCCCGGAGGGCGGCGAACCAGCTAGTATATATATATATATATTCGAAAAGAAGCTCATTATCATTTCTCCTTGACTCTTTGCCATATTCCAACAAAGGTTAAGGAAAGATGGCATGAAGGTTAGGAAATGTGACTTTCCTAAGAGGGCCCCATGGCCTCCCTTCTTCACCTTTATATGCTACGAGGCCACAACATTCATCAAGGAGGAAACTCTGTGTTTGGTGGTTGCGCCTTCTCGGCAGCATGGGTATACCAGCACTGTTTTCGACTGGGAGGAATGTCGGCGCCATTTGACTTTCGTTGCTGGACAGTCCAGGGGCGCTTGTGTCTTGCGCCTGGAATGGGCAGCATTTTTCACAGCCCCGCTTTGTTCAACGGAGAGATCGGTGCTGTTGAACGGTCTGCAGCTGGATGGATGTAAGGCTTGAGGAGCCAATGATGAGAAGACAGGAGCGTTACTGCGTAGCGCCAATGCGGATGTGGAACTGGGAGTCGCGGCTTGGAATTGAAGTGGATTTACATGGGACAGGAGATGTGAGCCAATCTCTTTTTCGTCAATGGACGCTACAGCTTTGCATTTGCTTTCAAAACTTAGCTTGTAGCAGATGCGTGCACATTTTCAGCATGACGTCTCTGATTCACTGGTGAAAGGACACTTTGATCCTCCCCTCTTTCATCTATAACTGCTTCAGACAACAAAGTGTATGCAGAAAAGTGGTGAAGATTGCACGACTGTCTGTGTCCTATGCGTTGTGTTATTTTTGTTATTTTGACTTCAATATATATATATATACACACACACATCACACATATACAGTGGGGCAAATACTTATCTTCCACCATTTTTGCAAATAAATTCTTTAAAAATCAAACAATGTAATTTTCTGAGTTTTTTTCCCACATTCTGTCTCTCATGATTGAGCTTTACCCATGTTGACAATTACACGCCTCTCTAATCTTTTCAAGAAGGAGAACTTGCACAATTGGTGGTTAACTAAATACTTATTTGCCCCACTGTATATATTAATTTTTTTTTAATCGCAAGCGCAAAACCAAAAACAACATGTGAACAAATGATGAACCACAGCAACATTTTCCTCCCGGAAGTGATTGGTAGGTGTGGGAAGCATGGGGAATAAGACTCTGATTGGACAAGAGGGATGGCTCAATTAGATGTACGCACAGTTGTCACGGGTGATGTATTGTTGGTGTTGTTGTTTCAAAAATTAGTAATTGAAACGTAGCTGCGGCTACCAAAGAAAATTTGGACAAACAATGTACGGGTGACCTCAGACAACATGCGGTGCTGCCATGGAGGATGCAGAGCTGCTGGCAAAAGGCTACCAGAATCGGAAGAATCTGGTTCAACCGGTCAGCTCAACTCGTCGGGATAGCACAGTGCCGCTCTTGCCAGAGCACCAATGATAATGAATGAATGACATCCATATGAGGTGCGTCTGGATAAGCTCAGGTTTCATTATGTCATCCAAATAAGTCTGCACAAGATGAGACGAATTGAAAAGTGGTTGGGCTGGGCTGCATTGTAACTATTTTCAGTGTTATAAAGGTTATTCGGGATGTTTATACATTCGCTTAACATTGAGTACTTACACCCTTGCACTCTACCTCCTGGCGACATTTGCGCCTGTATCACATGTGTAGCATGCGCAGAGAAAATTTTAGCAAATGTCAGGAGATCGTGGCCACATTTGTTGTCATGTAACGATGCATTAATGGCGCTAGACGCTGCATGTGTTCTTGCCGTCTGTCTTCGGGATTTTCCGCAATTGACCTAATCCAGGGTGATATGTGTGAAATTATACCAAAAATACCTTAGCCTGTTGTAACACGATATCCGTCAACCACCTTAATGTTAAATTGTGGGTGTGTTAAACTGCTGACAGTTTTTTCTTCTGAGAACCAGTAATGAATGGATAGCTGACATCCTGAAATAGAACTTTGGAACTGATTTGGCTTAGTGTTCCCTTTGACCACAGCTGTTTCAGACTCTTAACCGACAAATGAGTCATCACCCTTGTACAGTTAATCATCCAAACCAGCACCAGGCGAGAGCTTAGTGTGAACCAGAGACCCCACCGCAGGTCAGACTCAGCAGTAAAAGCTGTGATCCATCTGCCTCCGTGCACTCCTACGGAAAGACACAATCAATGCCACTAACATGAGATCAAGACCTTCTGGACGGCTGAGTTGATGAGAGATACTTGTACAACCCACACTGACTAATACACCGCTGTGCCGAGGATGATGACTTTTCTGTATAACCAGAGATTCAATGGCCAGCAATTTAGTTACAATACCCTGGTTTCTGACATCTACTTCCACCCACTTGAGATGCTTCCTGTTTTGTACTTGTGAATTCATGATTGGCTATTTCCACTTCAGACCCTCCAAACGAAAGCAAATGTTTCTGATTTATTGCTCTGCATAATCTGACTCTGAACGAATGGTAGGAGGAAAAACACTCCAGAACAATGAGACCCCCGCCTTTCCCACCTACTGTACTCATACCCACTAAAATCTGCTCACCCACAATGCAACACTTGGCTGGAATAATCACCCCCAAAGAGTACCTGTGCAATGCCCACTTCAAGAAGCCACAAGTGTCAGCCATGCTGCAAATACATCCTTTCCTGGCCCTTAGCGAGCACATTATATCCTCTTCAACTGGTCTTGATATACTTTAATAAGACCTGTTTTTGATTATTTCTCCCTGGAAACCGGTAGTAACACGGCTACTCGGCACATATAAAATTGAATGAATGGCGCGGGATTGCCAATGAGTCAGGAGGGGGAATAAGAAAACTTGGGGACTTGTCCACACCAGCTGGATACGGAGCCCAATATAATACTTGTGCCCATGGCTTTGAAAGTACCACTATGAGGAAATATATGCCCAGCCCCTAATTTTTTTTATGTGTGCATGATTCAACTCAGATCATAAAGCACTCACATGTCACATCCTGTGTGGAAGGACATAGAGGCTCAATTTCCCTCATGGGAACAAGGACAATGGTTAATGTGTTGTATTTGGAACCCAAATTTTAGAGTAACATGGGCCAAGAACTTATTGCACCCTTGGGGAAAAAACACTATACCCGTTTTCTGAGAAAAGCCTCCAGCTACATAAATGGTTGTAAAAAAAAATAAATAAATTAATGTCCCCAATGCACCTGTTGTTATCAAGTGGAGCTGCACATACACTTCCACACACATAAAAATGAATGATAGACACACCAATCCAAAATTATATTGGAACATTTCAATGCCAATTCCATGATTTTTGCTGTAGACTGAAAACGTTTTTTCAGTCTTTTTCAATTTGGCATCAAGAGTGAAAAACAAGAAAAGATTTCCTCAGATACTGTATTGAAGCTTACGTCCGGATAATATGCAAAATGTATTTTATATTTTGTCACAAAACTCCACATTTACAGGTGAGCGAAATGATTAGAACAGAAATAATTAAAGGCATTCTTTTTGCCATTTAAAACAGTCCCAAGGTGTAGGAGTAAACAGCTCTTTGAACATTCAAGTACCGGTATATTGCAGTTGTCAGAAAGCAACCCCACTAACACTGGTATATGCTAACGATGCAATCATCAATTAACCTTCACAATTGTGTCTATAGAAAGCTTTCTGATTTTCATTTTGGTTAGACGTCTAACGAGTGCTAATGTCGTCTTCACTCGCAAACGCCAAATTTAAAACTGAGCAGATGTAAATTGGCATACCGCGGTGAGGTTTGTTTGTCAGGTTACTTGCTGTTTTATTTTGAAAGAATGAGTCTCCTCTCGTTTCAAGTCAGTTACCTTCCTCCTGTGTCACCCTGATTGTTTTCACCTGTTGCTCCTTACCTTGCTTTTAAATGTTCCATGTCTCCCTTGGACCCTGCCAGTATGTTTCGTCCGTGGGCGTGCACTCCAGCCTCTTGCCCCGCATCTGAGCAGTTCTTGCCCTCTTTACCACATCCTTGCCATTTTGAGTTGTCAGTCGCCGATCCTCAAATCGTGGATTCGGTGCATCGCAGATTTTTTTTTAAATCCATATAAATGGAGTACTGTACTGTATATGTTGCTCTATGTGACTCACTGTTGTTTTGCAGCTTCTCCCGGACTGTTTGCGGACTTTTTGTGGACTTAAAATTAAAATTAATAATAATTACCTGTAAATATTCATTGGTCACTACTTCGCGGATTTTCGTTTATCGCGATAAACGAGGGATTACTGTATATATTTTTACTTTGAACCCTGCAACCGTGTCCTATATCCAAACCTCGTTGAGAGGGAAGAAATTTCATCCGTGCTGTATGTTACACATACATACAGCACATTTGTCAATAAAGTTGTATTCAATGTAAATGTAAATGAGGAACGGCCCCCCGATCAGAACTTGAGTGGTGTTTTGTTATTGGACTTCTGTGCTCGTCACAGACTGTCCATAACGAACACCTTGTTCAGACATAAGGGTGTCCACATGTGCACTTGGCACCAGGACACCCTAGGCCGTAGTTCGATGATCGACCTTGTGGTCGTGTCATCGGATTTGCGGCCGCATGTTCTGGACACTCGGGCGAAGAGAGGGGCGGAGCTATCAACTGATCACCACCTGGTGGTGAGTAGGCTCCGATGGTGGGGGAAGATGCCGGTCCGTCCTGGCAGACCCAAACGTATTGTGAGGGTTTGTTGGGAGCGTCTGGCGGAATCCCCTGTCAGAAGGAGTTTCAACTCCCACCTCCGACAGAGCTTTTCCCATGTTCCGGGGGAGACGGGGGACATTGAGTCTGAGTGGACCATGTTCCGTGCCTCTATTGTCGAGGCGGCCAATCTGAGTTGTGGCCGTAAGGTGGTTGGTGCCTGTCGTGGCGGCAACCCTCGTACTCGCTGGTGGACACCAGCAGTAAGGGATGCCGTCAAGCTGAAGAAGGAGTCCTATCGAGCCTTTATGGCCTGTGGGACCCCAGAGGCAGCTGACGGGTATCGACTGGCCAAGCGGAACGCAGGTTTGGTGGTCGCCGAGGCAAAAACCCGAGCATGGGAAGAGTTCGGTGCGGCCATAGAAGCCGACTTCCGGACGGCTTTGAGGAAATTCTGGTCCACCAACCGACGTCTCAGGAGGGGGAAGCAGTGCACCAGTAACACTGTGTACAGTGGAGATGGGGCGCTGCTGACTTCGACTCGGGACGTTGTGAACCGGTGGGCAGGTCTTCGAAGACCTCCACCAACACGCCTTCCTTGGAGGAAGCAGAGCCTGGGGACTCTGAGGTGGGCTCTCGTATCTCGATGTGGTTAAAAAGCTCCTCGGTGGCAAGGCCCCAGGGGTGGATGAGATCCGCCTGGAGTTCCTCAAGGCTCTGGATGTTGTGGGGCTGTCCTGGTTGACACGCCTCTGCAACATCGCGTGGTCAACGGGGAGAGTGCCTCTGGATTGGCAGACCGGGGTGGTAGTCCCTCTTTTTAAAAAGGGGCACCGTAGGGTGTGTTCCAACTATAGAGGGATCACACTCCTCAGCCTCTCTGGTAAGGTCTATTCAGGGGTGCTGGAGAGGAGGGTCCGTCAGGAAGTCGAGCCTCAGATTGAGGAGGAGCAGTGTGGTTTTCGTCCCGGCCGTGGAACAGTGGACCAGCTCTACACCCTTAGCAGGGTTCTCGAGGGTATGTGGGAATTCGCCCAACCAGTCTACATGTGTTTTGTGGACTTGGAGAAGGCGTTTGACCGTGTCCCTCGGGGAGTTCTGTGGGGTGTGCTTCGTGGGTATGGAGTACCGAACCCCCTGATACGGGCTGTTCGGTCACTATACCACCGATGTCAGAGTTTGTTTCGCATTGCCGGCAGTAAGTCGGAATCGTTTCCAGTGAGGGCAGGACTCCGCCAAGGCTGCCCTTTGTCACCGATTCTGTTCATAACCTTTATGTACAGAATCTCAAGGCGCAGCCGAAGCGTTGAGGGGGTCCGTTTTGGTGGCCTCAGTATTGCATCACTGCTTTTTGCAGATGATGTGGTGCTGTTGGCTCCTTCAAACAGGGCTCTCAAACTCTCACTGGAGCGTTTCGCAGCCGAGTGTGAAGCGGTTGGGATGAAAATCAGCACCTCCAAATCTGAAACCATGGTCCTCAGTCGGAAAAGGGTGGAGTGCCCCCTCCGGGTCGGGGGGGAGATCTTGCCCCAAGTGGAGGAGTTTAAGTATCTTGGGGTCTTGTTCACGAGTGAGGGCAGGAGGGAGCGAGAGATCGACAGGCGGATCGGTGCAGCGTCTGCTGTGATGCGGACGTTGCATCGGTCTGTCGTGGTGAAGAAGGAGCTGAGCCAAAAGGGCGAAGCTCTCAATTTACCGGTCGATCTACGTTCCAACCCTCATCTATGGTCACGAGCTATGGGTCGTGACCGAAAGAACGAAATCCCGGATACAAGCGGCCGAAATGAGTTTTCTACGCAGGGTGTCCGGGCTCTCCCTTAGAGATAAGGTGAGAAGCTCGGTCATCCTGGAGGGGCTCCGAGTCGAGCCGCTTCTCCTCCACATCGAGAGGAGCCAGATGAGGTGGCTTGGGCATCTGATTCGGATGCCTCCTGAACGCCTCCATGGTGAGGTGTTCCGGGCATGTCCCACCGGGAGGAGACCCCGAGGAAGACCCAGGACACGCTGGAGAGACTATGTCACCCAGCTGGCCTGGGAACGCCTCGGGATCCCCCGGGGAGAGCTGGAAGAAGTAGCTAGGGAGAGGGAAGTCTGGGCTTCCCTGCTAAAGCTGTTGCCCCCGCGACCCGGCCCCGGATAAGCGGTAGAAGATGGATGGATGGATCAATGTAAATTCAATTCAATTTGTCAAAAGCTATTTATTTTATTTTTCATAATCACACGCAACCAAGCACACCTTGTTCATGTTCCACTACGTTTTCTCACATACAAAATGGAAAAGTCTTGTGTCACATGAAGTCCCAGAGCTATAACCTGAAATAGAATGTTCATTCTGTGTCTATTAATGAGCTTTCTGATGTCAAACCCAATTCAGTATAAGTCTACCCAAAAAAAAAAAAAAAAGGTAAATTCATCACACGCTTCAGTCACTTGTGCCCCAACTTCAAACGTTCTGGAGAATACACAGCGTGGCGAAGTAGAGTGCAGCTCCCCATATTCTTATGCCTGTCTTCGATTACATGCGTCGAAGCATGACGCTGCTCATAACTTGTTGTAAAGCGTAGATTGCCGTCACTGCAGAGCCTACTGGGCTATTTCCGGCCAGTGGTTGCACTTGCTCGGCCTTTGAACCAGGCTTTTATAAAAGGACTCAACACGATTAATGAAAACTCTCCCAGTCAGATTAAAAGTCTCAGCCAACTAACCACAAATCGAGCAAACACTGAAACACAGACACACACTCAAACACACGCACACACAAGCAACCAGACACAGTTCACAGATGTGGTTTACAAAGAGAGGACGAGTCCCATTTCCATTCCACGCGCAAAGCAATGTCAAAGTATGACGGTGCCATTAAAGTAATCCTTTTCATCGGGGATGCATTTGTCTGTTGCTTATTTGTAGCCTATTTAATTTTGCCTCACACTGTTAATTATGAAACGCATGCTCTAGTGGTGTTTATTGTCAGTGCTCTTTTTCTTCATTAGCCTTTAAGGTTTACCCACTGTATAGGAGTTAAAATGTAGCCCAGAAGGTGACATCTGGGATTTGCTCTTATTAACCTGAAAACAGGCAGCAGATGTCTAAAAATGTGACTATTACATGTGACATGATCTTCTTTTTCTGCAATATTTGTTGTTTGATCGTGTGATGTGGTTCTGGATGGAAAGAAAAAAAAAAGTATGTAATGTAATATTGAGTCCGCAGGGCGGCACATTGAGTTAATGGTACGGCGTACCAAGTTTGCACATCCGCCTCACTGTACTGATGTTCGAGAATCAAATCTTGGCTTCCGCTTTCCTGTTTGCACATCGCATGTTGTCTCCATGCTTGCCTGGGTTTTATCCGGGTACTCTGGCATCTGCCCATATTCTCAAAACATACAGATTAGTTTCATTGAAAAGTCCAAATTGTCCATATGTGTGTGAATGTGCGTGTTAATGTCATGATTCTACTTTTGTTGAGTTGACATTTAGCTTTGTTTCATAGTTGTGTTTCCTCATGTGCTTTGGCCTTCCTCATTTTTTTTTCCACCTGTCCGGGTCCGTTGTGTTAACCAATCAGCTCCCATAACCCTTTGTGTTTTGTTCAGGTGTTCCTTTTTATCTCGTAAATTTGCTTGATTTTAGTTTCCTGATTTCTGTCAGTCCTGGTTGGACCGTTATGCGAATCTCACATTTGTTTGTTTGTTTGTTTGTGCTGCTGTTACTGTCATTGTTTTGTCCCTCTCTCATGGGTTATTGTTTGTTACTTTGGTTTCTTTACATTTTCAGAACTTTGTGTTTTGGATTACACACACACATTCTTCCCATGCTCGGGTTTTTGCCTTGGCGACCACCAAACCTGCGTTCCGCTTGGCCAGTCGATACCCGTCAGCTGCCTCTGGGGTCCCACAGGCCATAAAGGCTCGATAGGACTCCTTCTTCAGCTTGACGGCATCCCTTACTGCTGGTGTCCCCGCGACCCGACCCCGGATAAGCGGTAGATGATGGATGGATGGATGGATGGATGGATGGATGGTGTTTTGGATTTAGCTTTTCCACTGTTCCCCTGTAATTCCATCCATTCGTTTATCCGCTTATCCTCACAAGAGTCGTGGGGCTAGCTGGAGCCTATCCCAGCTGTTTTGGGGGAGTAGGCGGGGGACACCCTGAACTGGTTGCCAGCCAATCACAGGGCATGCATAGACGAACAACCATTTGTGCTCACACTGAGACAATTTAGAGTGTTCCACTAACCTACCATGCATATTTTTGGAATGTAGGAGGAAACCAGAGTCCCAGAGTAAAACCTACGCAGGCACGGGGAGAACATACAAACTCCACACAGGGAGGCCAGAGCCTGAATCGAACCCTGCACCTCTGCATGAGGCCGACGCCAAAAATCAGACAAAAAAATTTAAATATCTCATAAAAACTCATGTGCCAAGAAAAAAAAGACATGTTTGAAATATACATTTCGGGACACACAACCCATATGTGATTGAAATTTGCTGCTGACCAGTGTCATCTTTTTAAGTGTATTAAGTGCAATGTGGAGCCCATAAAGATGTGATCAAATGTTCTGCTTAGCAATTCAAAACACGATTGTGTATGATTGAATATTCCGAATCTTGTTACACCATTTTAGACCAAATGGTCCATGTCAAATCCTTTGGCTTCATGCTGCACTGGTGTTTTGTGATACGAGATGATTATTTCCATGAATAGTTTTGAAATGATATAATCGTCAAAACAGAGAGTATAGACACTTATGTTCAAGATGAAGACAATAACAAATTTCATCAAGTCACACGAAATATCATTTAATAAAACACAATGTACACATATGCAGTCCTATGACCATACATTTGTTGGCATCTAATTATTAAACTCAGAATATATCAAAGCAGAGCTGTATACGTCATTTTTGTTTATTCTTTGAAACAGTGAAATCAGTAGATGTAGTTGAACGGTTGGAATACAACACGGAGCAATGCACGACATGACAAAACAAATTCTGGCTGATATGCACATTGTGTCAAACTCAAAGAATTATTAAAGCGTATAAGAGTAACAGTATGAGGCGAAAAGACATTTTCATTGAACAAAAAAAAGTACAAAATTGAATCAATAAATAAATCAAATATATACCTACTATATAAATGAAACTGCTATGTGATGGCCAGGTTATTGTTTTTAATCATTTTAATCTACAGTTTGGTATTACAGCCTTTTATCTCAACATTTAGAACGGTGAGCAAGTCGCGACTGAAAATACGGCAATAAGCTTTCATCATTAGATCAACTGTGTACATGTGTGTCTCTTGCCATGCGAGTCAACAAACTCAAGTTCTTTGTTTTTCTTTCTTTCTTATGCACACTATACAGTGAGAGCATACAGCGGACTGAACGTAAACAGTTTTGTGCTGAGAATGAAAATACTTTGCAACTACGCATGGTAATTTATTTAATATTACTCTCAAAAATGTACAGAACATAAAGGCCACATGGAGCAGTCCATATCCATTCAGACAGACAGGTGAGGGTTGTTTGGACATAAATATAGAAATGGGGAGAAAAAATATATATAAACAACTGTCTCTTTCAGCTCAAGGTGCCATCTTCTTGGCCGTCAACCTCCCTTTCCTCGGGCGAGTCTCGTACCTCTTCATCATCTTTTCCTAGTTTCTCCTTTTAGGGCTGTTTCATGAACAGTTGGCCAAATCTCTGCCTGCCTTTCTCTTTCACTTCCCTCTATTTGGCTTGCCCACCCTTCCTGTCTGTGGTTGCCCACTCTGTCTTTATTCACCCTAGATAGTTGATGGCATTGTTATTGAGAGGAAATTAGTTCACTAATGTCGACTGTTAAAAGTCCACAAGGCAAGGCATGAGGTGGAACCGCAGCGAATCGAGTCACCTAGCTGAACAGCACAGCCAAGAGGATGTAGCAACAGGCAGGTGCGTAGAGTATGATTTTTAGTGTGTCGGCACTGAAATCGTATCGAGACAAAACATTTTGCAGTGACGGATTTACGAATGAATCATGGCGATGCTCTGGAAGGTGAGGGAGGTGGGCGGGATGTTATTGGAAGTCTGAGACGCAGGCGAGGTTGACAGTGTTTTGTGATGTTTGTCAGTCAGAGCATGGTTGCAGCTAGCAGCTTTGCGTAGATTCTTTGTTCAACGTCCAAAGTCCATCTTCTCAGTCCTCACTGACTGGAGCGTGCAGAGGCCAAGTGGTCGCTGTGCTGGTTCTGAGCCCAAAATCGCAGCCTCTTCTTCCCCTTCTTCTTTGGTTCTTTGGATCGATGCTTCCCTGAGTCTCCTGAGGAAAAACAAATAGGGGAAAAAATGTTAACTCAGCTCCCTTCTTTTTCTCTCTCTCTTTTTTCTTGGTCATAAATACCATGAAGCTCTTATGGCTTCATTGCGAAAAGTGAAGTGGCACCCCCTGTTGACTGTAGCTTGCGTGTTTTTTCCAGATATGATCACTTTTAGCATGATTCGACGTACTGTACTATCAATGTTAAAGCAATGAGCTGCAAAGACTTGTTCATTTCATTATTTTTGCATTTCCCAAAAAAAAGAAAAAAAAAAGAAAACAAAAACATACAACATTTTCTCTCCTTTCTCCAAACTGACATGCGTTCCTTGCGCTTATCAAACAGGCACCACATCCAGCAGCCAATTTGTGGACCTGACTCCAATCGTCTGCCACGATTCACAGCGCCTGCCTTTTCAAAGAGTTTCCATGGACTCTTTTGTCAAGTTTTCTCTTCACCATGACATGATACCAAATACACATGAAACATGAAACGAGTCAGCCGTATTTGTTGTAAGCTCCAATATTCGCGTCTGAACATGAGGTTTGAACTACGCGTTCACCCCAACACTTTCCGGTGCCAATGGAACAGAGATGGGAGAAAATGGCACAGAAATTTGTGAAACTCAACTCTTCCCAACTTCGTCGCTCAGCCGGAGGTTAATCCATCCCAGGTTTCCCCATTGGGACAAGATATGCTGGAAACTGACATGCCGCCCTCATGGAAGCATGTGTGGTGAAGGTTTTGCACCCTCAACTCTCTGTGACAGGGAAAATGCTGTCTCCTAAACCGCAAGGCAACAATCTGCCTGCCAAGGCCACAAATAAGATAAAGAGGTGCATGCGTGTGTGTGCGTGCGTGTGTGTGAGAGAGACAGAGAGAGAGAGAGTGTGATAGAGAGATTTATGTAAGACAGAGTGAGGGTGAGGGGAATTTAGGGTAAAAGAAAATCTCACGATGGGGAGAGAGGGGAGGACAGCGGGACCAAAGATGATGTTGAAATACAACATAGGCAACTCCATGCCATGGTTCATCTGGGAGTCGGGTGGGGTGTGGGAGGGATGCTTGAGAAAAATAAATACGTTTTTGGAATGCTTTCAATAGCTTCTGGCTCTCATTATTGCACTTGTTCGACTCTTTCTCACGGAAAAAAATAGGCAACTGTGTGTAAAATGGCATTATCTCTAATTGCCTTCTCATATGTGCTTACACTTGGCCTCTAAAGCACCCCAAGAACACACCCTGTGCCCATGCCTGGAGTAAAATTTGCACTTGTTTAAGCTGACACGCATGAGAAGGCGAGATATTGCTCCGCTAATAGGCTCTCTTGATGAATAATACAGATGCATGCAAACATCAAACCATCTCAGAGCTATTTCCTGCAATTAATCGCAATTGGCTATTTTGAGACACATTGCCAATTTAAGCCGCGGCCATAAAGCTTCTCACACACAGCTTGCCCTGTGAGAACAACTTTCACATCACTTCCATCGAAACTGTATGCCCTGACATGGAAGAATGTCAGCGGAAAACTCTGTACACTTGCTTAACTGATGCCACTTTAGATTTTTAGCATGGCTTACAGCACGAGAATTTTTGCTGAAGCAAACCTGGACCTGAAAGGCACTTGGCTCATGGCATCGTTTTCCGAGCCTTTTAAACAGGCAATTTTCATTCAAAACAGCGTTGCTAGGTGCCTGATAAACAACGCTTTCAGCCTAAATTATATTTGACAGCTATAAAGAAACCGGTGCACCGTTAAACTCCTGGAACATGGAAAGCTCCATTCCTTGGAAACAATGTTACATTTCAGCCTTTACTGTTAAAAATGTAAATAAAGATACGTTAAAAAAATATACTTCTTGTGTTCAGGTTGGGAACTTCTACAATGAAGCGTTACATGTTTATACTTGTGTGAAATGTCCACATCAGGCCTTTGCCTTCCAGAAGATGTCCTGTGCACATCGTTTCATTCAAACGTTGAGAAATGACACCATTTCCCATTTTGGTTTCTAAAAGTTAATACCTCTGCAGTTTGCTCCGTTTTTTTTCTCATCCATGATAGCGTCTTAGTCCCCTGCTATGGACAAGTAAAACTATTACAAGGAATGAAATCAATAAAAAAATTGACGATTAGTAATGGGCGGCCGAGTGGTTAGCGCGTTGGGCTCACGGTGCAGAGGTACCGGGTTCGATTCTAGCTCCGGCCTTCCTGTGTGGAGTTTGCATGTTCACCCCGTGCCTGAGTGGGTTTTCTCCAGGTACTCCGGTTTCCTCCACAGTCTAAAAAAACATGCATGATATGTTGAACGTGTGACTGTGGATGGTTGTTGTTTGTCTTTGTGTGTCCTGCGATTGTTTGGTGTTCAGGGTTTCTCCCGCCTACTGTCCGAAGACAGTTGGGATAGGCTCCAGGATGCCCGCCACCTTTAGGAGGATAAACGGATCAGAAAATAGATGGATAGATAGATGATTAGTTGTCGTAACTGATTAGTATTAAAATAAATATGCATTATATAAGTTATAAATACAATCACAGAGCAAATGCACTCTATAAGCCTATCTCTGATGTTTTGCCACTCATCAAGTTCAACCTTAGCATTCTTTGTAATATATTTAAACAATGCATCCAGTCAGACTATTGTGGTTTATTTCTTGGTCCAAACACTGCAAAGTGACTAACACGCTACACCGGGATTGCCATTTTGAGCTGCTCGTTGAACTCCAACTTCTCAGTGTTGGCAGCTAGAGGGCAACCAATATCCACACAAGACTCTTGCACCAGATACAGTCAGAGATGATCCATCACACATCTCCAAGATCCCCCATTTCGTTTTTTCCTCAAGGCACCATGCATCCTGTACCTTTCTATCATCTTCTGATTAAATAATGACTTAAGCTGATTAAAAGGGTCACAGGAGAGGCTTTTCCATTGAGACAAATTATTAACTTAAGTTGATCACTCTGTTCCAAACATATTCATAATTCATATGGAATGTGAAGATGATTTTATCTCGGGAGGCACAGAAAGTTTAAAACCATTTACCGCCTACGTTTTTTCGTTTTAGTCAGTGGAACAAAAATGTTTGAATGGAAGAAGAATGACCCCTATCAGAATATGATGATCTCTCACATGCTATTTGTTTCAGTTCTAACTGCATTTACATACCACAGCAGAAGCATAACTCACCAATGTTTAGTTTTCCTTTACAGATGCAATCTTTTTCTGCCAGCTTGACATTTGTATTTGAGCTGGAAATGAATGTAAATCAAACAAATAAAAAAAAAAAGCTCAAGTACAAATCAAAATGTTTTGTATTCAAAATCAGAAGCAGAGCTTGTGGTGGGACAGTTGTTTATTGCGGTCAGAAAGGACCTTTGGTGGAATTCTTTTATGTTCATATGTCTTTGGGTGCGTGTGTGTGTGCGTGCGTGTGTGTGTGTGTTTGAAACAAACACATGCCTATAATTCCTTGTATCCCACAGAGTGTAAGCTCCTATGTCATCTACATAAACTTTGGAAAAGGATTCATGGTCTTTTTGCCCCTTCCGAGAATCTTTCCAATAATCGAGATGAATGCATGAGGAAAAAAAGTTGCCACCTACAAGACACATCATGATGACGTGTTACAAATGTCTAGAAAAGAAACAAGAATGATATTTTGCAACTATTCCCCCCCTTAAACAAAAACAAAACAAACAAAAAACAGCTCTCCTTTTTTGGCAGCTGCAACAAAAACCTCTTTAATAAAGCAGCGACACAGTTCACTGAACCAACGGCAAGTTATAACATAGTAAGCATGTCTCCAGCAAGGAGCCATCTTTGGGTAATGACCATACACAAGGCGCACCGGATTTGAAGGCGCGCTGTGAGCTTATATACCGTATTTTCACGACTATAAGGCGCCATTAAAAGTCTTACATTTTCTCCAAAATGCACAGGACGCCTTATGGTGCGGAGCGTCCTTTATATGCGCTGAGGTCCAAAATCTGACTGACAGCCGACACGCTGTTTATATAGAGAAAAGGCGGAAGTGACTGTGGCCAGGCATGCAGGAAAGAAGTCGGCCAATCAGGGAAGGGTGGGCGTGTATATATACATATATGGAGAGGGAGAGAGAGGGAGAGAGAGGACAGGCAAGCTAGTCCGCCAATGGTGAAGGGTGGGCATGTATATATACATACAGTATATGGAGAGGGAGAGAGAGGGAGAGAGGGGACAGGCAAGCTAGTCCGCCAATGGTGAAGGGTGGGCGTGTAAGTGGACGCCTCAAGCCAGTACCAACACTTGTATAGAGTGTGGCAATGTGCATTGTTGCAAAACAACTCCGGTTTTGGTTTCTAAGAACCCCTGAAAATAAATTCGACAAAAAGACACGCCTACGAAGCTCAGTTCAAACTTAAAGCCACCGGTTATGCTTTTGGCATGCGTGCCCATCTCACAGCAGTGGTGAAAAAAACAAGTCAAGCAAATGAACTCTGAGCTTGCCGTTATTCCCGGAGGCTTGACTAAAGAACTCCAACCACTGGACATTGGCATCAACCGGGCGTTCAAAGTAAAGTTGCAAACGGCATGGGAACAATGGATGATCGGTGGTAAACACAACTTTACAAAGAGTGAGAGGCAGCGCTTGGCGAGTTACGCCACAATACGCAACAACGAGAGGGAACGCGGCGTTTTTGATGGATTACGGTACTTGCACAATTGTTCAATTCTTTCTACACACACACGCGCTGCCACCATGTTTCGCTCTGTTCTTTACTTTCAAATGTGGGAAAGCTTCACACGAGCGAAATGTTGACTTTGCTGTTGCTACTCCTTCTTTCCCCTCGGCAATGCGTAGCAACTCACACTAGCATGTGATGCATTCAATGACAACTGAGATGTGCAGTCCTCTGCTTCTGATACAGAGGATGAGGACTTTGATGGATTTCTGGGTGATGATTGATCGAAAAACTTGAGAACGTTGTACGATGGCTAAATAAAATACACCCGAACTCAGTTCTGCTTTCGTTGCCTTTTTAAAAACGTGTTTTTATCTTATCTGTATGTCTTGGCATGCTACTGTATGCTTCAAGCTAACGTGTTAGAGTGCGTGCATGCATGCCGTATGTTTAAGCTGGCGTATGTTTTACCACTGTAAAACTGCGGCCATTCGTACGATGCGTCCTGTGTATGTGTAAAATACAGAAATGTCACCCATTAATGAGACTGCGCCCAACCGTACGGTGCGTCAAATAGTCGTGAAAATACGGTAGTTACATTTTGCTATAATATCATATGTTACAATATAAACAAAGGCTCTTTCCTCATATTTTTACCTGCTGTATAATAAATAAAGATGGAGTGCTAGAGCTCTCTGTGTGTCATTGAGGAGTGACAGAGTTCTCATCTGTAGTAACTTTGCAGAGAGAATGATCAATTTGCTTCCGTGTATCCCAGTGTGTTCCCAGTCCTTAAATCTGTGGTCACATTGTAACGACTCCCTCATGTGCTGCTGCTATCTACAGCTCACTTTGCCTTGACCCCATTCATACACCAATTACAAAACTTTCAGCCCGCAAGAGCAACACGCCTTCAGGAGCATCACCATGGCCTGCCCTTTGATAAGTGCTGAGCTTTATATTTTTCCTCATCTGAAATGAAACACAACATTAAGCCATTCATTAAAGTCAACTAAGCCTAATTATCCCTCATTTGCCCAAGTGCCCGTGCTGTATGAGAGCCACATGTACTTAAGTCCAGATGTGTCGATGAGTCAGTCGAGAGATAGCAAACCACAGAGGGGGCTTCGTTGGTCTCGGGAGTCCTGTGGTTTCCAAGCGCATCAGGCTGAGTGTGTGTTGTTAATGGCTGTTCACGGCCTGGCTGCTTACCCCTCATGACACAACTGGCTGTGTGAAATCATTGTAGATGACTTTACAAAAATAAATAAATCAATCAAAGTGGAAAACAGCATAAAGAGCTTCATGGCAAACATCGAAGCCATCGAAGTTTGACAAAAAGGCGCAAACATCGAAGGTGTTTATTTCTGCCTTGAATTACCACCTCAACATAGTTTTGTCAAGGGATGCAACTCTTCCGCTTTTCTTTTTCTTGGTGCCTGATATTGCATATCAACATGCAGATGACGAATTTCTCAACAACTGCTTGCATTACAAGCATTTGGATTTGACTTCACTTTAAACCATTCTCCATTTAGTCAATACTTTCAGAAGCTCTCAATTTTTTTACTTTTGGGGGGGGGGGTGGAGGCAAAGAGGGTATTCTTCCTGTACTTATATGAGTTTAAGAACTGAAGAAAACCTTCATTAGTCTCGCAATGGAGAAATTCCCAATTCACAGCAGCAAAGTTATGAAAGGAAGAAGTAGAACAACAAAATATAGGAACTACAGGAAATCAGCCACTCTCGCGGCGTCATTTTGAAGTTCTGCAGTTACTCTGGTTTCCTTCAATGAATTTCTGCCAAATTAATCCATCCATCCATCCATTTCTGATCCACTTTATCCTCACATTGTCACGGGGGTGCTGGAGCCTATCCCAGCTGTCTTCGGGCAGTAGGCGGGGGACACCCTGAACCAGTTACCAGCCAAACACAGGGCACACAGAGACCAACAACCATCCGTACTCACCACCTAGGGACAATTTGGAGTGTTAAATCAGCCTGCCATGCATGTTTTTGGAGTGTGGGAGGAAACCAGAGTACCCAGAATAAACCCTCGCAGGCACGGTGAGAGCATGCAAACTCCACACAGGAAGGCCGGAGCTGGGATTGAAGCCACGAACTTGCCGCAAGATTAATTGAAGACTTTAAATAGTCAAATGTGTGAGTGACTGATGACCAGTCCAGGGTGTATTTCTCCACTTTTCGCCCTTAGTCGGGTGGATCGATAGATACTGTGTAGAGGAGATGCTCACGGAGTAGTCCTGCTACACTACTCTCAAAGTGAAATTCTTTTTTTTGGATAATTTTTTATGAAAAAAACAGGAAGAAAACATTTTCAATATAGTGTAATTTTTGCAGAGAGCAGCTTGAAACTAATAAACTTTGGATCGGTTGATAAGAAACCATCTGATCCTGTGTGAGGCCTGTGTAAACCTCCAACTCAATAAGAATTACAATGGGTAACTGTCAGAGATTTTCTCGGACAAAGTTAAAGAAATGACTCGGCACACAGGAAAATTGTCTTCAATATCGGCGGAAGCGGATCTCTGAGAGCGAACGACGGTTAGTTGCTCCGCGATCACGCTCGAGCTCCCTTCCCGCCATTTCAGACTTTTATTGTAACATACAAGGAAAACACTGCCCCCGATATTTGCATACCGCACCCCCTCGGTAGTGATTCGTTACCTGTTTTAAACATTGAACCACCAGTACGTTGGCGCCTTTTCTGTCTGGTCTACATTGAATTAATATTTTGCAGACTTTCCGGATGGCCAATGTCGCCTGGGCGCGTCGGGTGTTCTCAACTCGTCTTTTGTTGTTCAACTGCTGTTCCCGAATTATTCATTTTCCTTTTGTGACCGAGTTTCGCCCTCTCCCCCATGATCACCCACCTGTATTGACGTGCTAATTGTGGACTTCAACAGCCCTCCAGCTTTGTGCACAGGAATTTGGGGGTGCTGGATACGCACCCAAACGTTTAGATGTGCCCAGATTAAATGAAACTTTAAACATGATAAAATTTTGCTCATAGATTCCTCTAACAATAACAGCACATGGTGCAGCTGAAGTCAATAAACTTTTTCAACTTAAGTTTTAACCGATCCAATGAAAGACTTATAGACATTCATCATATTAATCATCGAGCTCTGTCACTTGTTTGTTGTTGTTAAGAACATTCTGACGTCAAGGATGTTGAAAATGTGCCCCATGACCAGGGGCGTAGCGGGGCCCACATCCATAAACCTCCAGATAACAAAAAGCATTCCTATCGTTAAACCGAATGATATTGTAATTTAAATTTGTTGCAGATT
Source organism: Hippocampus zosterae (assembly GCF_025434085.1). NCBI lineage: Eukaryota > Metazoa > Chordata > Actinopteri > Syngnathiformes > Syngnathidae > Hippocampus > Hippocampus zosterae. Next base: position 21,101,907 of record NC_067455.1, on the reverse strand, counting down.
ATTCATGTTGAAGACTACTGTGGTTGAACTCGCATCTTTCACCACCATCTGGTGATCAATCAACAGCTCAAGACACTTCTTCACCCAAGTGTCCAAAACATGAGGCAGCAAGTTCATTGAATCTCCCATAAAGTCGATGATCGAACTGCAGCCGCGAGTGTCCTCTTGCTAAGTGCGTATGTAGAAATCATTATGTCTTAAAATGGGCGTTAGTTATGGACGGTCAATGACGAGCACAAAAGCCCAACAAAAGAAACACCACTGAAAGGGTGGGGGCTTCTTCCCGCTCACACCCCTCTAGCTCTTGCTGTCCTTGCCCAACTAAGCTCCTCAACCTCACACACCAGTTCGGGCTCATTCCCTGCCAGAGAGATGACGTTCAATGTTCCTCGAGCCATCTTATGTAGCCTCGGATGTGACTGCCAAGCCTCTGGCCACCCTTATTTCTCTTTGCATCTGACCACGTTGGACCCTCTCACCGGATGTGAGCCGATGTGAAGAGAGACTTACCTTGCCTCTTCAGACCTGGCCATCAGGTGCTTGCCATCGAGCCCGACCTCTAGGCCTGGTTCCAGAGGGGGGTCTCGATGAGCCGCTTTCCCGGTGAGGGAAAACATTACACATTAATTGTATTCATCATCGGGATTTTTCACCTGTGCTCTGTCCCGTCCCTCACCTAGCACCATTTTTGCTATAGGTGACTCCGCCAGGGGCATAAAGCCCCAGAAATTATAGCTTCTGGGATCATTGGGAGAAACAAAACTCTCCTCCACAATAAGGTGGTGTGGGTCGAATTATTATTTAGTCTGCGATAGTGTGATACAGAGGAACCCTAAAAGTTGAATCCTTCTGATATCCTATAATATGATAGTATGCCACTTAGTGTGAAATGTCACATTTTGTCATTTTGTGACATTAATTACGCAAGAGGGTCAGGTTCAACAAAGGTGAAGGTAATACATAAGACGAAGATATATAAAGAGGATATTCAAAGCAGTAATACTTTCCTTTCCATTGTGGGTGACATGAAGTGAACAGTGTTGAGTCAGCCATTGATTGTCAGTAATGTGAGCTGATTATATTGGATTTTAGGGGCAGCGTCACTGGTTCGTCTTTCACATGCTCACAGACTTAAATATCCTTCATGGTGATACTGAATCTCTTGTTACTCAATGAACGTGCATGGATATACCACTGCCACCAAAATTTGCCAAGTGGGAATGTTTGGGTTAGTAATTTCGGGACCCGTAAAGACAACAACCGAAATGTATCACTTTGAAACGAGGCTAAGGTAATATAATCCAAATGCTCTATGCTGTACATAAAAGTTGATTATTTGTTTTACTTGCAGTCTGTGAATGTATAGACAAAGAGTTGCTATAACTACATAATAGTTTTGCTTATCTCAACTGAATTTAGTTTTGAGATTCCAATATCTTGGTTGTATTGTATCCTACAAAGTGCTTTTTGAAAGAATGAGGATGACCCAGTGTTTACAGCTGTCCTTGTACAGTTGGAAGCAATGTTTCCAACGATTCAGTTAAGGACAGTAGAATTATGTAAGGGAAGAACCTTGAGTCTCAGAACAGTCAAATTTATTAATCCACCTTTAAACACTGGAGCCAAAAGTGGTAACCCAAACATCACAAGGGAACAGTTGAGATATTGTGAAATGCACTAAAGTGTCACGTTAAACTTTGAGGAGACTGATGGATACTTTAATGTGCGGGGTCATCCTCTGTTCTTTGGCCCGAGTGGACCATTTGCAGCTGATTCTTGCCGCTTATGACAGACTCGCTCAGAGGGGAAAAAACATGTTGTCTGTCCCGACTATTGGCCATATTAATCATCTTGTCATTCATGCATGTTCAGTTGGGATTTTTCCGCTTAGAGATGTTAATCTCCCAGTCGGTTTTCACTTTAACTTATTGTCAGAAAGAAAGAGCATCAAAGAGGGAATGGGTGAACTAACATGCTCTTAATCCCACCGCATATCCTGCACCAGGTTTTGGATGAGAAATTAATGACCAAACTAATCCCGACGTTAGCTTTTTGAATTGGAATGTGTATGTTTTCAATCATTTTAGCCCAGCAGCACGGTGATAGGAAGCAGAGCATGGGAGGGAGAAGAGGAGCACAACGTGTAAGAGTGAATGAAAGTTTGCAACACACAGTAACCTTGTTAGAGTTTAGTGACACTGTGCAGAGAACCTCTTGTCAGTTGGTTGGCAAGATGAGCGTCTTGTAAATTATTGTTCTCCCTGCCATGAGGCTCACTTCTTTTTCCCATCATTTGTTTGCCTCAATATTTCTAAAATAGTGCACTTTTATGCATTGATTCGCATGATTATATACGGAAATTATATCCAACTCAGAAAACTTTGAAATTTAACCGATCCCTTTGGACCAAGCTTTGGACTACCTCTCATTGAACTTTAACTCACCTGATGTCATCCGGCCGAAAACCACCAATAGAATCTGATTAAACGGTGGCAGAAGTTTGGAGAGGCATCAGTATAAACAATAGGTCACTTTTTTTTCCCCAGACAGCTGCTCGTGTGTAAGTAAAGACAACACTGCCTGTAGATGTCTCCTTTTGCCTTCACAGAGTTACAAATGTACGTGTGAGGAGGCCCTTAATGGCTGTTAATCCAATTCCTCCCACTGAAATCAAATCTCACTGGCGCCAGTAGTGCTCTTTCCCCCCCTCCCCTCACAAATAATGGCCTGCACTACTGCTTGCTTATGCAAGAGCCAAGCTGCTGAATATGAATTTACCTTCAGTCCACCCCTTCAAATTTGATGATTTGCAGCATGTCAAGCCCTCCTTCTGTGCTGTAAAGGATATTAATTAGCAGCCCGCATCGAGAGGTGCACTGAGGGGGATGTTTTTTTTTTTGGGGGGGGTGGGGGGTTGACAGCAGAATAGGATCCCATTTACCGTATGTCTTAATGCCTTCTTGAGTTCAGTCATCGATCTCTTTCAAACCGCAAGCAATGGAGGTAAGATTAGGCCTTCGATTCATGCAGCACTGCCAGCACTGTTAGTGCATGAAATCATTTGGCCTGTGCCTGTAGTCAGTGCATTTCTAGTTGTTTACTTATCAGTTGCAGAGTAAGAAACATCTTCCAATGAGAAATTCTTGGAAAATTTCGGAATTGGAAATGACCACACTGTAATATGTTCTAGACTTGTTTTTGTTCTTGCGTCCCCAACGTACAACAGACAAAAAACACCTCCTGACAAGACTTGAAATTCTCCCATGTTAAATATATTCCAAAGACAATACAAGCCACCGTTAGAGGAGATGACACACTGCCGATTACGCCTAATTCAGCTCCGAAAACATCTTGCTTTATTTATTTATTTTTTATTTTATCTTTTTTTTTACATCATGTGTGGACCGACAACTCTCCTGTACTCATGCTACAGACGGATGTAATAGCCTGGACTGCTATTGACGGAGAAGATGAGCGTGAAGGCATCTTGCGTTGCCACTGTCTCAGCAGGTTTAACTTGAATCCATTAGTTTTGTTTGATTTATTTGGGCATGGTACATTCCAGACAATGCATATACATACCACACCACACACCATGCAATACATTGATTTCTCTGCGGCATTTTGATTTTCTTTTGCCACGGTGAAAATGCCACAGTTTGTAGCGTACTGTTGTCCCAGCGGGAGAATCTCCAAATTCACATTTCATCAGTACGAATGAAAGTACCTTTTTTTTCGTATGAGGTATACGTACCGTATTTTCACGACTATTCGACGCATCGTACTAATGGCCGCAGTCTCATTAATGGGTGACATTTCTGTATTTTACACATACACAGGACGCATCGTACGAATGGCCGCAGTTTTACAGTGGTAAAACATACGCCAGCTTAAACATACGGCATGCATGCGCGCACTCTAACACGTTAGCTTGAAGCATACGGTAGCATTCCAAGACATACAGATAAGATAAAAACACATTTTTAAAAAGGCAACGAAAGCAGAACTGAGTTCGGGTGTATTTTATTTAGCCATCGTACAACGTTCTCAAGTTTTTCGATCAATCATCACCCAGAAATCCATCAAAGTCCTCATCCTCTGTATCAGAAGCAGAGGACTGCACATCTCAGTTGTCATTGAATGCATCACATGCTAGTGTGAGTTGCTACGCATTGCCGAGGGGAAAGAAGGAGTAGCAACAGCAAAGTCAACATTTCGCTCGTGTGAAGCTTTCCCACATTTGAAAGTAAAGAACAGAGCGAAACATGGTGTCAGCGCGTGTGTGTGTAGAAAGAATTGAACAATTGTGCAAGTACCGTAATCCATCAAAAACGCCGCGTTCCCTCTCGTTGTTGCGTATTGTGGCGTAACTCGCCAAGCGCTGCCTCTCACTCTTTGTAAAGTTGTGTTTACCACCGATCATCCATTGTTCCCATGCCGTTTGCAACTTTACTTTGAACGCCCGGTTGATGCCAATGTCCAGTGGTTGGAGTTCTTTAGTCAAGCCTCCGGGAATAACGGCAAGCTCAGAGTTCATTTGCTTGACTTGTTTTTTTCACCACTGCTGTGAGATGGGCACGCATGCCAAAAGCATAACCGGTGGCTTTAAGTTTGAACTGAGCTTCGTAGGCGTGTCTTTTTGTCGAATTTATTTTCAGGGGTTCTTAGAAACCAAAACCGGAGTTGTTTTGCTTGACAAGTGTTGGTACTGGCTTGAGGCGTCCACTTACACGCCCACCCTTCACCATTGGCGGACTAGCTTGCCTGTCCTCTCTCTCTCTCCCCCTCTCTCTATCTCTCTCTCTCTCTCTCTCTCTCTCTCTCTCTCTCTCTCTCTCTCTCTCTCTCTCTCTCTCTCTCTCTCTCTCTCCCCCTCTCCATATATGTATATATACACGCCCACCCTTCCCTGATTGGCCGACTTCTCTCCCGCATGCCTGGCCACAGTCACTTCCGCCTTTTCTCTATATAAACAGCGTGTCGGCTGTCAGTCAGATTTTGGAACTCAGCGCATATAAAGGACGCTTCGCACCATAAGGCGTCCTGTCCATTTTGGAGAAAATTTAAGACTTTTAATGGCGCCTCATAGTCGTGAAAATACGATATATATATATCATGCCTCTGTATTCAAAACTGCCGGCCGTACAAACAAGCGCAAGCACTTCCCCGTGCTGCTGGGGCAAACCATTCTGAAAGAGGGGGGTTTCACTCCCCCTAACACAGTCAGGCTATGTTGATTATGTTGATCCTTCTTGCGCGGAAGTCTCTCTACGGTTTTTGTACCTACCTCATTTCGGATGACTACACTTGGTTTGATGACAACACTGGAGACGTTTAATTTTCGCTAGGTCGCCACAACAGCAGCGCACTGTCACTGTCAGACGAACACAGAGAAGCACTACCCGCTTTATTTATATGGACACGGAACGCTGTAACCTTCCACACAAAATAGTTCCAAACACGTAACAATCGCGTCAGTGGCATACATCGTATACCTGTATGACACACAGAGAGAGAAGAACAGGTAACTTTGGTCTTGTCAGTGGAGCAATCTGGCAACTTTTTAAAAGTAAACTTTTCATTCATAAACTCTTTAAGTATCCGTTTTTCGGTGTCTCGTGCTGCCATGGCTGGCAAAACAGACATGGGCGTGGACTTCTGTAGCGCACTTGTTTTTTTTCTGGTGTATTTATAGAACTCCGTAACATCCGCTTGTGACGTGTGCCGCATTAATCTCGCGAGAAAAAATTTAATCCCGTTAAAATTCATTTAAATTAATGCCAATAAAAACACGCTAAACTGACAGCTCTAATATATATATATATATATATATATATATATATATACACGCACACGCACACACACACACATGGTATTTTCCACACTATAAGGTGCACGAACAAGCGTCCAATTTTCTCAAAAGCGGACAGCGCACCTTATTGTGCGGAAAATACGGCATACATATTACCTCACTCATGTTTGGAAAATGGCTCACTATGTTTGACTGCACCGTAATTTTTAATCTGGATAAAGACAAGAAAAGAACGACTACTTGCCTCAGTTGATTTGAGAAGGTGGCCGTACGTCATCACTGTGTGTAATACAGGGCTTGAGGTAAGAGGGGTTAAAGCTGGATGACTTAGTTGTCTCAGACTGCCAACATTATTCAAACAACATACCTGTTTTTTTCCCTCTAAATGTACAGTATGAAATTGCAACATTCAAAACCTGGGTATGTCACATATGATGATTTCGAGTAAACTGTACCTATCATAGGTTGGACCTAAACAGCCTAACAAAAGTAATTTTTCCCTGTTATGGATTTCACTTTTCACATCTTTGTTCTTAATCTAAACAGTAATTTGAAATTCACGTGGCATTTCAGTACTTCATCAATGGTGTGACTCTTCTACTGTCCTGGAGCTTTCCACTTAAGGCCTACTATTTTGCACCATCTGACAGTATTTTGCCCATTTTACAAGTCACGCTCGTAAAAACCGCCAATTTGTCAGGAAAATGATGACGTCTTCCTAATCACCACTGAAATTATTAGTACTATCAGCATCTTAAATAACCGTCCTTAGAACAGTAAAAGAATTAACTAAACAACATTAGGGACACGGACATGCAAAGGCGACCATGCATGTTCCCTCCATACATAGAATTGGCCTTCATGCCAAATTGTTGCTCATGCAAGTGCGTGTACAGTGCACAGATTGATTATCGAATTCCACCTGGACTGCATCACCCTGGTTTCCGTGGGCCTTGTAACAGAAAGGAGCATAGTACAGGAGGAAATTGTCCATCAGGAATCATTCTAATTTCTGTACAAGGCCTTTCATCCCTTCTTTTCTCTACTGGGAGATTTCATGAGGAAATCCCGCTCATGTTTGGACATGGAGCGCAACTGTCCCAAAACAGAACCAGACCCTAACGAGTGGGGAGCCAAACTAAGTCAGGCAGGCTTAGGCACGAAAACAGAGACAAAGGCCATCCGGATCACGCAGCGACCCCTCAGCAAGAGCTGGTGATGAGGGAATACGTGCAGGTTGATTCTTTTTGTCTTCTCTGATTATAATACTAACTGTGGGAGGCTCTGTTCAGTGTCCTTTCGTGATCCAACACATATTGTTTGATAAAAATTGCTCAAAAGTTCACAGAGTTTTTGGAAGAAAGGAGAGCGTGTGTTTGATGTATTAGCAGAACTGCTGCTGCACAGGGTAAAAGGAAAAGCCCGTCCAGGAAGGGTCTGATCCTCTAAGGCCTGCGCTGCCTCAAACACTTGTCAAACACCAGGCAGATGGACAGCTGAGTGGCTACGACAGATTGGATCACAGAAAAAGGCCAACAAGAATCACTGTTGCTCAGCTCATCTATCCAGACATGGCTCTCAAAACTCCTGTCAATAATCCCCCTTGCGTCTCACTCAAACACAAACAGAGGGCTTTGGGCCATATGCCAGACATTTTCTTGTTGGCTTTAGATGTGTATGATTACAGTGCAATTTCAACGGTCATTTCAAGGTCTCACCTCACTGAGGTTTGTGTAGCCTGGAGATACAGCACAGGAAGGTGAAAGGAATTAAATCAAAGTGAGACCCAAGATCCCACAAATCCAAGAGAGATGTCCAAGGTCTTTTGGGATCATGGACCTGAACCTTGCGACCCAGCAAGAAAGTGCTGGGTGCAGACAGTGCAGCTTCTTGACAGTAATCCCCCAATTGTGTCTTGGGTTTTGCTAATCATTCAGTTATGCCATCCTTCCACCTCTGTGGACCACCAGTGTCAAGAACAATGATGTCCAATCTTGTTCTTCTCAGGGTGATAGAATAAACAAAATGACAGGACACAAGGGCCGTTGCCATTCTTCACCTTGTGCCTATACCAATATATATAAGCCAAAACCAATCCACCAGTTTAGCTAAATATTATTAGCTATGAGACTGTATATCAATGTGTCCAAGTCAAGGCCCGCGGGCTAGATCTGGCCTGCCACATCATTTTATGAGGCCTGCAAAAACAAATCAAACGTGTCAAGTTCCATGATGCTTGCTAAAGTCTGAACCAAAATTTCTAATTGTCATATGTAATCCACAATAACAGTCATTATTCTTGACTTCTAATTTTAAAGCTAGGTATCCACCAATTTTTTGTGCACTGATTATGTTATATGTGGAGGTGATTCAACATTTACTTTCCAAAATTCATTAATGGCCCTCAAAGGGAAACTGTAACTACAATGTGGCTTGTGACAAAAATGAGTTTGACACCCCTGCTATTGTTTTGACACACAGTGGCTATACAGTGCCATGTCTTTGTTCGATAAAAAAATGAGACCAGAATAAATCATTCCAAAGAGGCTGACAAGGGTTAAAGAAGCTGCAGATATTTCAAGCAAGTATGTCTATTGGCTATTTAGTACTTGTGATAACCTCCATACTTCATTTGTCTGCACTATGGGGTCGAGTGCCAAGACAAGTACATTAAAAAAATAAATAAATAATGCTTGAGATTTCACAATTGCTTTTAAAAAATTGTGTTATGGGCTGATGATATAGATTACAGACAATTCTAACATGTGATCACAAACGATTCTAATCAGTGGTGGCATGCTACTCGTCATGGGTCCTACAAACCAAACAGGTCCGAGTTGTTACTTGTGAAATGGAGGGGAGTACTTGGCAGTTGGGACAAACAAACGCCACACTGAGGAATATGCTTCAAGCTGCGTTTGCTCGGTGGCGTTGTTAACCCCCCTGTTGTCCTTGGGTCAAAATGACCAGTCACCGTGTTAAAAACGCCCCAAAACCCCCTAAATGATATTTTTTTTCAACTTGAAATTGTATTACTTTTCCTCGATTGGCCCCAACTGCAGAAAAAATTGAAGTGTTGTTTTTATTCACATTTCCATGGAAGCTGTATTCGGGTCAAAATGACCCACAAGGCAAATAGGATTGAAATCAAGGTCACAAAGTTACTTACACACCATAGAATTTTTCACTGTTTAAGTTCTGTCTCAAATCAAATTAGTAGAACACTAGAACAAGAGAGTAGCAGACATAAACAAGACAAGATAGGTGGCGTTCTGGTAGATGGCAGAACTCTTTTTTGTGGATTTCAAGGGGTTATAAAGGTGCTACAGATGACAGTACTCCGAATTCTCTCTGTGCTCACGCCATGAGTGTGCTTTATGACATTGAAGAGGCTTTAGAGCTGATTTTTTTCTGCTGTCCAGCAAGACAACTGATTCAGAAGAGGAAGTAGAGGATGTATCAGAAGAAGATGGGGAGGAATATAACCCAGAGTATGATGAATCATCTTCAGAACAAGAAGAAATCCCTGAAGCTGAAAGAGAGACTTTTCTTTCAAAAAATGGCAAAATAACATGGTCCTCAGCAGCATACAACCAACAAGGTAGGCATGCAGAACAAAACGTACAGGAGCTCCTGAGAAACCTGATGATCCACCTTCCACAGCCACTTCCCCAGCGAGGGCAAGTAAGAAGAAGAAGAAATGCCAGTTCTGCCCTCAAAAGAAGGACTCTAAAACACTTATTTTGTCCTATAGGTGAAAGAAATATATATTGCATACTGCGCTACATGTGCTAATTAGTTGAATGGGTTATCTTAGTTTTCATATTTTTGTCTTGTATTGTCCTAAATAGTTTAGTGGAGAAAAAAAAAGAAAACAACTTTTGTCATTGGAATGTGCTAATTAGTTGAATGGGTTATCTTATTTTTCATATTTTTGTCCTGTATTGTCCTAAATAGTTTACTTGAGAAAAAAAAAAGAAAACAACTTTTGTCATTGGAATGAATACAAATGCATCCATAACTCATTTTCACACATTTTTTTCCCTTTCTTAAGCTATAGAAATCCAAGTGAAGAGGGAGAACTATATCACACATAATGTGGTGAAGGACAAGTTGTTTATTCAAGTAATATAAAATTTGGTGTTTAAAATTCAATTTAGCTGCTTATTTAGGGGGGGTTAATGAAGATCGTCATTTTTACCCGGAGGACACAGGGTGTGTACAGGAAATGAGGACAACAGGAGGGTTTTAAACATTCCCCTCGGTCTGTACTGATCCTCTCCTCTAATCCTCATCTCTGCGCCTCCAAACAAGTATTTTAAAATAAGCATTGTCATCATTGAAGACGGAATGAGAAGTAGCCTAAATGTTCGACAGCAGATGAGCAAGAACAGAAAAATGGAAAACAATATTAAGTGCTCAGCTAATGTTGTGTCGCGAAACACTAGAAAAGGGGCTTTGGTGAACAGCACACTTTTTACAGAAGTGTGGCTGGAACTGTCTTAAAGCGGAGAGCAACCAGCCTAAAACAACTTAGCAATTAAACAACTTAGCAGATAAAATAAGTGTCTGGGGAGACAATAATAGTTCAGCGAACAGCAACACATTGTGCACAAATCCCTAAAACGCAGAAATGAATTAGTTACGTCAGCCAGGATGAGGTCAAAAGTATATTATTTTATTGGCTATATTTGATATTATAGTACAAATAATATTAACTTTTCCATTTATGTTTTATATTTACAGTGATCTATTTGTGAGTGGCTGCTCTACATTGAACCCTACAGTGCTGATTGTGGTGATGTACACATTTATGGGCCTTTCAAAAACATGATCCTTATTAATGAAACCAATTTCGCTTTGCTGTGGGACTATATTTATGTTATTTGTTAAAGTTATTTCGTTAAATAGAAGATAAAGTTGTTATGTTTACTTGAAAATGTATTGTGAATCAAATCTAAAATAATAAAATCAATATCCTGAAATCATTCAGACCGTGTGCAAACAGCATTTTTCAGAACTAGATCGAGATTATACCAACAGTGAAGCATGGTAGTGACCACATCATACTTTGAGGCTTTTTTCTGTGACCTCAGTCAAGGTGGATGGAATTAGGAAGAGTGCCATATACCAGTCAATGTGACCGTCTAAAAAAAAAAAAAAAAAGCCAGGAAAAGCCTATTTGAGCAACCAAAATGTATTTGACATCTTGACGGTACATCTTAACTCAGTTAATGCCAAAATGTAAAAATATGTTTGCATATTTCCATTCATTTAGTGCCAATACGTTCTGGGTGTTTATTTTTTTTAATATTATAAAGTGCTTTGTTGTGTGGGGTGTGGTATGCTTGCTGATTCTACATCTGTCACGTTACGCACGAAACAGGAAAAGGGGACTGCTTCATACGTAACGGAGAAAACGAAAACAAGCGGATCCCCGAAATAGCAGACACCGACAAGTACTTTGTAAAAACAATATTTATTACAAACAAAAATCCCGCCTAATAAACAACAGAAAACGCTGGTCAAAGAACGATAGCCAAGAAACGAAAAAACGCGACAACAGAAAACGCTGGTAAAAAAAACGAGAACTGGGAAATAAGAAAAAACGACAACAGAAAACGCTTGCAAAAAACGGCAAGGAACGTATGTTGACACAAATACTAGTTCACGCACGATAATATAAAGATTCCCTTGGGACGACGAAAATGTAACTAAACCGCAAATGGTATCGAATAGTGATGGGTCCAGCGACACCGATGCATTGACACATGCGCCGGGCTCACAGAGCAAACCACGTGTCGATGCATGTGCTGGCTCATTACGTCACGTGATTGACACATGAACTGCGTTGATACAGTCCAGGCTTCTAATTGACACACCGGCTGCGTTGACACAGTCCAGGCTGCTAATTGACACATCGACTGTGTTGACACAGTCCAGGCTGCTAATTGACACATCGACTGCGTTGACACAGTCCAGGCTGCTAATTGACACGTGAACTGCACCGGTGCAGTTTAGACTGCATCGGCTGCTTGGCACAGTACAGGCTGCGCCACTTAGTCCAGGGGGCGTCGACTCAGTGCAGAGGGCGTTGACGCAGCAAAAGCCCGCCACACAGTGTTTATAAGGAACACCTGCCGAAACAAGCCAGACCTCACTCACGCTCGCTTGTCGAAGCTCGTGTCAGTGCAGACTTCGTGTTCGTGCCTTGCCTTCCTTGCCGATTATGGAGCAGAGACGCAAATCATCCGCCATGTGGGACCATTTTGATGTCCTGGAGAATAAGGTATTATTTATTTATTTATTCAAATCGCCTTCTGTCGCCGAGAGCCTCTCGGCGAGAGGCACTCGCCGAGTGCCTCTCAGATTATTGACGTGTTGTACCATTCTAATCCGAATACATTTCAAGGTAACGCTTAGTTACTTCTTATTCACATTTCATTACAGGTGAAATGTCAAATTTGCCAAGTCAATTCGCCAACAGAAGCACCTCCACCATGCTGAGGCATTATCGGGCCAAGCATGAGAATGAAGTTCGCGATACACCCGGTATTACGCCAGGTATACAAACGTTCTCATCTTTTCACGGTTGCTATGTTGATGATTAATTGACAATCAGTAATTATTGGTTGACTCTCCACTCCATGTTTGACAATCAAGGTTCCAGGAAGCAGCTGTACTGGAAGGACCAACACACTTCTTTCCCAAACCTCTCCCACCTCGCAAAGGAGTTCCTTTGTACGCCAGCCACATCCGTCCCTTGTGAGCGTGTGTTCTTCACAGCAGGAGAAATTGCTTGTAAAAGACGCAACAGGCTGAAGTTTAAAACATTGGAGCATCTTATTTTTCTCAATAAAAATGTGAAATCAAAGCCCACAAGCATCCTCATTCAAATGATCTTCACATTATTTGAACACATTGAATGTTGCAAAATGAATGCATGGATGTGAATGATATTGTATACACTTCATCAAATCGATGAATGACTTTATGAAAATGTCTTGGAACAGTTGTAGATGCAAAACCGTGCTGGCAGCTACATAATAGATAATAAAAGAAAAATATCCCAAACCATAGGGATCCTCCCAAAACTAAGGATGTGCTGAATAAGAAATCCTTGTACACACTTTTATTACTTCCATATTTGACCTAGTGTGTGGAAATATGGGGAAATGCCAGTAAAACACTGTTTTAAAACTACAATACAAAGCAATCAGAACAATCACTGGCTCCAAATAGACGGAACCCACAAATCCACTGTTTATCAAATTAAACAATGAAATCTCATGACCTGGTTGACTTCAAAATCGCCCAATTAATGTACAAAGCACACAATAACCTCCTTTGCCAAAACATCCAGAAGCTTTTTAAAATTCGAGAAAGTTGTCATAATTTAAGGGGTACTAACCTATACAGAAAAATCCAAAACACGAACAAACATCACGCAAAGGAGTGTATCTGTAATAGGTGTAAATCTGTGGAATGATTCTGAAACGGACCAGTAAAATGAGTAACTCTCTTGCTGAGATTAAAAATGAATTTGAGAGTAGTACAAGACAACTACACAAATCAGAATTAAGCTAATAAATTCGATACACCCATGAAATATAGCAATACATCAGGAATACATTGATGAGATTATTTAATATATTAATGAAATGTAGCATCCATTATGAATATGAGAAAATCGACATATACTTGTGCTCCAATGAGTATGTAGTGTATATACAAACCTAAAGTTGTAAAAATGTATAAGTACAGCATACATAAGGGTAAAAGCATTTGCTGATATGTAGACTTTCTTTTCTATTTTGAAAAATGATCAATTCATATATAAGAAGGGGTAGGACTCTAGGTTTTTTTTTACTTCTTTCTACTCCTTTGAACACATATTTGTGATGATGACTATTTTCTTTTCCTTTTTTTATATCTTACCTTCACTTTTTGCCAATTTATTACCGAATTGTATATTTTATATGTTCAATAAACAAAAAAATTATCAGTCAGTTCAGTCTGTTGAGTGGGTTGGATGCAGGGATCTTGAAGGTCCAGCAGGTGGCAGTGGTCAGTGACACAGTATCAGCACAGTATCAACACAGTGTGTCAGTGTGTCAACACGCCTCATGAGGCCTCATGGACCCATCACTAGTATCGAACAATAATTTGTGTAATATGGGCAACAGCAGTGGCACGGCATGTAATACTCCGGCAATGGGTCGACCGCCGGAGCGCCTAGATATAGCAGGTGCAATCACTGGCAAATAGGCAGCAGGTGTGCAGGCGGCAGAAGTGAACGCGTGTCACCTGCCACAATGTCGCATGGTGACGTGCGGGAGCAGTGTGCTCGTGAGAACATGGATGAATACCGGCAGCAAACTCTAAAAAAGAGATTTTCCAAATCAAAAAGATGACAAAGTCCTTTCGTCATCCTTAAAAGGAAAGCGGGTCTATACTTGCCACTTTGTTGTGTCTGAAAGTCTCCACCTTGGCTCATTGCTCATGGACAAGATTGGGTCGGAAACCAAAGTCTTGCTCAAGAATTACTAGATGTAATTAAAAGCTGTAATGTGTCTGTAAAACTGACAGCCAGATATAGAGATAGACAGGGAAGGGGAGGGTGAAAAGAGGAGGAGAGCTGAGAATGAGCTTCTGGTGGATGAGTTTGAGTTGCTGCAACTGTGCACCAGATGTTTTCGGGCACCCCTGTTCATATTTCCTTCTTCTCTCCTCAAGTCAAGATCACTGGAAGCAGACAGCATGCAGAGCTGCTCTCAACTATGTGCGCCACATCCTCCTCTATGACATGCATGTTTGTTCCCTAGGCCGCCTCGCTGACTGAAATGTAACAAGCAAGCCAGTGTTGAGTCCTATCTGAGACAGGAAAGGAGTGGAAACAAGACCAAGCAAAAGTGCTGCTAATGTCGTGACAGACTCTTCCTGTGAGGTTGTATTGTTACTTGATGACTTTTGTTTCTCACAGGCAGTTTGAGAATGGGCGCATATGATTCCTCATCCGTATGGTGGGGGTTATGATGAAAGTTTTGTGGCAGATTGGAGAATTGTCAGCAGCAATGTAGTGGAGGTCTGGCAGACTCGTAGGAGCTTGGGTTATCTAAATATGAGGTGAAATACCCTGACACCGGGCCTATTTAAAGTGAGGGTTACATCGCTATACAGTCGGGTGACAAATTGAGGTGAGCGAGCAGCCAGAACAGCTCTGGCATTTATTCCACAGATTTCTGGAAGTCCGCGGGAGGAATACAAAATCATTCTTCCTCAGATCTTTTCTCTTTTGGTGGTGGAGAGTACTGTCTCAAAAGTTTAGCCAAAATGTCCCAGTTAAATTGAGATTAAATAGTTTCACTTGACCATTCACCCATTAAGTGGTGCATGTTGTATTTCAAACAATCTGCCTTGGTTTCTGCACTAATTTCTTCATGTTTTGTCTTTTGTTATCCATCAGTGGAGACTTGCAGTTTTTTGTTGTTACTTTTTTTTAAAATTTGAAATCCAACTTTTGGATTGAATTCCAAGTTTCTGGTAACTCTAATGTTTTGTTATCAAATCAGTATCTAAATCGATTTATTTGAGCGACAGTTATAACTACACACAGATATTTCATAATGTTATTATCGTCATCGTTATTATCAATTTTTACATCAAGAAATACGATTTCAACATTTTCAGCATTCTCTTTTGTGATCAGAAAACATCATGAATCCATTAAAGCAGGGAAGACAAAGGTTGAAAAAATGTTCATAAATACATTTAGAAAAAGTTTTTACTCGTTTTATGATGGATGTTCTCAAACTATCTATTCATTTATTTGCCAAAGCTACTCTAAATAATGTCCGATGGCTGAACTAATATCACAACATTGAATTTAGAAACGTTATTTTTTTTACTGCACAGAGTACAACTGATATCAAGATGCATTGTGGATGTCGAATATTCTCACTGTAAAAAAGTGGCAAAAAAACTCTACAGGTACTTCAAAATAATTAGAACATATGATGTTGAGTGCAGGATTTGCCCAGCAGGCTTGAACTTGACTTATGTGGTGTTGGTTGTGAAAAACAGTTTAAACTGCTCATCAAGTAAAATACTCTCCAAACATGTACTGTAATGGGTAATATCAGCCCATAGAATGCTCAGCGGGGGTAAATTGTCATGGTTCTGTTTGTAACCAACAGGTGGAACTGTAGGGCTCCGCCTGCAGCTGCACACCTGTTGGTCATTGTGTCATTCGTGGTTTAAAAGGACTTGGCATGGCCACTCGGTGTTGGGTCATTGTATTTGTTGCTGTTTCTGTTAGTTTTCTGCTTCAGTAATGGTTTTTGGTTGTTACGTTGGACTATTTTTGTTTTCAAGATTTTGTTTTTTATTTGTTTTTGTCAGTGTTTTGTTAATACAATTTGTCATGCTCAAATGGCTTCTCCTTCCTGCCTGCTTTTTGGGGTCCTCCACCAGGACCGCAATGCGACATAAAGAGGGAAACTTGTTCAGTGTCTTTCTTGGTGTCTTCTTCCCTACTCAGGTTTGTTGTTACTTTGCCAGCAGGTAATGCTGATTACCTGCTGGCACCCCCCCCCCCCACCCCATAGAATACATTTTGTGATTTCTTCTCTTGATTTTCTGTTTGCCGCATTATGTTTGCTTTTCTGAGTGTCTTTTTGAAGTCATCTTTGATTTATGTTTTCGGGGGCGGTCATTGAACGCCTCTCGAGCAGAAGGCACGAAGACCGAGAAGGAGAAGGATGTGCCTGTACAGTAGTTGCTTGAGTTGTGTATGTTTTCAAAAGAACCAACACGACAGCTCTTTGTTTTGTTTTGCGTGTGAACGCTCCGCAAAATTTGCTGCGGTGTAAGATATATCGCAACAAAAGACATCGGTGCAGCACCGAAGCAAATGTGTGCCGTGTGAACACCCCTAGACTCGCTCCTACCTGCGCATATGGAGTGGTCTTATTAAATTAAATTAAGGCATGGCTCCCCTAGTCACAACAGGCCTCCACGTGAGCCACACGTAATCACTATGAGAGGGCAACTGTCAATTAATGCTCTCTTGCAAAAAAAATTCTCACTTGGCTCCCGCTGGCAGGAAGAAGTGATCCAAATTGTCAATGATATTAGCCTTGTCAGAGATAACCCTTAATCAACATCCACCATTTCATTGTGGCAGATTTCGCCATTTCGTCAGAGCAGGATTCGTGATTCATGTACAAGTCCTCCCATGTCTAAACATTCGAAAGTAGATCAAAGGATCCTGAAGGTAAGTACAAGCAGTGGTATTAATATTTGAACAGTGGCCATAGTGCTTGCTGTAATCCAGATGCTTTGCCTGATTTATGGAGTAACTGCACCATCACCTCTCTTGCTGAGATAAGAAAAACATGCTCAATTTGAGACTAGTGTAGACAGTGGTGAGCTTGTGCATACTATGGGTTGTACAGTCTAGCTGACAAGTTCACTTCTCATCTTTACAACTCAGAAATTACGTTAAATGTGTGACACTAGAAAGTTGCCAATCATGTATTTTTGTGATGAAACTTTTATATTGAGTAAAGTAGCTTATCTGCAAATATGGCACTCTGGTTCGAGAACATCCACCTTCAACATCCCCCGGAAACATGGCTGTGGTGTCGTGGAGCAAGACACAGATAACCTAAACTGCTCCCCCGGCGATGAAGTAGCTCCCCGCTACAGTGTGCGTCACTATCAGAGATGTTTTTTGTGGACACGACTATGATGGGTCGAATACAGAGGTCAAATTTTGTGTCTGTCTGTCTGTCTGAGTATGTACATGACAAGTAAAGATTCTTCTCCCGGCGAGAGGATGTTTACGCAGATAATGCCTGTGTATTGCTGCTGTGGTCATTGTTTCCTGCATTCATGAAGAGAAGCTTACGCCCTGCCATCTGTTTGAACCTCTTGATAGGACACACACTTTCAAAGTGGAAACAGAGCAGGGTATTATTCCACTCCACATGAAGACGTCCTTGATTATTTGCAAACACAACAAATTCCCACCTTGCAAAACCCGCATCGGCGGTGGGCCCAGAATGAGGACGGGGTTCCCTGTTGGACCAAGTTAAGCAAAGTTTACCTGTCTATTCCAATGGAAAGCAAACTGAGAGAGAGAATTTTGTTCTCTGGCTGTAATTGCCATCACCAGAAAATGTGTGTTCTAACCTGTATGTCCTAGGTAAATGTATATATGATATATGTATATATGTGTAAATATGAGCTGTCCATTATCGGTGAATATGGATTATTGTAGAGCATTCTCTGTTACCCTAAAACAGTTTTGTGTTTTCATGGGGAGATATTTTGAAGCAGATGGTTCACAGACAGTGATGATAAGATGGGGCGCACAGCATTGTAGAGTCACCCCAGACCCTGACAAGCTTCTGACAGAGGTTCCCACCAGTCAAACATAATCTTACATGGTCTGGCTCTGGATTTACATTTGCTCTTGTGCCAGCCAGACGAGAGCAAAGACTAAAGTAAATAACCTGCCCCTTCTCATATCCAATGGGCTTCAACATGGTCAAATATGTTTTTCTACGTTGCCCTCTGGAGGAGTGACAAGGTAGTAATCACAATCGTGCAGCCTTTAAAGTTTTCTGTATGGTAGGATACACGAGAAAAGTGTGGCAAAAAGAATGAGATGATCTTGATGACAGCAGAGAGTTAATGATGTTTATTAACGGTAACACCCATGCATGGCATGACAGAAAGGATTTGTGGTGACAGCATATTGGAGCTCAAATGACAGACAATTGGATATGGGGAGGCTTGGCCTGCTTTGGGGCCCACAGCAAAAAGAGTGTCTCTGGTTACACAAATGAAAAATCAAATCCCTCACTGGAGCCTGATGCTTGGGTACAGGTATCGAATCCATTGGCTAGATCTAATCAAACCTTTCAGCGTTTGCATCAAACGTCTTTTTATGACTGTCAGCGCCCTGCAAGGTGCATTTTGCCTAAACTGGAATGGGCTTCAGTTTGCCTGTGCTTCAGCACATTAAGGTTGGTTCTTTAAAAATGTGCCCTTGTGTTTTTTTTCTATCAGGGCTGTGTCACGTTATAGCGCCTATAATGATAATGATGCAAAAATGCACAACACCGCAATACTTGACGAAAAAGTTCCCTGGATTTATGTGGATGTTTTGAATATTAAAGGTGGGACCTACAGCAAACCACAATGCATTTTATTTATCACATGCAAGAAAAGGGCTGCACCTTAAGCTTGTAACTATAAAGAAGAGATTTAATCACTTAAAATGTACCGTGACTGAAATTAACCGATGAAGTTCAAAATAGTTTCAGCAGCAGATTTAGCTCCTGCTGACAGGCAGCCAGAGACCGTTTTGTTTGCACAAATACATACTACAGCCTGTAAACTGTAATTACTGCTAAATGCCCAATGATGACATTTTGAGGCTCATTCCTAGTTTCCAAATTGTTCAAAGACACATTTGAATGTCTATACTGATCACAAAAGAGACATAAACAAAATCAGAACATAAGAGATTGTTTCAAATAGAATTTTAAAAAACTGTTTCCATCAGCTTGCTTAAAGGCCCCTTTATCATCCACTTTTTTTCTCCCAGTTTTATGCATAACATACAGTATGTCCAAATGAGTTTGACATCTACGCAGCAAGGACACCGGGCATCACCATGTAGATGGGAAACATTTTCCTCAAAGGGGGTGGGGCCATAGCCTTTGATGGTGTGGTGGTACACTGGCCTGACTTGTGTGCGGGCAGCGTAGGATCGGTTCCCACCCAGTGCCGATGTGAATGTGAATGAGAATGGTTGTTCGTCTCTATATGTGCCCTGTGATTGACTGGCGACCAGTCCAGGGTGTAGTCCACCTTTCGCCCGAAGTCTGTTGGAAGAGGCTCCAGCACCCTCCGTGACTCTATACAGGATAAGCGGTGTTGAAAATGGATGGATGGATGGTCCATAACCCTGTTAGAGCCGCATTAGGTTTCACTACATGCAGCCTCAGTTCTGATGACAGCCCGGTATCCCTTGGGGAAATGTTTTCTAACTCCATATGGTGATACCTCAGGGCCACCCAGTTTCTTCTCTAAGGCAGCCCGACGAATCCACAGCATCCGACTGGTTCTCAGGGGTATTCTGATTTTCTTGTTAAATGCATCTGCGCGGTGACATTGCACAACCTTGCAGCCGCCATTCCAATGGAGTCAACAAAATGAAGAGACGGTGGCCACAAGATGGCAATATATTGGGAACTAACCAATCAGAGGGAAACTATTTTCCACATCAACTGAAGGACAACAATTGGATTAAACTTATTTAGGAGTTATTTCTATTTTTTTGGATATCAAAGACTATAAAGAGAAAGAGTGAAAGAGAGAGAGAGAAATTTTTATCAAGAAAAACTTAAAATGCAGTTGGGAAGTCGATGTTTCCTCCTTGTGAGCTGTGCATTATGCAGTTTGCTCCGCTCACATTATTTTCTGAATGCAGCCTTTCAATAGCAGCTAGTGCTTCAACTGTTTACTTTTGTTGTACTGCTTGACACATCTGTTACTCCATTTTTTTGGGGCACTCTGAATGACTAAACGGCGTATGAATTTCTTAACGGTCTGAGTGAAGTAGAAGTGTATTTCCGAATGCACTCTTATTGAGAGATATGGGATTTGGGGGACAGACAAGTTTTTTCTAAACTACGCCTCCTCTGCCCCATAATTAAATACGTAAATAAAATAAAAATCAACATATTTCGTATGTTTCCGATTTCGTATCGGTAATCGAGTGGTTAGCGCGTCAACATCAAGATGTAGAGGTGCAGGGTTTGATTCCGACTCCGGCCTCCCTGTGTGGATTTGCATGTTCTCCCCGTGCTTGCGTGTGTTTTCTCCGGATGCTCCGGTTTCCTCCCACATTCCAAAGACATGCATGGCAGGTTAATGGAACACTCTAAATTATCCCTAGGTGTGAGTGTGAGCTCGGATGGTTGTTCATCTCTGTGTGCCCTGTGATTGGCTGGCAATCGGTTCAAGGACTACTGCCTGAAGACAGCTGGGATAGGCTCCAACAACCCCCGCAACCTTTGAGAGGACAAAGCGGATCGGAAAATGGATGGATGGATGGACATTTCGACTGGCCCTACTGAGAAGCAAAATAATAAGAAAACCCGCAATAACCGATGATGTAACGAGGGAACACTTTCTTTAGCCATTGGAGCAATGTGAATGAAATGAAATGAGATTAATCAATGACTGCCACCTACAACAATGCATCATAATACCGACTCATATCAGATGTTGACTTCATTTAAAAGTCGCGAGCAGGTTACAAATGCTCTCCTTGATTTCATAGTCCATGGCAACTTTACCTTCCCACAGTGCATGACATATAGTGCTGGAGCAGCTAGTAACGAAGCATGTATTTTGTGATGCCTTACAAGCTATATCAAGAGTGGAATGCAAACCGAAATTTAGGATTCCTTATTTATCAAGAGATGGTCTTGAAAGATAGTTACCGATCATCTTAAAAATAGTTGTGGAAGTACATCCTTGTTGTGGTTGTGAATACCACTGATTTCTCTTCTTTGGCAAAAGCAACAATTATTTTATGTAATCAGTGTTTAGAAGGATGGAGACTGTAAGGGGGTTCATAGTGGCTTTATAGAGGTGGAAATTAAAATGATAATCATCATCATCGTCATTATCGTATAGTTAAAGTTAACGCCGATGTGTCAGACCTGTTATATACATTTTTAGAGCTGTATTTATTTAGTCTCTGTTTAACCCAATCATGCTATTTCTCCCTTGCAATGCTGACTTCAAGGCAACTTGGGCTTCAGCGCCTTGTTCAAGAAGACTTCAACAAGGGAAAGTCAGAGAAGTAATCTGAACCGGTGAGGCTTTTGTCACTGGGCAACACGTTCCACCACCTGAGCCCCAGTCACCCCATAAATATTATGTGACATGACTCAAAAGTTCAGGCAAGCAAGCAGATAAAATGTATACTGTAGATTTATTTTGGGTACTTTTTTCAACTAAAGCCAGAAAAGCTGACTGTATTGTCATACAAGTGGAAAATTACATTTGTCTATACCGTACTATACTGTATATTCCTTGAATAAGTATAAGCTAGCTGATGGGAGCACAATACATTGTCAAACTTCGAAAGTTGACTTCAATGCAGCTTGACAGTTGTATGAAAACAACATATGGTATGCTACCATATATTTTCTACATCCTCCACATGAAGGATGAACCTCCATCTTTCGGACTGAGTGAAGAATCAAGACACCATTATTGTGGCAACACCAGCTGAGAACAGCTAATGAATCCCAGCAGTGTTAGCGATGTGCACTGTTTACACTGACCTGCAACTTATATGGAACGCATCAGACACGGTTTACACCGCTCTTAACATTTGCTGTAAAAACAAGTTGCCTCTTGACATTATCTGCAGTTCTGCACTTTAGTTTCCATGCTTGTGTCTAGTTTCTCAGAGGGACTAGATCATTCCGGACATAAGGAAAAGAACACGATCGGCCACATCGTTCCTGTATGTCTCAACTGAGCTTGAAAACAGAGGTGAATCAATACCGTTCAGTGTAATTCAGCTGCTTAGAAATGCATAAGTGATACATACTTCTCTTCTGTTGTTTTGTATTTAATTCTCCTGTCTGTTTAATCCACAAACTCCATATGGGGTTTCATAATCCTCCGCTTAACAAACACATTTGTGTATGGTGTCTAAAGAACTATGCAGATAAAAATTTTCATTTTTAGATTAGTTTCCACATTTGACTGCTATAAATCCTTCTTATAGATTCCAAAGCTTACATTTCAAGTAGGTCTAGCGATGAATGGAGAGAGGGTTGTTGCTGTTTTTTTCTTTTTTCTTTTTCTTTTTCTGGTCAAACTGGCTGCAACATGTCAACCGTCGCCTGCCTTTCAGCCCTCTCATGCAATATGACAAAAGCAGTATGTTTTGTGGAAAGAGATGATTTTCCGATGCCAAGTCAATGTCTTTTTGTCTTTTTTGACTTCTACGTCCCATTCAGCTTGTGTAGTTTACATTTTCTACATAGTATTTATTTCAAGGAAAGAGTGTAATATTTCATTGGCTTTTGTCAAGTGGGGATTTTCACAGGCAGTTAAGCAGTGGGGAATTAAGAACACATGCCAGAGAAATGTACAGTACCTCTATTAAACCATGTCACAAGGTTAGGAACTGCTGGGATGTACATCCAGTGAGACTTTTACACGCAGCTTTAAACCCGGACAAAGAGATGTTCCTCAATAAGGAACCATACTGAGAGATTTACAGGGAGCATGTTAGTAGGGGGGTGGCCCGGTAGTCCAGTGGTTAGCACGTCGGCTTCACAGTGCAGAGGTACCGGGTTCGATTCCAGCTCCGGCCTCCCTGTGTGGAGTTTGCATGTTCTCCCCGGGCCTGCGTGGGTTTTCTCCGGGTGCTCCGGTTTCCTCCCACATTCCAAAAACATGCGTGGCAGGCTGATTGAACACTCTAAATTGTCCCTAGGTGTGAGTGTGAGTGCGAATGGTTGTTCGTTTCTGTGTGCCCTGCGATTGGCTGGCAACCGATTCAGGGTGTCCCCCGCCTACTGCCCGAAGACAGCTGGGATAGGCTCCAGCACCCCCCGCGACCCTAGTGAGGATCAAGTGGCTCGGAAGATGAATGAATGAATGTTAGTAGGGGAACAAGTCGCTTTGTGAGGGATGAAGACGCAGCCTGCAGCTTGTTCCTCGGAACTGAGTCAACTACTTATGCTATTCGGACTTTATAATAATGCTTCATCAGTATCTTTCATGTCAGAGATTGTTGACTGTATTAACCATGCATACAAAAGAAGACTCTAATCTAACAGAGTAGTAAAATCTCTTGGAAAGGTCAAGTAGGTGAGGCAAAAGACATTGGGATGTATGCGGGGGTTAGGGGAAAATTTCCCTGACAAACGGGACAAGACTTAAGAAATAAATGTGCGGTCAAATCAGTTTCCAGAAGCAACAGCAGCAGCAGCAGCAACTTCTGTATCATTGAAATATGAGAAACCAACAGAGGTTATTGAGGTTTATTAACTCTTTCAACACTTCACTTTATCATGCCTCCGTTCAATGAGCAAGAGTACTTTCCTCTGTCACCTGGCATTTTGCTTTCTTTACTCAACAGCCGAAATGATAGCCACGAGAATTGCCTCTTTATTTGGCTGAATTAAACATTGAGACTTGTCTTATCCTCATGCAAAGTGTACAAGTGAGTACAATAAGGTTTAGCACATGTATTTTAAAAGCAATGAAAACTGAAGCCATCACACCAAATAGAGCGTTGAGCCATTGAAAAATGACTTCTTCAGATTTGACTTTCCATTTGATGACCCAACAAGCTTACTTTGTGCAACCGCAAATATATCTCAAATTGACGCGTGGAAACAGAGGCGACCATTGAGGTAACCTGCAGATCGTCCTTAAGGATGGTGGAAGAGTGGGGTGGGGGGGGGGGTATGCCTCAGAGAGAAAACTGTCTTGAAGCCCGCAATGGGAAATAACTTAAATTTCATGCATGGAAAAGCCACAGAAAGCCTAAATAGTGTAGCCGAAGAAAAAATTAAATAAATATTTAAAAAATCAAATGTGGCGTGTCGAGGATTCATGTTACAGGTGGAACGGTCAGATGGTGGACAAGGTCTGTGTCTGGAATTCAAAGTCGTCTGTCTTCGTTTATATTTGCAGCGTAAGCTTTTAATTTAATGTGGAGGCTGTACAAAGCATTTCAACATCGCCGTGTGACATCCCTACCTTTTCTGCAGTGTCTCATGGCCATTTTGCACCTGCGGGACTCAGCAATGGTGGGACACGGTATTGTGTCCTTGGGTGGTTTCTTTATAATGTGCCGAGTCCGGGTCTCCAGACCCCACCTAAAGCCGCAGGTTTTGTTTCTTCTGGTGCAAGCTCCCCAGTCACTCCACTGCCCGACCTCACAGCCATCTGTAAACGCACACAGTGATGCGCAGGGGAAACCACAGCAGAATGTCATTTTGAAGCAATCCACAGACCCCAGGTCAAGCTTTAGTACTGACTTTACTAGGATGACATGCACTTCTTGTTTGTGGTCTGCTTGTTTTTAGGATTCAGAGAAGAAAATTCAAGAGCATACAGCATATTTAAAACTTTGATGCGAACATGCACGTGTTTTTCATACTTGTGCTGTTACCTCCACACTCCATGGTGTCCTCCAGTGGGGCAAAGCCCTCGGGGCACTTGTCAAAGCATCGCCCTTTGTTGAGGTAAAAACCTGACTTGCATTTGGTGCAAAAATCTTTACTGAAGCAGGACTCACAGTTCTCTATCCTGCACCCTGGAGAGAGAAGGAGAGACATCAGGGTCCATCTGATCAGTCCTCTCATCTGGAGTTGATCCAGAGTTTTAGGGTTTGGGGAGTGGGGTTCTCAAAGGATTACATAGTCTGTGCCTCAGAAAAAGCTGACAGTGCCTTGTGAATCATTTCCCAGCAATGCACAGTAAATCTGGAGCTATTTGTCTTCTTTTGAGAGAGCAAACAAATGGTTTAGAGATAAGCAGAAACCTCGACCATGTCCTGCATGTCCACCTGACCTCCAGTTCATCAGCAGATTGCACCACCATCTAACTGTCAAGACATAAAAGTCAAGTATCCGTAAATAATTCTGTAAAGAACAGTATAGTTCAGATTTCAACAGTATGATTCGGAACAGTCAACATAGATCTGGCTTGCATATCCTCCTCGGGGAATGTGTGCCAGATTGTGATTGTGAATATAGTAAGTAGTGCAACATCAAAGCAACAAAAGTGTGTCGACTACCAATGAATTCAACAAGCTAGTACATACTACTGTAAACAAAGGCCGGCTGTCAGCTTTGTCTTGGTCAACACAAGTTAAAGTTCTTCTTATTAAATCCTTGTTATTGCATAGAAGTGATTAACTTCCCATCAGTTTGCAGTCTCTCTCTCTACCTCTTTGTTCCAGTTTACGGGAGTATGCCAAACTGTGTGCGCGTGTGTGTGTGTGTGTGTGTGTGTGTGTGTGTGTGTGTGTGTGTGTCTGTGTGTGTGTGTGTGTGTGTGCGTGTGTGTGTGTGTGTTTGTGAATGCAACTGTCACTGAAAGAAGGCTGAATAGGAAGTTCAGGTTTTGAACTACCAGTATGCTGCAGTCAGATGAATGCATGCGTTTGGGCTCTGAATTACACCTGTCATAATTCTTGCTTTTAATGGTGCGTCGTGTTCTTTGTATTTCTTTCATGACGTGCAAAAATGATTATGTTTACCAGTCAGGTCCAGTGCCATCCGATCCTTGTGTCTTATAAGTAAGTGGTTGCAACTGAGCATAAGCCTGTGAGTTTCTTGGAGCTTTTAAACATTGTTACTGTGATTTTCCATATGTGAAAGCAATAGACGCAGACGGTTGCACATTTGTCTGTGAGCCATACAGGGCCCAGGAAAAGGAAGGCTCTCACAATCACAACCCTTAATTACACCATCTTCAGCTAACCATCAGTCCTCCTCAACATTCCTCCAAAACGAGGGGGTCCCTCCCCGCATTACTTTGAACCCTAAAGTATGGCCTCAGCCCACTGAGTCTGGTCTCACGCTTTCCACAGCAGTCGAAACAAACCATGGACACACACATAGGCAAACACACAAAGCAATCAAATATGGTTTTACAATTGATTTGTGTGACAAAGGTTCATGACATACTGAAATGTGTTACAACACTGAGCGTAAATCAGGAACATCTTTGGTTATTTCATGTTCGCATACTGTTTTGTTGTGATTGAAATTATAATTTGAAATAATTCCACATTTCCAGTGACTTTTTTTATTTTAATTAAGATATCCTTTATTCGTCCCACACAATACAATGCCATGTGTGATCGCACAGTAACGCAGAGCTAGATTTGAGTAGAAATGTGTAAACTTGAAGAAAGTAAGAAAATATCTCTCCCTCTCGGCTACTCATCAACTGATTGAAAGAAACTACATCAGGCAGGTTTGATACAAACAGAGCACTCACTATTCAGACACTATTTGGGATGCAAATAAATCACAAAGCAATTAGAAAGCACAACGCTGTCTTTTACCCTTCACACCACCCAGGCCTGTCATCACCAGAGAGACTTTCAGCTCCCTAAAACAAAGAAACAAAAAAAGAGGTCTAATAAAAAGGAAGGGAACATCTGGCAGTACTCTCCAGCACTCGCAGCCTGATGTCCAATCCGAAGGTATATACAGTCAATTAAAGCTGGACGACAAGTTTACACAATCATTTCAACTTGAAGTTTAAACAATATCAAACAACAACAAAAACAACAAAAAAACTACCTGCATTTCACTGTAAAATGTAATGTAAACTCATAAAGGATCTGTGATGTAAAACTAAAGTGCTTGGACAGTTTGTTTTCCCAAATAAAAGATAGGTAAGAATGTACCCCCACAAGATGGATGAGGTGGATGGCACATCCACAAGCCTCCCTGGGATTTACAATGCCGAGAGGTAGAGCTTTAGAGTCGGAGGTCATCAGAGAATGGAATGAGTAGGGAAGAGATCATTATGACAGAACACTATCCCCTTGTCCAGTTATCAGGCAAAAGGCTATCTTGGACAGTGTAGGCTATCTTTGACACTGGAAAATCTCCCACAGTGACCACCAGCAAGTCTGCTGGCCAAGTCAGTGGATTGTTCAGCAGCTCCAGACACAGATACAGGGGAGCGGGTTCATTCTCCCAGTGGGATTAACCTCTGGACCACCTTTCAAGGCTTCACAGAGGTGCCTTTGGGAAACTAATGAGAAATAATGAGGTCATCAGATCTCACTGACGGTCCGGTGTTCCAAAGACTTAAAGACAGTATCATCATTATCTTATTGCCGGCTTCTGCCTGCGAGTTATAGCATGAAGGCAAGAAGATGTTGGCACTGTGAGAGGAAATTCAAAAGCCGCCGGGGCAATGAGATTACTGCGATGTCACTGATGCTACATAACTTGAGAAATCAAATGCATTTTTAACTTGAAACATGAGTCATCAAGAGTCATTTGTCACACAGTGGTACATGCTTGGCAGAAGCCTGGGCCTGAGCAGGAAGTGCACCAATTGTACCAAGGACATGCAAAACCTCAGGTCAGCTTCAGTCAAATTTTGTTCCGGCGCAGGCCAACAGCATCAAGTGGAATCATGCAGTTTATTTATATGAATCTTCACTGCTTCGAGAAAGGGTGCTAAAAAAACTAAACAAAAACAAATAAAAACGATTGATTCATCGACACAGAGTTCCAAACCGGGGTTTTAATACATCTGAGCAGGATACGGTTTCGTCACACCACTCATCTCAGACTCCTCCTGAAAGCCAACCAGACTTGATGTTGCATAGCAGGAGTGTCGATTTCTTAAAAGACCTGGCAATGGGAAAAGGAAAACAAGCCCTATTTTTTCCATTCTTTTCCTCCAAGATGAGTAGAACAGCTCTGACCTACTCTCTTGGCCTGGGGTTTGGCTGACATGGAAGCTTTGGCTTGCTCACTGCCACTCAGCCATGACATGCACAGCTACGGATGGCAAGAGTTCACGTCAAAGGCCAAAGCTGCCATGTTCCTTCCAACTCTTCCTATGCTGTTTTTTTTCCACATGGGTGCACCTCTGCATGTCACTGTCAAACTAGGTGAAGCAAAGGTGGTGTTCTTGTCAATCACAATAAACTAGAGAGGGGATAACAATAGCAGCCACGCAATAGTCAATGAAAGACCAATATCTGCTTCAGTATCTTCACAGACAGCTAGCTGCAGGACATACACAAACATATCTGAGGTTCAGACCGTGGTCAAACACGCATTTGTGGAGTCACACAGCAGTATGCATGTTTCATTTTTCAAAAACTTGCAACTGGCCGTCTGGCCATTATGTCCTGGGAGAAGGGTTTGGTTTGTTGGGATCACTGTATTATCTGCCAAATCTGAAAGTGTGGTTAGTAAAGCTGCAATGATTAAATGTCTCTTGGTAAAGTAAAGAAGCCAAAAGCAACTGGTCGCTTCGATGGCCAGGCAACGCAATGGAAATACCCGCAAACTTCAGAACTCAATTGCAAAAGAGAGGACTTGAACGAGAACGATTCAAAAGCAAAGAAAATGCCATTGTTCCCGAAACCAACAATCCAGTCTTTTACAGTACACATTCGAAATGCATTTCACCGATGCCCAACGATGCATGAATGACATTCAGCACAAACACAAGGGCGTAATGCGAGAGACAGTGACCTAAAATTATAATGTTTAAAATCCAAAGGAGTGATGAATACCCAAAATGAAACACCTATTTCTGTGTTGGCGCCGCCTGTTTTCAGGAAAAGCCCTGTTTTATTCAAACTGCTTCCAAGATGTCGGTGGTGCTGATGGCAGTGAACATATCTTCACAAAGGTGGCAAGAGAGAAACTGTATTTATTTAGCGTGGCACAGTACAATTTCTCAGAAAACAATTTGATTTCAACCACTCTTCAAAGACGTTGACAACCCTGTACCCTGACCAGACTGGATGCTGGTTGGCAGTGAATAGCTGAGGTTTTTGTGGGGTTACTGAACACTGGAGAGGGTCAAAAGTAAATATGTTCGTGGCCAGCCTATAAGTGTATGTGAATAGCAGCCGGGGGAGGAGGGCTCTTTGGAAATTGTGCCTATGCTGACCTTTTTTGCGATGGCACAATATACTCTGGATTGGGAATATACCCCATGTAAAACTGAGGTATCATGAAATGTGACACACGTTTTGATGTACATACACCCACTATGTGACGATCGCTACAAAATTACACATTTTCTGTGGATTGGTGGATTGACACCAACAAACAGGTGTGTGGCTGCCTCTGAGTGGATGACCACCACTGGGATAGTACTAGTATCACCTATATTGCTATCCCTATGCTGCTAAAAGACATGTTTGCAAAGCAAGCACCCACAATAAATACAGTAGACACATAGCTATACATAAGGCATCAAAAGTAATTTAATAGGAGCATGTATTGGGCCTCTGGGGACAATATTGAGTGCTTCATTAACTTGCCGTGCATGTTTTTGGGATGTGGGAGGAAACTGAAGTGCCTGTAGAAATTCCACACAGGCACGAGGAGAACACTCAAACTTCACACGGGAAGGCCAGAGCCAGTATCGAACCCTGCACCGTTGCACTGTGAGGCAGATGTACTACCATTTGCAAATCATGTTCAGCCTATATTTATCTGAAAACACTGCAAAGACAAGATATTTAATGTTCAACCGGATACATTTCATTGTTTCGAGTAAATAATCATTAACTTAGAATTTTATGGCTGCAACAATGCCCCTTGGTACGGGTGCCTACCTGCAGCCAGTCCATGTGTAATATTCACTGAGCCAACTGCAAATATGAAATCCATTTACTGTATGGAGTACAAATGACGAGTGTGGGGAAACTGGGAAATTAGATCAGACAGACACGACTAGAGCCGTGATTACAGCAAACTTGGTCTCAATCAATCATTACAATTTCATGAGTGTGAACAACTACATAAAATAGCATAACGGTTTTACTTTGTGACATGCACAAATCATAGGAATCGGATGAACTTGCAACACATCATGGCAACATATTCTATGTGCTTTAAGTCATCCACTTCTATCTCCTTCCGAAGTTTTTTGTTGTTTTGGCAGTGTGCTTGGGGTCACACCATGCCAAATGATGAATGGCCTTCCGATCAGCTTTGCTACAC
The DNA here is from genome assembly GCF_025434085.1 of Hippocampus zosterae. Lineage (NCBI taxonomy): Eukaryota > Metazoa > Chordata > Actinopteri > Syngnathiformes > Syngnathidae > Hippocampus > Hippocampus zosterae. The sequence continues at coordinate 21,071,304 of NC_067455.1, read as the reverse complement.
GTTTCTTTTAAATGGCAGACACAAGATGACTTCTGAGTTTACTTTACTGCTGTCACTATGCAATATACTTACTGTATCATCAATGAAAAATGAGTGAGCCCATCTGAGAAGAAGCCTTGCTATACTATTACCTCCACTGTTTGACAGATGAACTTCCATATTTGGGATCAAGAACAGATATTTTGATTCTCTCTCTCTCTCTCTCTCTCTCTCTCTCTCTCTCTCTCTCTCTCTCTCTCTCTCTCTCTCTCTAAAAGCCATCGGTAAAGGTTAATCTTTGTCGGATCCCTCTATGAAATGTAATACAATTTTTTGGGGGCTTGTCCAACAACTTTTGCACAAAACTAGCTTGACCTTTGCATTCTTCTTGTTAATTAGTAGTGTGCATTTTCTGGTATTCGGTAGTTTGAATTGTATTTTGAGTGACATGTTTTGGGACCCGAGAGAGCCTTTGGTGACTTAAACATCTGCACTTGTGCTGTCTCCATGCACTTTAAGGTGAACAAATAAAAAAAATGTCATCAATGTATTTGCAATTCTTGTTTGTTCAATACGCAGTCGAGCCAGTAAAGGCAAGTCCCACTGCAACATACACCGTGGAAAGGCTGCTCATATTGTGTGGAGATATACCTCGATGTAGTTTGCTGCAAATTGTTGCCAGAACAATCCATATTGTGAGGATTTTACTTTTGATCATGAAGTCTTCTGCAAATAATTTATTGGGATACATTCGCTCCTGACCTTTGAAGGTTTTTGTTCATGTCTATGGCTTGAGGTCTTTTGAAGTCAGCATGGTTTGGTGAAAACATTGAACAATCTTCCAATGGTTCCTCCATTACATTATTGTGTCTAAAGGTTTTTTTCAACTTCCACTTGGGCTTCATTTTAGTATGCCTGCCAGCAGTTTGTCTCATTGAACCATGACTTCAAGTTCCTCACTGTTTTCATAAGAAACACTCAGCCAACACCTCCTGCCCCATGTAAACTCATAAAGGATCACTCTCACACTCTTGCTCAATCTCTCTCTCTCTCCCATTCTCTCTGACCTCACATTAAAATTGTGATTAGGACAGGGTGCCATATGAGGAGGTGAGGGAGACATTCCATTAATTGGCTTCGGAGTCTGTGATTGGCTGGTGACCAGTCCATAGTGAACCCTGCTTCTTGGCCAAAGTCAACTGGGATAAGATCCAGCACACTTGCAACCAGAGTGTGAATAAGCTGTATCGAAGATGGATGGACGCACTGGAGTTAAAGTTTAACAAGAGTTACTAACATTTCAAATGACATCTGTTCTTGTTATGGCTTTGGAGACATAAATACAATACAACATGTGAAAGGATTTTCAATTGCCCATTAAAAATAGTTTCCAAGAAACAAAATGATGGCATGAATCATATTTACAGGACAGTCGATGTTCAAGTAAAATAATGGTAATATTATACGGAATTTGAGCATGTGGGCATAACATGTGTTGCTTTGTGACTGGAGAGTTAAATTAATCGTCTTCCAGATGACTCATATTTAAATGAAATTCATATTCTGCAAAGTTATTGCTTTCTCAAACTGTAGTCAAAATATATAGGATGGTGTGGAATCTGCATAATTCAGCTGCATGGGTTTTCTCTGTGTACTCCGGTTTCCTCCCACACTCCAAAAACATGTGTGGCAGGTTATTGGAGCACTCAAAATTGTCCCGAGGTGTGAGCGCGGATTGTTGTCCGTCGATATGTGCTTTGTGATTGGCTTGCAACCAGTTCAAGGTGTACCCCGCCTGCCCAAAGACAGCCGAGATAGGCGCCGGCACGCCCGCGACACTTGTGAGGAAGAAATTCATACACACACACACACACACACACACACACACGCACACACACACACACACACACACACACACACACACACACACACACACACACACAGACATTATATATATCGAGAGAGAGAGAGAGAGAGAGAGAGAGAGAGAGAGAGAGAGAGAGAGAGAGAGAGAGAGAGAGAGAGAGAGAGAGAGAGAAAGCACAACATCTGTCTGCAATTCCTGGATGCTGAACCAAATTGATCATGTTCGGGATGCTCTGGATTGGTTTAATAGACTGCATGTTCCAGTTCCTAGCAATGTCCACGAACTTTGTACAACCATTGAATGGTGAGTGAACCAACATTTCACAATCCAAAATCAACAACTTGACCATCTCTATGCAAAGGAGATGTATTGCACCGTTTGAGGCAAATGGTGATCACAGATACTGACTGTTTTTCTGGGAGTGTATGAGGAAACTGGGATGGTGTGCGGAGAGGAGGTGGTGGTAAATTGTCGGGAAGGCATGCAGGACTAAAAAGGAATGGACATTTCACTTACTGGAACACATATTGAGTTCGGGGCTGCGCATGCCGTAGTAACCAGCTGGACAGTCATGAAGACATTCGCCATACTGTCTCATCCTTTCTCTCCGGAGAAACAGGAAAAGTTTAGGCTGGCAGTTTACACAGCCGTTGTCTCTGGAGCACACTGAGCAGCCTTTACAGAGGGGGTATGCTCCATAGCTAGCTGCAGGACAAAAAGGAGAGGCAATCAGCGAAGGCAACCTTAAATCCCACAAACTCTTCCCAGCTGAAAGTACAAAGATTTAAAAGAAAACATTAATGGTCATCATTTAACACGGTTTACATGTTCAAAGGGAAGTAGGAAGAAGTTAAAAAAAATACTCCTACCATTTGTTCTTTGTGTATTTTGAAATGTTTCATATTAATACAATAATAGGTAATTCATGTCGTACATCCCAACAAGAAAATGAAAAAAAGTCAACATATAAACCTGCTTAAATACAATGGATTTACACTTATACATATGCCAACAGCATATGTACATGCACAGAACCTTGAGAAACCGCAGGAGTGATGTCCAGTTGATTAGATTTTTTTTGTTGAACTGCAAATATAGATCTTGATTATCTCACACCTCTTATGCCATATCTCTCTAATTTATTCAGCAGCACACAATGATCCATCATATCAAATGCTTTATTCAGATCAATAAAAATCCCAACGGTAAATTCCTTATGATGTATACTCATGGCTATTGCGTCCGCAAGTTCCATTTTTCTCTGAAGCCATATTGATTTTCACTTAAAAGCATATGTTTCTGAAAGTTTTTGAGTCTAGATGAACATTTTTGAGAACTGTATTTGTGGTGACATTGGTCAATACTCAGTTAATAGGTGTCTCTCTCCACTTTTATAAATAGGAATTACTTCTGCTATTTTCATTTTTGATGGAAAGATACATGCTTTGAATGACAAGTTACATGTATGTGTGAAAGGTTGGTGTCATGGTTCTGTTTCGCCTTTGCCATGCTTCTGCCTATTACTGCTCCTTCCCTTCCTCCTTCTCTGCTCTCCTCTCCCTCTCTGCAGTGCTGTAGTGTGGCAGGAGGCGTGGGCTCATCTCCTCAAAGGGGCCACATCAGTTTGATTAGGTGGCAGCCTAATTAACCAGTTTCTCCCATTCTTCCGGAAGATCATTGATCACACTGTGTCTTGCCACCTGTTACAGCATCAAGAGTTGAATGGTGGTCGAGTTTATCCAGTCATGAGTATGTATTTGAACAAGGTGACTTTTAGTTACCATTTGCTTCATTTTTGGTGCTTATCTCTGCTTCCTGGCCTTTTCGTTTGGCTCCCGCCGCAAAACAGAATCTTCCGTCCAAAACAAAAATGGAACCAGCAGAGACGGAGAGACTCAAGCTTGCGCTTTCTGCGCAAGGTAAATTGGTTGGCCACCACTAAATGACACTGCAGCAAGTGGTGGACCACTTGTAGCAACTCTCTGCCAACTTGATCCGGTTGAGTGAACAGCTGGTAGCCGTCAAAAATCATCTCCCTTCATCCAGCTCCTTGGGTTCCACGCCCTCTCAGAAGTCATCTCCCAGAGAGCAATTCATTCCCATCCCTGCTAGGTATTCTGGAGACTTGAGCACCTGTGCACAATTTCTGTTGCAATGTACTTTAGTGTTCAACCAACAGCCTAGTAATTATCCTACAACTCAGTCTAAAACGGCCTTCATCATCAGCTTATTATCAGGACAGGTGGCCACTTGAGCCTTAGCCATTACTGAACAAGAATCAGAGTTGCTAATGGACTGCAAACAGTCTACAGAGGAAATTAAGCGTACTTTCGATCACCTAGTGTGGGGTAGAGAAGTGGGCGTGCAAATTTTGGACCTGCATCAGGGCAGTTGTACTGATTCACAATATACTGCTAATTTCCAAGCTTTTAGCAGTCAGAAGTGGGTGGGGTGACTCGGCTCTGCAGCCCATTTTTCGAAAGGAGCTAGCTGGCTATGATTAAGGATGGCAGTAAGGGATGAGTGTGGATCACTCAATGAGCTAATTAAGTTGTCCACGCGCATAGATGATAGACTCAGGGAAAGATGGAGAGAGAAGACGGACCAAGTTTGTCGCCCTCCGACCTTCTCATCACTTAACCCAGCTGGTGCAGGGAACTCCAACTTCTTTTTAGCTGTCAACACTCCTGAGCTTTAATCTGTTTGCCATCCATGACTGCAGATGTTCATGCCTTCGATGGTGGAGTATGCCAACAACTTGCTGATCAGCATGGGCATGTGCCCCTTTATGGTGAACTCAGGCTACCAACCTCCTCTTTTTCCCAGCCAGGAGTCCGAAGTGACAGTCAGGTCCATCCATGCCCATTTCCGCAGAGTTCGACGGGTCTGGAGGGAGACTCGGGCAGCACAGAGCGCAATCGGCCTCTGGCAGACCGGAGATGGATCCGAGCCCCGGACTATCAGGTGGGGCAGACTCTGGTTGTCTGCACGGGATCTGCCCTATTCAAGTATATTATCCCAAAATGGCTCCCCGCTTCATTGACCCCCTTCCCCGTTGACAAGATTGTCAACCCCAGTGCCGTCTGCTTCCACCCAGTCTTCCATATGTCTTTCCTGAAACCTCCTCCTACCCTAATTGATGGCCACCCATTCTCAGGCATGGCAGAGGGTTCCAGTACCTCGTTGAGTGGGAGGGGTACATCCCGCAGGACCGCTCCTTGATCTTGCGTTCCCTCATTTTGGACCCACAACGGCTGTGGGATTTCTTTGCCCGCGAACCAGGTAAACACGGTAGAGCGCCAGATGACGTTCGTTGGGGGGTGCTGCTTTCATGGTTTAGTTTCGCCTTTGCCATGTTGAGGTGCCTACTCCTGCTCCTCCTCTTCTTCCTTCTCTGCTCTCGTCTCCGTCTCTGCAGGGTTGAACTCAGAGGCGTAGACTCACCTGTGCCACATAAGGTTGAATAGGTGGCAGCCTATTTAACCAGCTTTTGCCATTGTTCTCTGCCGGAAGATCTTTGACAGTCACACTGTATCGCCACGTTGCTGCTTTTCCTCCTGCCAGGCGTTCCAGCGTCAAGAGTCGAATAATGATCGAGTTTATCTGGTTATGAGTATGTATGTGAAGGTGCTTTTCAGCTGCTAATTCATTTTCTTGAATGTAATAGTTTTGTTTTTGAGTAAATTAATTTTGTGTTGCTAGTTTTGACAAGATAAATTTATTTTTGGTGCCTGTCGCTACTTCCTGGGTCCTGACCTTTGTTTCCCTCATGGCACATAACATTTGCACTACACAATCAATCAGAGCTTTTAATAGTCTCACACCAATTTTAAAATCTGATTATTTTTTAATTGTTTATATTTCATATGTAGTCATTTACAGCACAATGGAGCATCGTGTAGGCCTTGTTTTAATATATCTGTTTCAAATGTTTCTCAGCTCAGAAATTTATTTTGCTAGGTTACAACCAATATTGAAAAGTTATTCATTCGCTACTTTTGCAATTTTATCAAAACAGCATTATCTTTTATCAAAGATCAGACGATCACAGAACACTTGGAACAAACCACTCAGACATACTGTACATTCACACCTATGATCTATTTAGTCTTCAGTCAACCAAACATGCATAATACAGTGTGGGAGAAAACACAGGGAAGCATGAGACTCTAACCCAAAACTCATCAAATATGAGGCGGACGTGCTAACCGGCATATGCCGCCAAACCAAACCACAACTAGAAAAAAAAAATACTGGAGTCTGATTAAAACTAAATCATGCTCATGCAAACCACTCGGTTTTTCCCATTAACGATGGAATTTGCAAAAACAGAAGTTGTATTTTGCCTTTCCTTGCTTATATTTGAGTACATTAAGCCAGGTGTCAATGATGAAAAACAATGGGCAATGATTAATACAACAACATTATCTTGTGTAAACAAATGTGGATGGCCTGAGTACAAAAATAAAATAAAATAAAATACAAATAAAGCATATATAAGCTGATTTCAAAGCAAATGTCCAGTTCAGGAATTTGTCTCTGATGCAAACTTTGATTTCCTCTTCTCAATGTCGATTAGTTCTGAATGTGATGTGACTGTGATAATTTTGGTCAGAGCTGGATCCATGATGACTCAGTTAAGAAAAGGGTTGAAAACCCAAAAAGCCGCAGTGACTTGTCTCATCGCAAGTTGCTTGCGGAGGACAAAAGGTCCAATATAAAGACAGCCGTTTTCCATGGTATGTGACTTTCTGTGCGATGTCCTAAACATTGCACTCACAGGAAAAAGTCCTTGGGCAAATCCAGTCTCTTTAAATATGGGAAATGTCAGTTGATCCTCGCCAAGTCTGAAATATCCTCAGCAGTGACCACGCAACAGTGCCGATCCAACTCAGCGCCCTACCACGATGACTAATAAAATGTTGCACGCACAAAAAACATGGACAAACCTTAAAAGTCAGAGCATGCCTTCTTTATTGGCAGTGGATCATCATACATATTCGCTGGATAGATTTAAGCAGATGAATAAAAGCCAGCGGCCCGGTAGCCCAGTGGTTAGCACGTCGGCTTCACAGTGCAGAGGTACCGGGTTCGATTCCAGCTCCGGCCTCCCTGTGTGGAGTTTGCATGTTCTCCCCGGGCCTGCGTGGGTTTTCTCTGGGTGCTCCGGTTTCCTCCCACATTCCCAAAACATGCGTGGCAGGCTGATTGAACACTCTAAATTGTCCGAAGGTATGAGTGTGAGCGTGGATGGTTGTTCGTCTCTGTGTGCCCTGTGATTGGCTGGCAACCGATTCAGGGAGTCCCCCGCGTACTGCCCCGCGACAGCTGGGATAGGCTCCAGCACCCCCTGCAACCCTTGTGAGGATCAAGTGGTTCGTAAGATGAATGAATAAAACTCATGATGGCCCGGTATACGTTGGTTTATAATCATGTGAAAGCCGGTTAATTGGCCTCTCTCTCATATATATATATATATATATCCGGGAATAACGGCAAGCTCAGAGTTAATTTGCTTGACTTGGTTTTTCACCGCTGCTGTGAGATGGGCACGCATGCCAAAAGCATAACCGGTGGCTTTAAGTTTGAACTGAGCTTCGTAGGCGTGTCTCTTTGTCGAATTTATTTTCAGGGGTTCTTAGAAACCAAAACCGGAGTTGTTTTGCAACAATGCACATTGCCACACTCTATACAGGTGTTGGTACCTGCTTGCGACGTCCCTTTAGCGTCCACTTACACGCCCAACCTTCACCATTGGCGGACTGCTCCCCAGCTTGCCTGTCCTCTCTCTCTCTCTCTCTCTCTCGCTCTTTCTCTCTCTCTCCCTCTCCATATATGTATATATACACGCCCACCCTTCCCTGATTGTCCGACTTCTTTCCCGCATGCCTGGCCACAGTCACTTCCGCGTTTTCTCTATATAAACTGCGTGTCGGCTGTCAGTCAGATTTTGGAACTCAGAGCATACAAAGGACGCTCCGCACCATAAGGCGTCCTGTCCATTTTGCAGAAAATTTAAGACTTTTAATGGCGCCTTATAGTCGTGAAAATACGGTACACAGATGAATCAGACCCAATTCATTGGGGGGGAAAAATCGACTTTAGAATCAGTCATCTGTTGTCAACATGTATTTTATTTGATTATGGCTGTCCATGCGCATGTGTAACTATATCTGCTTTTAAGCGAATGGAAGAGTTGAATTGTAAAATAATGCCGTATGATTTGAAGGAGAGTTCAGGTAGCAAATGGAGATAGTTGTTAAACTGTGTTGTAAAATATGTTCGTGTTCATTGGTCGTTTAGCTACATTTTAAAGATCTGTCATTTAACGAGGTAGTCAAAGTCATGATGTGGAACATTTCATCAATTGACAAAGTTATGTAATTGTTATATCAAACTTGTCGAAGAGTGCCAAGAGTGTGACCTCATCTATTTTATGGCTCCACTGTTGGATTTCAAAATGTTTCGCAGGTGTCTTGTAATGTTGCGGCAAGCGAGTCTTTTCAACTATTTTATTGCATTTTCTCCTGCCGTCTTACCGTTTGACACATTACCTTCTCTCACATTCTCCATCTGCCGTAATAACATTGGATTTACACTACTGCATGCTAAAATAATATTGCACTGACAGAAAAGGAAAGACATCTTGGCAAAAGTAATGAACTGTGTGGCTGGAAAGCTCATTCTCTGGCTTGTTTCGGGCTGGCTCAAACCTATAAATATTGCCTGTGCACTAGCAATAGAACCATTAAAATAATAGAGGAATCAGTCATTTTGGAACATTGGCTGGTCAGACAACATAGACACTAATCTTTAATCGAATAAAACTTTTTTTGATGGATTTATTGAAAAAAATAGTAAAACGAGTGTGTGACATATTGTTGCATTGCTCTGAGAATTTGAATTGTAGATGTTTGATCCTGTGCAACAGATCTCACATTCTGGATTGAGTATGTAACTGGGGCAAAACAAAAAAAATGGCTGGATAGAGTGGAGGCAACCTTTTGTGCTGATCTTGGGAGATTAGCTTGTATTTTTCTGTGGAAAAGGTTTGAGGTTCAGGCCACAGGTATGTCAGAAAGCAGGCCATATTTCAGTGGCTGGAGCTGCACTGTCCTTGCCTGAGAACAATGCCAGCCAGTGCACACAGACCCATCAGCCGGTTTCAGCAATTGTAAAATATAAACTGCTTGGGAATTTAAGTAAACCGGTGATCTGAAAACCATAGAATCAAGCAACATTTGCAAGTGGCAACAAAGATGAGATGAGAGATGAGAAACTCAAGCAAACAGCTGATTTTGCATCTCGCACGACTGACCTAAATTGGTAGGAATATGTTCTTTAAACACATAATGCATCAGATGCGGTCTTTTATTGTTTCTTTTCGTACAGTAAACACTTTTTTTTCCAAATGCCTTTTGCATTTTGACACATGTGTCGCTGTGTTTTGTCTACATCGTGGCATGCCACATATCTTTTATGTTTGTTTTGTTTTTGTTTTCCTCTGTCAGTCACGTTGAAACACAAGTGATTTAGTTCTACAGAACGTGTGTCACGAAGGTTTTTTTTTTTTTTGCGAGATTATGTTTTGAGGTTTACCATGTTGAATATGTTCAAAACTGGATGGAGGCTCACATGCCATTGAAGAGGCCCTCCCCACATTCGATAAAGTGGATCGTTTTTGGTTTCAGCCGCAGAATACATATAATGTGAAGCAAAACAAGTCCACATTTCCCACTTCTAACATTCAAAGTGAAAATTCCACTGAGCCCTAAAGCGCTGTATTTATGAAAAGACAAGGTCCATGCATTCATGGCAAACATCAGTGAAGAACCCCGAGTGAAGATTTCTTACACAGTGTGACAGGGCTGCAAGGCAAAGTAACTTGTATATAAGGCCACTGGTCTTCAGGAACCACATTAAAACGTTTTCAAATATCCTCTGCATCACCCGTCAACAATCTAGTGTGACAGCTCCATTCTGAATTAATGTAGTGTGCTAAAGAGAGATGATATTTTACATTTTCATTTACAAAGGAAAATGTATTCAATGTGCACAATATGTTTGAAAGCTACAGTTCAGCATTTCTTGTCTCGTTTGTAGTCTTTGAGATTTATGAATTGAAAAATAAAAAAGAAGGCCAACAGTCAAACTAGCTGTTAATGAAGATATTTTCAATGATGATAAACAAGCCCGTCCAAAAGAACTGAAACAGTAAACAGAATTCCTGTATTTGTATTCCAGACTGACACCTTAAGACGATTATGCAAGTAGAGACCAATATTACTGCTTTATTTCCAGGAAATTCCATCTGGATCTGATATAAAAGTTAGGATTGAAGCATATAAATAAATATATATAATATATAATATAATATAAATATATTATATATAAATTTCCCCAGTGTGGGACGAATAAAGGATATCTTATCTTATTAGTTTGGTTTGGTTTTTGGTTTGGGTTGTTTATTGAACATAAAACATATACAGTAATAATTTGACAGAAAATAAGGTAGATAAAAAAAGTAAAAGAAATAAATCAGTCTTCATTCAACACAGTTATTTTGTTCAAGGGAGTAGGATGAAGTAAAAAAACTTATCTAGTCCTACCCCGTTATGTGTTTATATCTACTAAATCATTTTTATATCAATCAGAAAAGAAAAAGTAAGAAGAAGTCTCCATTAAGGCTCATACTTTACCCTTAACCGTGATATTTTCACAACTTTTGGTTTGTATCGGGATTATATACATCCTCACCCTGGCACTCTTGTGTCAATTTTCTCTTGTATTCATAATGGATATTGCAATACCTTTCTCTATTTATCAACTTAGTTCTGATTTATCATTATATTTAATGTTTAGAATTTATCATTTGAACTCTGATTGGTGTAGGTTGTTTGTACTATTTTTTTGAATTTGTTTTTGAACTCAGCAAGCGATTTACTCATTTTTAGGTCCGTTTCGAGATTATTCCACAGATTAACACCTTTGCTAGATACACTTCTTTGCTTGATGTTTGTTCTTGTTTTGAGTTTTTTGAATAAGTTGGTACCTCTTAATTCATAGTTGCTTTCTCGAATTTCAAAAAACTTCTGAATGTTTTGGCAGAGCAGGTTATTGTGTGCTTTGTACATTAATTGGGCGATTTTAAAGTCAACCAGGTCATAAAATTTCATCTTATTTAATTTAATAAATAGTGGATTTGTGGGTTCCGTATAATTTGATCTATTAATAATTCGAATTGCTTTTTTTTGTAGTTTGAGAATAGGGAGTGTGTTTGTTTTGCAGGCATTTCCCCATATTTCCACACAGTAGGTCATGTATGGTAATAATAATGAAGTGTATAATGTGTACAAGGATCTCTTATTTAGCACTTCCTTGGTTTTGTAGAGGATCCCTACGGTCTTGGCTATTTTTCTTTTTACGTTATCGATATGTGGTTTCTAACATAGTTTTGAGTCTATTACTAATCCGAGAAACTTGGTTTCATACGCTCTTTCTATTTCAATTGAGTTTACCATAATTTTAGCTTGGTGTTTGATTGGTCTTGTGCCAAAAACAATTGACTTCGATTTTTTCATCTTGAGTGACAATTTATTTCTGTCGAACCAGTTTTTTAATTTGTTTAATTCGTTTTCTACGGTTGTCAGGAGCTGTTTCAGATTTATTCCAGAACAGTAGAAAGTTGTATCATCAGCAAATAGGACACATTTAAATAGTTTTGAGACCTTGCAGATATCATTTATATATAAGATGAATAGTTTTGGACCAAGCACTGACCCCTAAGGTACTCCGTGAGTGATTTTCAGGTGATTCGTTTTTCTATTGTTGAGTGGCACGTACTGATATCTGTTGATATCTGTACTGATAAATAACTTTTTATCCATTTATAAGCTACACCTCTAATGCCATATCTTTCTAGTTTTTTCAATAATATACTGTGATCTATTGTGTCAAAAGCTTTTTTTAGATCTAGGAAAACCCCAACTGTAAATTCTTTGTTGTCTATATTAGTGGCTATTGCTTCCACAAACTCCATAACTGCCATTGAGGTGGTCCGTTTTTCCCTGAAGCCATATTGATTCTCACTTAACAGCGCATGCTTTTGTATAAAGCTATCAAGTCTGCGCGAAAATAGTTTTTCTAATATTTTTGAAAATTGTGGTAGTAGTGATATTGGTCTATCATTTGTAAACAGATGTTTTTCTCCACTTTTATAGATTGGAATAACTTTAGCAATTTTCATTTTTGATGGAAAGATACCAGCTTTGAATGACAGGTTGCATATGTGTGTGAAAGGTCGCACTACAGATTCTATAATCTGCTTGATTATTGTCATATCAATATTAAAGCAATCAGTTGACTTTTTATTTTTAAAAGTTTTTATAATATTTGATACTTCTTCTTGTTTTACTGCAGTAAGGAACATCGTGGAGGAGTTTTTTTCTACGTATCTATCCACTTCAAACAGGTCTGTTGGATCAGGAATTTGTTTTGCTAGGTTACTGCCGATGTTGACAAAATACTCATTAAATTCAGTTGCTATTTCTGCAGTTTTTTCCAAAATAGTATTTTTGCCTTTGATAAAATACTCTGGATAATCCATTTTTTTAGGACTATTTCTGATTACTTGGTTAAGTATTTTCCATATTTCTATTGTGTTACCTTTATTCTGCTCTAATAGTGCATGATAATGATCTCTTTTACTGGTTCTTATAATATTTACAAGTTTATTTTTATAGGTCTTATATTTTTTTTCTGCTTCTTCAGTTCTGAATTTTAAAAACAATTTATATAAATTAGGTGGGCTAACGTGAATTACATAAGCCTACGGCCATATGACATCATCAATTTTTTTAATTCTTTTGTCGTCCTTCTTGTTTGGCCTTTCATCTGGCCTCTTTCAGTTACTCAGTGGTCATTTGGGAGGGGGGGGGGGGGGGGGGGTTGAATCTTGTTGTTAAGTATATGTGGATGCAGTATATGGTCCTATTCACTTCTGCCATCGAGAGTTTGTTGGTGATGTCATGATCTATTGTTTTTTTGGATTGCCTCAGTTACCTACTGAGTGTTTTCTTTGGATTTCCCATTTGATGTCTGTTCCCATTTGATCCATATCTGTCCACATGTTCCAATACTTTTGCTCACATGAAACATGGGCGCATTCAAAGAGAAGGTGCTATCTTGCAAAGTTTGCATACAATCCACGTGTAACTAAACAGGAAAACAAATGTTAATGGTTTTATACACATCTTTGGATGTGGAACCAGTCTGACAAACTTCGAGTAAAATGTTTTACCGTTCCAATACAGTACATTTGCTGTGGACTGGCATTGTATAAAACTGTATAGCAGTTGTACTGTATTCGATGGTGTTGGATGATTTTTTTAAAGGAATTAAGGCATTACACAGAGCCAATCGCCCGATGAGCAATTCATTTTGAAACCCTAATAAAATTATTGACTTTCTCAGAAGAAAATATTTCCAATAGGATTTAATAAAAACTTCACCTTATTAATTAGGAAGCTGCTATTCTGAACTACATATTTCACGAATCCTGTTGGAACTGGTTTTCTATAAAGGTCACCTTCCAGTATAATACATTTTTTTCTGACAGTTTGATTCATAACACATGTCAGTATGTGTCTGTGACATGATTTAAGGTTCACACTCGTGCGGTTTGTCGTTTGCATGGAATAGCCTTTGAAAATCGAAAGCCTGTAGAAACGAGCGGGTTTGAATTTGGTACTGTTGTGGTGTCCGATTGTGACTCATTATTCAAATGCGTGCCCATTTTATGTTTGCGACCCGCCCATTCAACTCAGGCAAAATGACTCACGGTTGCAATGCGCGCATCTGAAACTGTGCGTCAGCTGCCAATCTCAGATGATTTCGGAAATGAAATGCTGCAATTCATTTTGAAAAAAACTCCTAAGGATTTCTGATTTTAGTGTAAGATAGCTTCGCCAAATCAACGGTCTTTCACACAATCTATAAGTACATTTCTGCCTTTCAAGCGAACCACCTACATACACATTTACAGACCCTTTGATCAGTTTGCTCTGGCAGCTGTGAGGTTGCGCAGCATCACAACAGTTGTGCTGGTATTTAAAAAAAAAAAAAATAACTGGTTGGTGGGGAGTTTTGCATACTTCGGGAGCCAGCTAGGGAATGTGGCTTTGTTCACGCTGCTCAATCCTCCTCAGCGGGTTCGGTAGGTGGCCGTGATTTCGCCGGGTGTCACTATCCATTTGTCACTATTCATCACCCTGCCGTGCCATTCACTGAGGCCATTCACCAATCTGCCGAAGGCCCGGTCCCCTTGGAGGGAAATCCACTTTTAATCATCAAGCCCAGTGTCCTTGCGGCTGCACAGATTGGCCATTGTGGAGTCATCGTCTATGGCTGAATCTCAGTTATAATGATTTTCTTGTAAAATTCATCTCCACGGTCACCCTGTGCAACCTTACAGAAGGGACTGACCAATGTGTGTATGTATGACTGTGTCGCTTAAAATCTGGAAATGTATTTGCGGTATGTGTGAAAGCGTTGATGAAGCCATCCTCCAGGAGATGCGCCAAACACAGCACGATTCTGGCCCACTGCATTGCAATGGAGCCAACAAAATGAAGAGACGGTGGCCACAAGACGCCCACATATCGGGAACTAATCAATCAGAGAAAAGCTGTTTTCCATATCAAATTAAGGCAAACTCAGGTCCAATCGGGGCAGTGGATCTTTAACTCTTCATATGAGCATGGATTACATTCTCTACAATTCCTAAGTTCACTTGAGTGGTTGCACACCTCAAGCTTGCATGTAGTACAAAGAGCGATGCAATTAAAAAAAAAATATTGGAGCGCTTGAAAGTCAAGATATCGGTGTATATATCTGCACTCATTAACAGAAAAATAGTACTGCAGTAGCGTTTGAATGTTGTTATGGGAATTTTTGACTTCTAGAGTTTGCAGTACAGTATATTTGAAATTCCTCATTCCTGCTCAGTGGCCAAACCTCAACCCCTCAGTGAATATGAATGAATGACTGCATGAAAGCACATCAGGTGGACGACTGGTTAGCACATCCGTCTCGCAGTACGGAGGTTCAGGATTTGATTCCTGGCTCCCGCCGTCCTTTGTGGAGTTTACATGTTCGGCCTGTGCCTGCGTGGGTTTTTCAGAGTACTCCGGTTTCCTCCCGCATTCCAAAAAAATGCATCCATAAATGTAGAAAAGTGCAGATCATTACAAGTAAAAAAATAATAAATACATTGAAAAAAATAAACCAAGTAAATATTTGAAAACAGATATTACCTCCACATCTTTGAAGTCAACCAATTTTATAAAACTGAACATAGCATTAAAATACTAGGTATCATGTTTTCAATAAAAGACTAAAAGAGTAAAAAATACATGCATAATAATTTCTGCAGAGTTTCCATATGTCCTCCGTTTTTACATACTGTCAAAATTTGATGCAAGTGAAAGCGTTACATTCTACTACCTTTATACATTTCCGTCAGTTGAAGCATCAAAGACATACTTTTATATATTTTTGTCCACAGTGCTTTTAAAAATTGCAGAGAGGCACAACATACTGTGATTTATTTATTTTTTTCGTTATTTCTAAGACACTGATTTATTTTGTCACCAATCATTCATATATTCACGGAGCAGCTTATCCTTACGATAGAGACGAACACAGCTGGCTTTGAGCGAGAGGCAGGGCACATCCTGAACTTTGGCACAAACAGAAAAACAACCATTCTCACCTGGGGATGATTTAGGGCATTCAATTAATCTACCATGCTTGTTTTTGGAATGTGGTAGGAAATTGGAGTACCCGGAGAAAACCCACGCAGGCATGGGGAGAAAATACAAAGTCCACACAGGAAGGCCGGAGGCCGGATTCGAACCCACACCATCTGCACTGTGAGCTAAGCACTCACTAATCGTTTCTATAATTTAAAAAAAAAATAATAATAATAACCGTTTTACTTCTCGCTGTTTGTGACAGTACACATGCATTAACAGTGCAAGTCAAAAAAAACCACCAAAGATAATTGTTTCTGTATGTACTTATTCCTTGCACACCCAGACTGCATATCTCCTCTAGTGAAGTGAATCTAACAAACCTGGATACACACCATTGATTGCTTTTTGAGTTAAAAACAATCAAACTAATAAACAAAACAAAAATACCACAAGATAAAGAGTGATATTAAATAACAGAACAACATTATTCATGTTTTAATGTTCACTCAATGTCTGACAGTCAGCATCAGGTAGAATGACCAAACTTCAGGTGAAAAATTTAGGTTCTTTGTGAAAAGCAATACATCCACAACAGAATTACACGCTTTCTCAGAGTCAATTATTATTTGTCCAACTCCCTTGTTAAATGATGGTATAAATTAACCGGTGCTCCAGTTTAGAGGAAAATGAAAGACCACATCGCCCCTCCCAGCCACTGAAGACAGAATGAACCAAACCATCGTGCACAACTTGTGAAATGATGCAGAAAAAAAGTCTTTGAACTGACAACTGCCACTAAAAAGTTCCACTTAGCTCAAAAATAAATGGTGGCAAAAAAATGCAGTTTTATAGGAGTTAGGCATGTGTGATGAAGGCAATTTTATTTTCCAATTTAGCAAAAAAATATGTCGGACCCTTTTCCAGCTGAAAATCATCAGGTTCTATAGCCTAAGTCTCTGAACTGGTCATATTGTAAGCACATGTTTATAATTTCAGATTGTTTTGCTGCTCATAGCAATCTAGCGGGAATAAACTGAGAAAACACATTGGGTGTGAGAAATATTAGCCAGGCCAACTGAGTCCTGTAATCCAGAGGGTGAGGTTTGAGAAAGAGCAGCTAGTCAGTGCTGAAAAAGGCACGCACGTGCAAAATGTGGGCTGAATTACAATTTATAGAGCATGTTATAACAGAAGCTCAAGGGAAGTTGGTTGGTTTTATGCATCGGGTTGTTACAAATCATATACAAGTGTAAAAAATCGGATGGATGGACAAAAGCCCAGCGTACTGCTTCACTCAGCTGACTTAAGTGTTCCTTGCGTGGAGCTATAATGTAAATACCCCCCCCCCCCAAAAAAAAAGTTTGATTTTTACGACTGTTCACCTGTTCATCTCGTCTCAGACTACGGCTGTCAGACAGACTCGGACTGCATTGCTGAGTCGTCATCAACCTGAAAACATGTTCTGCAACTTGGTTGAGCTCTGTCTACTCCGATGTGGCTCACCCCCTGTACTCTGCCCAATTCAAAGTAAAGACCTGAGGTTTGATCAGTCGCATTATTTTACTGTCATGACGTATTTCATTTAGAATCCCATTTCCCATGCCAAACCACATCTGGGGCTGCTGATCTTCGAGGGAAATTACAAAAGAACGTGACCTTGCAGACCTAACGGTATATCATCACGTAG
Source organism: Hippocampus zosterae (assembly GCF_025434085.1). Taxonomy (NCBI): domain Eukaryota; kingdom Metazoa; phylum Chordata; class Actinopteri; order Syngnathiformes; family Syngnathidae; genus Hippocampus; species Hippocampus zosterae. The sequence goes on along the minus strand of NC_067455.1, from coordinate 21,054,017 downwards.
CAAGTCTTGACCAACACCATCCTTGCATGTGAAGAAAAGAAAAGAAAGTCGGGTCTGACAAAGGAGAATCACTTTTCAACAATGCTCTGATAACAACACATCCTCGCATAAAGCAACTTCTACAATGTCTCAATGGAGACTCCATTCTCTTTTGGTCATTTGGATTTTTATCACTGGGGAACTAGTGCAATGTAAAGCCAAACTACCTGTAAAGGCCATTAGCCAAAAATGTCTTCTTTTACATTCTTCTCTTGTTTTACGGCAGCTGCTTGTCAAGACACGCATGCCAACAGTCGGCAGATGCTTTTCATCCTTGCAATAGGGATCTCCGCAAACATATATTGTGTTTGGACAGAGCAGGTGTAGGAGCACTTTGTGACACTGTAGAATTGAAGCACAGTAAGAGTTATCTCATGACTTACAATGGCAGACTCTCTCTCTCTCTTTCTCTCTCTGGGTAGAAGCAAACATGTGGTTTGCTTCTTGCCAATTCTTCCCTTCTTTTGCCCATACATCTTTATTCAATCACTCTTATAGAAAAGAAAACAGATGTTAAAGTGATTTGGCCCAGTTGAAACCCCACAAAACCTATAAATCAGCTGTTGAGTCAATACAAAAAACACATTTTCGTCAATAAAGATGATACATTTCAAACCTAAGTTATTGCTGTATGAAATTTTATATGATGACTCAATGTGGAAATGTGTCCAAAACACCTTTAGGCGAGTCCAGGGCTCCTGAAAGCTACATTTGGAAATTATTATTAGTTGAGCTGTGCAGTCAGTGTTTGCAAAATACAGTCACTTTGTCACACAATTTTATCGTGATGTGGAACTTAATTTGTTGAGCACAGCAAAGATCAAGGCGCCTGATTTCTTCATACAGGATAGCAAATAGGGGCTGTTGACATGCACGTTCGCTCGCTCTAACAGATTGCTCACACTGCAACAGGTGTCGACGGCCGTATTGATAAGAGCGAATTTTGCATGTTAGGCACGGTAGCTCTGATGGTTGTCACATCTGGTACTACAAATGTGGAGGGTACCACAAATGTAAAAGTACAAAATACGTTTTGAGAAAAATAATCAATTGTAAATCGCTGATGGTATAGTGCAGGGGTCGGCAACCCGGCAACCCAAAATGCTGATAGAGCCATATAGGACAAAAAACAAAAACAAAAAGCAAATATGTCTGGAGCCGCAAAAAATAAAAAATAAAAGCCTTCTATAAAATTTACAATGAAGGAAACACATGCTGTATGGATGTAGGAGAGTGGACTGTCTCAGAATAGTTTTTGTTATTCATTGCGTAGTTGTGTGTTCACAAACGCTCCCATAGAATTTATTTTGTGATTGTTTTGACTGTTTTGGTGCAGTATTTTCGCTTTTCATTGTGTCATTGGAGTGATCATTAATTTCCGTTTTTCGTAGTCTGTCTTTGAACGCCTCTCGAGTCAAACGAGAGGAGAGAAGGTACGGAGAGTCGGACACAGACGTGTCTGTGTTTGTCGAAACTGTTAAAAGCAGAAATAAAGTGCACGTTTTCAAAAAACCAACACCACAGCTCTCTTTTTTTCAGTGCTGCAACATCTATCTATGTCTACATGAGCTATATTATACAATTACACGATGAGCCTTTATATTAAATGATTTGTTTTTTTTATTTTTTTTATGCAGTGCATTCTGCAGAGCAGGGGTGCCCAACCTTTTTTGACCGAAGATCTACTTTTCGTTCAATCGACCCGCGCATACACAACACACTTACAGAGGCACACCTTCCTACTTCGTCGAGATCTGACAAAGGAGGCATGTGACTCACTTTTGCAGCGTTTTTGACTATTGTAGCTCACGTGTACCATTTTAAAAATGCTTTTCACAGCCCTCCAGATTCTCTTTGCCAGTACCCTCGGTGAATTGTACATGAAACACCGTTTTATTAATATTTTTTACTTTTTTGCACCAACCTGCCATGCATCCCGCCCTGCTAATAGAAACGGGTGCCGTAGGCTGTGACGCAAATCTTCATTGACAGAAACGTTAAATTTAATATTTATTCTAATCATTTTTACAGCATTGGGAAACATTAAGAATGTTTTTACTCCTACAGAAACCATATTAAAAAAAAGACATTTCCCTCACACATCTTTTTCCATTTTCAAACATTTTTTATAAAGCTACGGGAGCTAATAGACGGCGCTAAAGAGCCGCATGCGGCTCTGGAGTCACGCGTTGCCGACCCCATGTAGAGTGGTACACTCGCCTGACATGTGTGCGGGCAGTGTGGAATCGGTTCCCAAACAGTGACGGTGTGAGTGTGGTTGTGTATGGTTGTTCCCCTCGATATGTGCCCTGTGACTAACCAGTTCAGGGGTTATTCTGCTTTTCACCCATCGTCAGCTGGAATAGGCTTCCGGCAGCCCTCTTCAGGTTAAGCGGTGTTGAAAATGGATGGATGGCTTTAGAGCAAATTGTCTCTTGGCATTTTAATTTGTATTGACCTGGCTTCAGAAGGATTTTAAATGACAGTCCAAAATGAGGAAACGATGTACGGTCTTTCTGTACTTTCTGAATGACTTTGGTCAATACATGGGATGTAAAAGGACATAGCGTAAGTTTGATATTTGAAATATTTCATCCGGTCTGCTCCCCCAAATCTACTCAAGCTGCGAGTGAAATGTGTTTCCCTCCACAGGAGGGAGAAGAAGTCCATGGGTGGATTTGATCTGATTAGGCCACATGTTGGCAATTCACCACACATAAAACTCACACCTAATTTTCACACCTACAGCACAACATGCACTAATAATAGTCTAATAATTCACTCAATCACTCATTCACGCAGGTGAGTGTCTCTTTTCTTTGGATTTGCTTCAATGTCGGGCTGCAGCAAATATATCACAGGAGTGGAGCAGTGAGCTGAATGCCATGCTCTGAATATTTGTACTCTATGTTCCCTTGCTTTCTTTCGCACCTAAAAGGCAGATAGCACTGTGTGCACCATTTGTCATAGCATTGACAAAACTTCCAACTCTCACATCTGACGACCAAAAGGTGTTGGATGTGTTTCCTACATGCCAAAAATGGGTTAGCTCCAGATGGGAAATATGTCTTCTGACCAGGTGACTCATGAAATCAAATTGCGGATCAGGAAAAAAAAAGTAATAGAAGTATCTTCAAAGTGTGTTATTGTTTCTCACTGATTGATAGTACCAGCAGGGGAAGCCAAATCCATGAAACAATAAATCGTTTAATGTACCATCATATCTTTGGATGGGCTGTAAAATGTTTCAAAACACATTTTTCAATACAAAATGAACAGAAAAATTGAAGCAGCAACAAGAACAGCAACAGTTAATGCTGGTGTTCAGCAAACCATGAAATGACACTTTTTTTCATGATCTGTGCACAGCACTTTGTTCCAACTGTGTTGTTATTTTAAGTGCCGTCTAACAAAAGTTGGGTTGTAATGGGTAGAGTGAAAATTAAATCGCCGAATTCAAGTCCTCATGCAGAAATCATGGAATGAAGTGCAAAGGCTTGAAGGGGGTGAAAAAAGAACCTAAACACAACAATCACAACACATTCTTGTTCTCAACAACAATCTTCTGTCACACAGATGGCTACGAGGCCCAACATGAAGGCTTCTTCAAACCTTCTACCTCATTAACCTTTTACCAAGATACACCCTTACACTCCTCCTCTCCCACCAAGGCGAGGAGGGAGATCTGAGGTGATCACCAAGGGTCAAAAGTGGAGTGCACCACAGGGGGACAGATGTCAAAGTTTTGGTCTTAGTTTCACACATGGTATCTGCCACAAAAAAAAAAAAAAAACCTTAAACATCAAAGCATTTGTTATTGCACCCAAAGGAAGAGATGACTCTACTCTTTACAACACGTCCTTCATATAAGTGTATTTGTGTCTCGGGGGCGGAGTCCAAACCTTTTCCAAGGGGTGGCCGGGGTGATTCAACGAGTAAAATTCATGACTCAAAACTATTATCATAGCGTGATGTCAATTCATCTCTGCACATTGAACACTTTATTCTTGAACACTCTATTCTTTTTGTCAAGTACAAAATGACTTTGAAAATATGTGAAATTCAAGCCTCTTGCGTTTTCATTCTGCTACGTCCACAGCTTTCCTGCCTCAAAGACTTGAATAAGCATTGCCTTTGTCACTTCATGATATTTATTTTATCTTATCTTTTACTTACTGGGCTAACGTGGGATCTCAGGGCTTAGACTGTATGCCATGTGATGTGGATATGACCAAAAAACAGTCCTCGGATCTTTGTATACTTGAATTTTGAGGAAAGGAAAATGCCTTGAATCCTTGAAATGTCTCATTCAATTACAACTTCAAAGGATGAGAAAATGAATTGGTAAAAAGTAGAGCTGTCAAACGATTAAAATATTTAATCTAATTAAAAATGCAACTGTCATAATTAACTCAAATGAACTAAAAAATTAATCGTGATTACTCACACATTTTTTATCGTTTCTGAATTTCCTTTTACATTTTTGTCCTATTTTTTCCCCCATTTTAATGCTCACATCAAAATTGAATCATGAATCAGTTTTCTATTTGCCAAATGCAAATATTTACTGAAATAACAATTTCGATTTTCAATTTTACATGAACATTTTTCACTTGGTGCAGTTATTCACACATAATCTCTCACACAATATTACTGTCCATCAATAACGGTGAAAAAAATATTTTGTCACACAACAGCTGCTTTAACAGCTTTTTTTATGAAATCAAAACAGAGCAATATAACATTATAAAGTGCACATCTAAGGTACACTAGTACTCAGCCGGCCGTACAAACAAGCACACGCACTTCCCCCGTGCTGCAGGGGCAAACCATACTGAAAGGGGAGCGGGGTTCACTCCCCCTAACATAGTCAGGCTATGTTGATTGTGTTGGTCCTTCTTGGGCGGAAGTCTCTCTACGGTTTTGTGTAGACCTCATTTCGAATGACTACACTTGGTTCGATGATAACACTGGAGACATTTTACTTTCGCTAGGTCGCTACCACTGTAGCGCACTGTCACTGTCAGACGAACACAGAGAAGCTCCACCCGCTGTATTTATATGGACACGGAACGCTGTAACCTTCCACACAAAATAGTTCCAAACAAGTAACAATCGCGTCAGTGGCATACATCGTATACTTGTATGATACAGAGAGAGAGAGAAGAACAGATAACTTTGGTCTTGTCAGTGGAGCAATATGGCAACCTTTTAAAAGTAAACTTTCCATTCATAAACTCTTTAAGTATCCGTTTTCGGTGTCTCGCCCTGCCGTGGCTGGCAAAACAGACATGGGCGTGGACTTCTGCAGCGCTCTTGTTTTATTTCTGATGTATTTATAGAGCAACGTAACATCCGATTGTGACGTGTGCCGCGTTAATCTCGCGAGAAAATGTTTAATCCCGTTAGAATTCATTTAAATTAATGCCAATAAAAATGCGCTAAAGTGACAGCTCTAGTGACAGCTCTAGTAAGAAGGTAAATAAGATAAGATAAGATAAAAACAAGTATTGTCTGTTCCCTATAAAAACTAAGCATGTTTTCTATTTAAATATACTATATATATATAGTTGGAGGCTATAGTTAGCGGTTGGAGGCTAAGATCAAGGCGGCCCGGAAAGATGTGAGTCAATTAACGGAGGCCCAGAGAGGTGTGATGAAAAGGCCGATACCCGAGAGCTACATCCAGATGACCATACCTGAAGCACTCGAAACTGCCAAACAAAGGCTCCAAGCCTTGTCCAGTCGCCTAAAGCGGTACACGAAAGAGAATGAGGCCAGACGAATAAACAGGCTGTTCGCAACACAACCTGCGAAAGTGTACGCTCAGTGGCAGGGTCCTAACAACAGAGCTGACCCACCAAGACTGGAAACTGAAAGGTACTGGAAAGGCATATGGGAGAAGGAGGTTGCACATAACAGCAGTGCACAATGGCTGGTGACCCTGAGAGAGGAGCACAGCAACCTACCTGAACAGAACCCAGTTACCATAACAGTGGCAGACATACAGGAAAGAGTCTCAGATATGAAGAACTGGACAGCACCAGGCCCGGACATGGTCCACACCTACTGGCTAAAGAAACTCACAGCACTCCATGAGCGCCTAGCAGTACAAATGAACCAGCTGCTGAGGGATGGGACTCACCCAGAATGGCTAACCGAAGGGCGAACCATCCTGATCATGAAGGATCCCTCAAAGGGTGCAGCCCCATCCAACTATCGGCCAATAACCTGTCTCTCCACAACATGGAAGCTCATGTCAGGCATCATTGCGGCTAAGATAAGTGGACACATGGATCAATACATGAACGAAGCACAGAAGGGCATTGGTAGAGATACCAGAGGAGCCAAACATCAGCTCCTGGTTGACAGAACAGTCGCCCAAGACTGCAGGTCCCGACGTACCAACCTGTGCACAGCTTGGATTGATTACAGGAAAGCCTATGACTCGATGCCACATACATGGATCACTGAATGCTTGGAGTTGTATAAGGTGAACAGGACCCTAAGAGCCTTCGTTGCGAACTCGATGAGGATGTGGAAAACCACACTTGAAGCCAATGGCAAGCCACTTACCCAAGTGTCCATCAAATGTGGCATATACCAAGGTGATGCACTATCCCCACTGCTGTTCTGCATAGGACTGAACCCCCTAAGCCAAGTAATCACCAAGACAGGCTATGGATACCGCCTCAGAAATGGAGCTACAATCAGTCACCTCCTCTACATGGATGACATAAAGCTGTATGCTAAGAGCGAAAGGGACATAGATTCCCTGATCCACACAACCAGGATCTACAGCAGCGACATCGGGATGTCATTCGGGCTTGAGAAATGTAGTCGGATGGTGACTAAGAGAGGAAAGGTAGTCCGCACTGAAGGGGTCTCACTCCCTGAAGGAACAATAGCAGACATTGAGGACAGCTACAAGTACCTTGGTATACCACAAGCCAATGGCAACCTCGAACTGGCAACAAGGAAAGCGGCTACGGCCAAATACCTCCAGCGAGTGAGGCAAGTCCTAAGAAGCCAGCTCAATGGCAAGAATAAGACCCGGGCAATAAACAGCTATGCCCTGCCAGTGATCAGATACCCTGCAGGAATAATAAGGTGGCCAAAGGAAGAGATTCAGACCACGGATGTTAAGACTCGAAAGCTCCTAACCATGCATGGAGGGTTCCATCCCAAATCCAGCACCCTGAGACTGTACGCAAGCCGAAAGGATGGAGGCCGGGGACTAGTGAGTGTGAGAGCCACTGTCCAGGATGAAACATCCAAGCTCCAAGAATACATCAAGGAGAAGGCTCCAACGGATGACGTACTCAGAGAATGTCTCAGACAATGGGGAACAGAAGATGAGGTGCTGGAAGAGGGACCATCATGGGAGGACAAGCCCCTACACGGGATGTACCACCGGACCATAACTGAAGTGGCTGATCTCAAGAAGTCCTATCAGTGGCTAGAGAGGGCTGGCCTGAAGGACAGCACAGAGGCACTCATCCTGGCTGCTCAGGAGCAGGCCTTGAGCACCAGAGCCATCGAGGCCCAGATATACCACACCAGACAAGACCCAAGGTGTAGGTTGTGCAAAGAGGCACCTGAGACGATCCAACACATAACTGCAGGGTGTAAGATGCTGGCAGGGAAAGCCTACATGGAACGCCATAACCAGGTGGCTGGCATAGTCTACCGAAACATCTGTGCGGAGTATGGACTGGAAACCCCAAGGTCAAAATGGGAAACACCTCCGAAGGTGGTGGAGAATGACAGAGCGAAGATCCTGTGGGACTTCCAGATCCAGACTGACAAGATGGTAATGGCGAACCAACCAGATATCGTGATCATAGATAAAGGGCAGAGGAAAGCCGTTGTAGTGGATGTAGCGGTCCCAAGTGATGGAAACATCAGGAAGAAGGAACATGAGAAACTCGAGAAATACCAAGGGCTCAGAGAGGAGCTGGAGAGAGCCTGGAAGGTAAAGGTGACAGTCGTGCCTGTGGTGGTCGGAGCACTCGGGGCAGTGACCCCCAAACTAGATGAGTGGTTGCAACAGATCCCGGGAACAACATCGGACATCTCAGTCCAGAAATGTGCAGTGCTGGGAACAGCAAGGATACTGCGCAGAACCCTCAAGCTTCCCGGCCTCTGGTAGAGGACCCGAGCTGAATGAGGGACGGACACCACCCGAGGGGTGAGATGAGGATTTAAAAATATAGATGTCATTCGGGTTTGAGAAATGTAGTCGGATGGTGACTAAGAGAGGAAAGGTAGTCCGCACTGAAGGGGTCTCACGTTAAGGACAGCTACAAGTATACCACAAGCCAATGGCAACCTCGAACTGCCAACAAGGAAAGCGGCTACGGCCAAATACCTCCAGCGAGTGAGGCAAGTCCTAAGAAGCCAGCTCAATGGCAAGAATAAGACCCAGGCAATAAACAGCTATGCTATGATCGAAAAACGCGAAGTGAAAACTTGTTTCAGCGTTGTGTATTTTCCGTCGCATCGGGTGGGCGTTGCGTGTATTTAAGCTCCCGCGGCATTACACCTCCATCCGTGTTACGGGTAGTGGAATTTACGCTTACGCAAGTTCCGGTAACACGTAATATCGTAGTCAAAATGTTAATGAATAGGTTTTCATTACGGGTGAAGGATATTCCTTTCAATAGAATTCCGGGGTTGGGAATATTTACTGTATTCTCCAACATCAAAGCCTCTTTGTGCCCGTTGTGTTCATATCTTGAGGACCATCTGTACTTTTAGTATCGCTTCTAAGTACTTCATTCAAGACTGTCCATACAAAGTCACAATACAAACAGATAACTTAAACCACAGATGGGGAACTCCGGTTCCTCGAGAGCCATATCCAGCCTGTTTTAGATCCCTCACTACTCCAACACCCCTGATTCTAGCAAGCTCTGTAGAGGCCTGAAACAATCAATTGAATCAGGGGTGTTGGTGTAGGGAGACCTCGAAAACAGGCAGGATATGGCTCTCGAGGAGTTCCCTACCCCTGACTATAAACTCCCTTCACACTTGTGATAAACAGATAAATTGTATCCACACATCAAGCAAGTGCCTGGTGCTTTGTCATCTGGCTTCACTGTAATTTCATTACTACAAAACTGCTCCTTAATGGCTGGCACTGCCCGGGCATTGTACCAGCAAATGAATTGTGTTGGCGCTCCAAGGACAGCCCTTAGGACTGCATGTGTGTGTGTGTGTGTGTGTGTGTGTGTGTGTGGGAGGGGGGGGGGGGTCGTGCACAAGTTTTCCTCTGTGCCATGTGGAAATAGACTCTTAGGACGAATGCCATGAGTCAGGGGTGTCCAAAAAAGTCCAAATGGATCACATCAAGCATAATGAAAACAATGATGTGCAAAGTTAATTTCCTCTCAGGAAAAGTACTGTGATCCTAGGTATGTAAATGTAAAGAGCTGCCACAATAAATAATTCAGTTTAAGCTTCATAAAGTGTGTGTAGACGCAATATGTCCTTGTGAAAATGTCATTTCCAATCATGAAAATCAAGCAATATATGTAATTGCTTGAATTTGACTATTTTTCAGCAAGATGTGTTTTTTCCAGCCAGATTTTGCAACATAACAATAAAGAGATACTCAAGTGAACACGTTCATAATATAGTATATCATGCTATCATCATTAATGCTTGGGTGAGGGCTGTTCATGGTGGGCGTATGATGTCTAAAAACAAACAACAACAAAATAACATGCTACTTTTATCAACTGTAAGACTTGTTGTAAGGAAACAGGACGAGTGTGTCTTAATTGGCATGGGACTTTCAGTTGATATTTTTGCAGATGCCTGCAACCTGATGCAGCATGGTTTAATTGATTGAATGACGTTTTGTGCCGTTGTGGAGGTGAACACGGCCGACTCGATTCACCGCTAATCCAAGCTGTTCCTGCCCCTCCCTTTAAATGCAGCGCGTGAGAGTAGTCCTTTACGTGGCTAAACAAGAAACTCATTTGCTCTAGTCTGGCAGCAAGTGAGTTGAGAAAGGACTGCAAACCGATCTCCCCTAGCAGATGATATCAAGTTGGCTTGCAAGACCATAGATGTATGAAGTAAACACTCTGAGATCGCCTTCCACTCCAGTTCTTCATGTCGCAAGTGTGAGGCATGCCCCCTACGACACTACCTTCCATAGCTTGGCCATGGCCAGTGGGTGATTGTAAAAATATAGTAATGACAATAACGACAACACCTTTGATTCATTGATTGGTACATTCATTGAAAGCAGAGTTCACAAACTCCGGTCCCGTAGGCCCCACGTTCGATTTACATGCCCCCAAACATAGGCGGGGTTCAAGCTGGTTTAAGATTCGGATGAATTTCTGCGACTAAAATGTCACAAACATCGGGCTCATGGAGATGGAAATGCCCTTTGTACAACAGAATGTCCAGTAAGGTGCAGAAAGATGTACCACGGATCAATATGCACTCGTTTCTACATTCGAGTGCAGCTGTGCCATTGATGAAAAAAGGCCCTGTATGTCTGTCTTGCATGAGATGACTCCATCATTTTTTTTAATTACATCTCTCTCACAGAGTCGGATACAAACTTTACCCCTCTTGTGCCTTTGGACCACAGTTGATTATTCTCACATCATCATACGTAAGAGAAGACAGTCCTCGCTACCCATGCATATGGATGCACGCACGCACAAGCTAACCAGCCCCACATTGTCAGCTGCACTTCACTCCTGTCCACTACCACAACAAAGCCATACCCAGTTAGAAAGTAATTAGCCAGTAACCATGTAAACTCCACCAGTCCTCTCTGAAGATGGCCAAACCATGTAACTCCTGCTGTTAACAACTGTTTACTTAACCAGGAATGCTGCTTGTGTAAACTGGCCCCAATCCATATAAAACAATATACAGTTTAGAAGTTGTGTAGGACAAGTGTATATGGTGGACTAAAAGAGTGCCATTGTCTCCATAGTGTAACATGCACAATTCAATTTCAGTAAGTCTTGTCACATGCGCACACACATGCTTTTGTCCACAGCTAGACAGCATATACTTTGGCTGTACTATTTTCACAAAGACAGCAACAATGGAAACAGGCCTTTAGTGAGCAAATCACACACTACGAGTGCAGTGAGATGAAATTTATTACATTTTCAAAAAGCAAACTTTTAGTGCCATCCTTGGGTGTTGAGGCAGTGTGCTGCAGAACTACTTCAAAGCTTTTTATTATCCTTTCCCATGTGTGGATCTCATCTGGAAGGATTAGCGAGTGTCAGATACTGAGGCTGTTTTAATGGAAAGTCAGTGTTGAACACAATACAAAGATGATGTATCACTTCGGAGCTCATTAAGTCATCCTATCTCATCAGTTGTTTCCTTTAGTTTACCATACATCTGCTGTTTATTTCAATTGTGCAATTAACTACAACTACTGCACTCCTATTAAAATGTGTGACTCGTTTTTTTTGGGGGGGGGGGGGGGTGAGGGGGGGGCATTATCCCAGACTATATAAACAGTCCTTGACATACAGATGTATCTAATATTTTATACTTTAAAATAACTTTGGTTTGAATCGAGTTTCTGGCTACCTAAAAATCTTTTCACTCAACTCTACTCACCCATTTTATGTTCACCAGATGGTTGTGATCTTTGCTTGATGTTTTGGTTTCCAGCTGACAATAAGTTTTTTTTTTTTTTTTTTTTTTACTAATAACAGACATCCAAAACAATAGACTCAATTTAAGTGACAATCTCGCCAGTTCGGGAGACTACTCTCATGACACGTTGTCAGTCATCTGATCTCCTGCCAATATAAAGTACTTTTTAACAAGCAGTCTGCTTGTTTTGGCTTACATGGTTAAGCTGAATTTGAAGCTGTGATTATGAGGAAAGCTGGTAAGGGAGAAAAAGGACAATATTATGCACTATACAATATATTCACTACATCTGAAAGCCAGTTTCAAAGATGAGTTGTAATGACAAATTATTCACAGGCATGGTGCTCTAGCAGAAGACACTTTGCTCATTCTGATTACATTATTGATCCAACAACCACAGTGGGTGCCTCTTCAAGACAAGACTGTCAAACTCATTTTGTCTCAGGTGACATTTTATTGGGGTTCCCCTCAAAGATCCATTGTGACTCGGATGTATTTTCCACTCATAATATTGCACATACACAACAAATTGATCAATGTTTTTTTTTAAATCAGAAGACAACAAAAATAGCTTTTTCAACTGTCGTTTCACTTCATTTTAAAATGGGGTAACAAAAAGGATGCTTATACAATCCAAACACATTAAAAGTGAAGTCAATTTGAAATGGTGATACCAATTTCTCCCCCCAAAAATGAAAAATACGACACACATGAATTGCTGGAGCATGCTAGATAAAATGATGTTTTAGTACAGATCTGGTCCGTAAACCTTGAGTTTGATACTGGTCTGTGCGTTAAACAGACTGAGGCATATTTTGTCAATTGATTCTCCTACTGATACGGCCTTTATATAATAACTTACGTTCTCAATGTGCCTTTTATTACGACCACTTAAACCTACAGCAAATGACCCTCCAAGACCTCTTTACATCTGACAAGCACGCTACGTTTCCCCTTTCTGTTACCCGCCCACCCCCACTTAGTCACTGAGAGACAATGAGCTCGGCATCAAGGCCCAGTAATGACTCCCAGCCCAAGTCCTGATTAGAAACATGCCGGGTGCTTCTGCACTCCGCAGGCAGCCATGAGGCCCCTTCACAACACAACGCACACAAGCTTTGAGACCAGAGCTCACATGGATGTGTGAACCTCTCCCACTATATCATTTATTTCTCCTCCAATAATTAGTTCAACACTAAATCCACAGACAAGCTTTTCATATCGTCCAAAGGTGCCGTGTTTCCAACATAAGCCTCCAACTCTGTCGTAAACATGACATACACTTGACAGAGGCTGCTTGCAGTCCCCGACTGGAGCATCCTGATGAGTCTGTATTATTATTCCATTCATCCATCCATCCATTTTCTGATCTGCTTCTCCTTACAAGGATCACGAGGCATGCTGGAGCCCATCCCAGCTGTTTTGGGGCTGTATTATTAGTAGTAGAAGTCGTAGTAGGAGAATTATTATTTTTCGAGTTACCCCTTCCAGCATTTAGGTTAGTGAAGGCTCACACCATGAGCAAGCCACACAGACATAAACTTATAGTATCACTTCATTCTACAGATTTATCACATCACCACTTGAGGATCTGCTACATCAGACAGCAAGTGGGCAGCAGAGAGGGTTAATGCGCACTTACCTTCCTTAAAAGCCATATTTGTTTCACAAAATTACAGGCAAGCCCTGTAGAGAGATGCTTTATTGCATCTGACCAACTAACTTCCTCTCAATAACAAAAGCATTGCATGCTGAGCTGTATTTTGATGTGGTGTGTCAGCATAATTAGAGGTCCCATGAAGTCAGAGAGATGGGGGCGAAAGGGAGTCATGTCCATCTGTCAAGTGTTAGGGAGGTGGGCAAGGGGTTTAGCAACCAGGGTTCTATTGCTCACTGTTTGTAGGGCAGAAGTCACTTAACTGATATTATTATTCTTGCACAGAGTGCCAGTGTGTGGATGTGAGGGTGTGTGTGTTTTGTGTGTGTGTGTGTGTGTCTTTGTGTGTTTCTGCACATGTTGATGCAATGTCTCAGGAAACCTCAAGAAGTTTAGAATTACTATGCCTCGCAGATCAATGAGGAATGGTTCGCTACCTGCGTGCACACAGAAAAACATAATACAACAATATAACAAACAAGAGCATTGTCTAGAACCATTAAACACTAAAGTTACGGGTTACAAATGCTGGTCCCCAGAATGAGTCATCATGGTGACATGGTTCTTTCAGTTATTCGCTGAAAACTCATCTATTCGCTTGACTCACTTTCAATACTACTTTAAGATGCCGTAAGAGGGTGCCAAAGTAGTAATCATGTCAAGGAAGTAGAATGAAGTGATACATCTGCCTAAGACACAAACATCTTTGTATGTCGAGCAGGAGCTTATCTTTAGCCTGGCTTGCGAGAGGAAGTTATGGAGTCCTCGCCACATGTGCTTGTACAGCACATGTATTAGTATGGCAGTTGTTTGAAATCAACTGGTGGAACAGAGTGGCCACAGTGATGCACTCATTCTCTCTGATGAAATGCAGCTGATTGCTTATTCAAGGACTAGTGGGCAGGAAATGCTGAGATCTCTGAACTTTAGAAGGAGACCAAAAGGCAAAAAAGATGGGCACAGAAGAGAATCTTCACAAAGTACTCACAATACTACCTGATGGGTGTTATGTCCATCAAATTTCTATACTGCTTGTCCTTGATGGGGTCATAGGTAACTGTAGCCTGTTGGGTGCATCCTGGATTGGTCAGCAGTCAATCGCAGGGTACATATAAACAACCAACCATCGACACTAACATGTACTGCACAGAAAACCTAACCTCTATTTTTTGGATTTTTTGGGGTGTATGGATTGTTGATCTGCATTTTGTCCAATTTAGATGCAATTCCACAAGATGACAGCACACTATTTTGTTTGACATGGTGTAAATTTGGAAGAAAAAGAATGAAAACAGGAAGTATTTTGCCTCATTCTCATTTTTTTCTGAAGATTATTCAATTTCTCTTCCTTTTTAATCCTGCTTTTTACGTCTACAGAAAGTGACGGCTGTACGTTAATTTTATAAATGTAAATCTTTGGGCATGATCATTGATGAATGTTGGCAGATAGTACGTTTGTTGAGTTTGCGGGAAAAATATACTTGGTTTACTTTACACACAGGGAGATCTGTACACTGTTAAGTGCTTTTCCCATGGCACTCGCTCGGGATGAAAGAGTTGTGTGGCAATACAAATGCTGGATTTTCAGTGTGCCCACATTTGAAAGTACTGGAAGTAATTGGAAGTGATCAATTTAAGAGGGAGGAGGACACAAACGGCAGAGAAGAGTTAATGGCTGGGCGGGAACTTGGATAGGTTAATCGTGCCATTACTTGTAAATACGTCTACCAAAATAACAATAAATCACCCTGCCTGCTCCTCTCCAATTGGAGGAGCTTGTCGCCACCACTTTCAAATAGAACAACAATTTGAGGTGTCTTGCCACCGCGGCAGGAGTCCTGTTGTACTGTATGTATTATTTGAAAACTGTGCTTAAAGAGCTTAAAATAATAAGTGCAAACAAATGCAACAGAAACATGCGCAGGCCAAATTTAAATAGGGTATTTCTTTATCGTGGATTCTGAAATGCAACCCCCTGCAATAGAGGCGGATTACTGCAAACGTGATGATCATTTAAATTCTTCAATTAGCCTTATGTGTGTTTTGGACTGTGGTGAGGGGTACCCGGAGAACATCCAACACAGAGATGTTTCAATGCAGATTTCAACCAAGAGCGCCTGACGGTGAGGCAAATGTGCATTTTATTCTGACCACTTCAATACACAGCATGTAAGCCATCTATCCAACTGAGACATGAACGATACATTTCCCCCTTTGTTACCCGCCCTCTTCAAGATCTGAACCCATATCTCCTGACTGTGCGGAAGACAAGCTATCCACTGCTCCATGGTGCCTGGGGTATGCTCATGATGTAGTCAACCTAATTATACCATTGCTCACTGAAATCTTGCCCATATATGGCTGTTCCTTCCTGGAGTTGTCAGGCAACTATTAGTGACCTCATAATTGGCAATATGTTTTCTGCCTTGTATAAGAGCCAGACGACAGCTGCATCACATTGTTACCAGTCAAATAAAGTTGCTATCTTAACACATAATTGACTTGGCTAGAAAACAAATGTATTTATGTTCTTAGTTTGGTCCAGGTGTGTATTTAATCAACAGCAAAATGGTGGAAATGAGATGATTTAAACAATTCCCGCGATCAGATTAATTGGGGGAAAACACAGTGGCAGCCTATTGTATCTGCACCATTACCTTTGCACAGCTCGTCCGTGAATTCTTTTCGAGTTGTGTATTAGTAATGTGAGAGCAAAGTAGTCTAGAAGTGCCTTTCACTCCAAGCCTGAGGGCTGCGGGAAGCTCTCCTACCTGTGAAACACTTGTATGAGTCATTTTTCCCCCAAAAAATACGTCTTTTGTGTTGTTATTTTATGTGTTACTAATGATCCATGCATTAGAAATTTTACGATCCAATAAACTTGAGACATTGGAACCAAATTGGCTGGTCGTACTTAGTAGCTTTATGAGGAAACATATTGAGGTGTAACTGCCTCAAGGGAGCATGCACTTGAAGGAGCAAGTACACATTGGGTGAGTTTTAAGCACATTCTCTTGTATTCAATAGGGACACTGAACTTCTTGTCTACAATTAGAGAGTTTGTCATTGCCACATTAATATGTTGCATAAAATGTTCATGTCATCGCAGATTTTGAACAAATCTGGTTTTACACTACGGTAAAATGTCACTTAAAACAAAAACATCTGTTTGGCACTTATCTTTAGGCAGCATATGGATTCCTGTCATTATAATGATTCACAGTGAAGGAGAAGATCCTGTTGGGTACCTCCTCCACCCTCCCAAAATGGGAACGAAAGATAACGATGTACTGTTTTCAATAAAAATTTGCAGGACATAACATTAAGTACACCTGAACAATCCAGTGAAATAAAAAGCAAGCAGTATACCGGTAAATATATATATAAATACTACACACCAAAAAAAGATCACCCAAAAATAAAAATATTTTCTGATTTAGATTGGCATCATAAGAAAGAAAATGTGAATTGAACAATTGTTTATGATGGCGCTTGTACTTTGCAGTGGTGTAGAGCTGCACTGCATTATAAGGAAAGGCATTTCTAATTTGGTGATATATATTTGTTTCACTACATAAGAGAGGAAAAAGCCCTCCAAATGATTCGGCCCAGTTTGACACAAAAATATGGTGACAATAACAGACGTGGTTTGTTTCAAATTTTCTTGTGTCAGGCAGCGCACGGGAACAGATTCTTGACAAAGGCAGATAAGAATTGATTCAGCTGTCTTATTGCATTTTATTAAATTGTGTGGACCTAATGTTGTGGCCAGTAAGGGCATCTTGCCTCAAAGCAGGGCAACTGTCAAAGGTATGAATATGAATCCTTTATCTCCTCCTCCTACATGAATGTTTGTTGTCTATTTAATTTGATTAAACATAATTTTATTAATGAGGAAAAAATGGCACAATGGATATTTTAATGGCCTTAAAGAATCTCTGTCACCCTCCCTCATAGATAATTCATACAACCGCATACTTTCGCTTCTGCCGGGACTTTCAGCACTGTAGTGTGGCATGCGCACACTGAGGAGCCTTTCACCAGTTTCATCTGATACGCTGTGACTCCAAGCAGGAGCTGACGCCACAGACAAGGTCGACCTGTGCGGGTTAGTAGGTCAAACAAGGAGCTAGTCTTTTGACAGAGTTCGGAGGCGGGCTCAGACTAATGTGATTTATCAATACAGCACAAAAGTGATTCATTGTGCGTCATATCGACTGATAATTCACAAGATGGGCCGTGGCCATCATCGCCTAATGAGTGAGGAGGTGTCTGGGGATGGTGAATGAGGTGCTTGTGAGGGAGAGTGTGCATCATTGTTCTGGGCTTGATTCGAGCACCAAGTATATGCACCTGCAAGATGACCTTATATTTGTCAGCTGTTCCGCAACTGCTTCCTTCTCTTGCACACACACACACACACACACACACACAGATTAACGGAGGGCCCTGAGGAAAAAAACAAAAAAAGGTTGTGTGTTTGGAGCTCGGGTTCAGGTCAAGACTCTGCTCTGTGTAATCCCTCTCAGGTGATACTGTTCACATTCAGCTCGTTCCTGCTGACCTGCTTAAATATGCCTTCCTCACCCCGTAAACCCCCTCCCCCACTCCCACCCTCTTCTCACCGGCAAGGACGATGAGAGTGAGGGAGGGCTGCTGCTTTTCCTCGCCCATCAAAACCTCAGATCATTTTTCAGCCTTTCTGCAGAGCCATCAATGTGTCAGTTAGCTGGTGCCACACAAGAATAAAGTCAACAAAGCTTGACAGTTTTATGGAAAGAAGAAGGTCAGGATGCAGGGCTCACATCACCTGGATTAGACAAGCATCATGTGAGAGAGCAGTGTGAACAGACATGCCATCAGAAGGGCTGCCTTCCCTTTTTCCAACAGCTACAGTGGCAATGTGGGTTATAAAGCAGCCACTTGGAGCGTTTCCGCGCTCATCAACAGATTATATTGCACAGAAGTGCTGGGTTCCAACATTAACACTACCAACCACAAACTGGGGAATTTGTGGAAGCTTTCAGCACACATAGGCCTGGTTTGCAGGGTCAGAATGGAGAGGAACCGTCTGAGATTTTTGATTGTACAGTACGTCTCTAGCCTTCCCTTATCAACTATTAAATGGGCAGAACTTTCAGGGGTAAAGACACAAGTTGAAAGCGTTTCCAACTCTAATGTTTGTCTAATGTCTGCCCTTATTATTCTTTGCTGAAATAAGGGCTCAATCAGTTTCACCTCACCACCCTTTTCTGTGGATTTTGGCATCAAAATACATCCCGCAATCCTTGTACTGACTGTCATCAGTAGTACAGTGTGTCATGCCTTTCTGACTTTGCTCCCTACACCCTGCTAGGCCACAGTTGATTCATCTAAACACTTTCATTCTTTAAAACATCTGGAGAGGCAGTTCAGCAACACATCACTGCGAATTGACCATAAAATGATTGCAAATTAGCTGCAGACGTTTGGTTGTTCAAATTCCGAGCTGCAGATTCGAAGGGGTTAACGGTATCACATGGCAACTTTTCACCACTCTGGCTGCTAGTACATATTCATTACCTGTTCAACATCTGGGTATCTGTGTTGCTCCTGGCAGTGCAACTCAAGTGCGATTTTATGTAGTCACCAGCGGCATCATTAGCCAGCAAATAGAAATACCAACTGTTGTCTTGTCAATAATGCCCTTTCTAAGGCAAAATGTCATTTACATGACAAAACAATCACCCCCCCCCCAAAAAAAAAATCAATCAATCAAAAGAGATACAATACCAGCCATAACTCATCAAACAGTTTGCATTAAAAGCTAATAATGCTCAATGTTGACACTGTCAGAGAGCTTTAAACTTATGCATGTGTTTACCATTCCGGTTGTACTTTGTAGTGTCCGCTAGAACGGCACCGGATCACGCTGAGAGGCATGTGTTACCTCATGTGCAGTATTTCTATGAGTAGAACACACAAGACACCTTTAATAATAATATATAATAATAAATTTTATTTATAAGCGCCCTTCAAGACACCCAAGGACACTTTATCTTACGGTGCAGTTTGACATAACCGCAATATGGCATTTTAGTTAAAACTCACATTGTTGTGATATGTTGTTTACATTTGAATGATCCATCCGTCAAATCCATTCGTACCGCTCAACCTCACCAGGGCCGTGCGTGTGCTGGAGCCGATCCCAGGTGACATTTGGGCAAGTGGCGGGGTGCACCCTGAACTGGATGGCCGTCAATCTCAGAGCAGATATAGACAAAGAGCCATTCGCACTCATGTTCACACCTACAAACAATTTGGAGTCTTCACTTCACCTCAAGGTTAGTTGATTAGTTAGTTGAATGTCCATTCTGTGCTATGATTTTTCTTTCCTGTACACTTGTATATTATTTGCATGTTCAGAATTTGTTAAAGATTTTAATCAAATCCTACCGTGCATGTAGGAATGAGGAGAACAAGCAAACTCGACACACAGGAAGACAAAACCCCAAATTTGAATCCACAACCTCTGAACCATTAACCAGTTACCCAACGAGTACATTTGTGCTCATAACTGTGCTTAAGATCTTGATGGCCAAAACTAGCAGCCCCTTGTGTCAGTTTTCAAAATTGGATGGCATTTTTCCCATTGTGCTTGGTAATCTGTCAAAGTCAAACTCCTCCACTAGAAAATGAATCGATACATTCAAAATCCATCATTCCTAACATAGCAGCTGGGATAAACTGTGGTTCTCTGCTAGCCATAATCATAAAAGTTACATTTTTTGATGCCATTCATGCATTGGATCTTAAAAGATGTTGTGGTTGACCTTAAGACATGTATGCAGGGTAATTGTATAAAACATAACCAAACAGACTGTTTGTGTCATGCAGCTCCAAAATAATTGTAATCAAAAAGATCCCAATCACTTGACTACATTTAAAACAATCAGCTGGTCTCCTTGAAATCCTCACAAAATTGCTCAGTACAGAGCACCCCTCACACCTCACTTGGTTATGTTGATACGTGCATGTCTCACATCAGTGGCAAAACTTTTCCATGCGTGTTCCAAGAGGCATGAGTGTTGTTATTGTTAAACATAAAACAGTTGTGCTCGGTGTGAACAGTGTTGCCAAATTGACTTTCAAGTGTGTCTGGGACTCAACACTGCTGAACGATTTGGATAGCTCCTGGTACATGCCAGACGGACTGTGTACAAACCTGTCAGAAGAACATGGAGGACTACAAAAATACTCGATTTTGTTTTTTTTGGACAGGGCAATGATGTCTTATACACCTCTCTGTGTTGCTGTGGTCGATTAAAAACAGCAATCAAATATCAAGCGTTTCGGTTGACTTACTCAAATGGCACTTCTGCTCCGGTGTTCTGCCAAGACCCCTCCGAGGGATTAAGAAATCCCAATAGTTTTTAAAACTGGAATCACCTGATGTACTTTGAAGTCTTTTTTTAAAGTCAAACTGTTTTGACCTCATCTCCAATGCATCTGCCCTGACAGTCTCAGTCCTTCTCTTTCTATCTCTCACACACACACACACACACACCCACACACACACACACACGCGCGCACATACGTGCGCACACACACGCGTGCATACGTGAACACACACACACACACACACACGGGTTCCATAAATGGGAGAAAAGTGATGATTATTTTGACTAACGGAGGACCTAGACTGCAGTATTTTCAGGCAGAGGGATCTAATATATATTCCTCATCTCACCCCTCGGGTGGTGTCCGTCCCTCATTCAGCTCGGGTCCTCTACCAGAGGCCAGGAAGCATTTCTGGACTGAGATGTCCGATGTTGTTCCCGGGATCTGTTGCAACCACTCATCTAGTTTGGGGGTCACTGCCCCGAGTGCTCCGACCACCACAGGCACGACTGTCACCTTTACCTTCCAGGCTCTCTCCAGCTCCTCTCTGAGCCCTTGGTATTTCTCGAGTTTCTCATGTTCCTTCTTCCTGATGTTTCCATCACTAGGGACCGCTACATCCACTACAACGGCTTTCCTCTGCCCTTTATCTATGATCACGATATCTGGTTGGTTCGCCATTACCATCTTGTCAGTCTGGATCTGGAAGTCCCACAGGATCTTCGCTCTGTCATTCTCCACCACCTTCTGAGGTGTTTCCCATTTTGACCTTGGGGTTTCCAGTCCATACTCCGCACAGATGTTTCGGTAGACTATGCGAGCCACCTGGTTATGGCGTTCCATGTAGGCTTTCCCTGCCAGCATCTTACACTCTGCAGTTATGGGTTGGATCGTCTCAGGTGCCTCTTTGCACAACCTACACCTTGGGTCTTGTCTGGTGTGGTATATCTGGGCCTCGATGGCTCTGGTGCTCAAGGCCTGCTCCTGAGCAGCCAGGATGAGTGCCTCTGTGCTGTCCTTCAGGTCAGCCCTTTCTAGCCAATGATAGGACTTCTTGAGATCAGCCACTTCAGTTATGGTCCGGTGGTACATGCCTTGGCCACCTTATTATTCCTGCAGGGTATCTAATCACTGGCAGGGCATGGCTGTTTATTGCCCCGGTCTTATTCTTGCCATTGAGCTGGCTTCTTAGGACTTGCCTCACTCGCTGGAGGTATTTGGCCGTAGCCGCTTTCCTTGTTGCCAGTTCGAGGTTGCCATTGGCTTGTGGTATACCAAGGTACTTGTAGCTGTCCTCAATGTCTGCTATTGTTCCTTCAGGGAGTGAGACCCCTTCAGTGCGGACTACCTTTCCTCTCTTAGTCACCATCCGACTACATTTCTCAAGCCCGAATGACATCCCGATGTCGCTGCTGTAGATCCTGGTTGTGTGGATCAGGGAATCTATGTCCCTTTCGCTCTTAGCATACAGCTTTATGTCATCCATGTAGAGGAGGTGACTGATTCTAGCTCCATTTCCGAGGCGGTATCCATAGCCTGTCTTGGTGATTACTTGGCTTAGGGGGTTCAGTCCTATGCAGAACAGCAGTGGGGAGAGTGCATCACCTTGGTATATGCCACATTTGATGGACACTTGGGTAAGTGGCTTCCCATTGGCTTCAAGTGTGGTTTTCCACATCCTCATCAAGTTCGCAACGAAGGCTCTTAGGGTCCTGTTCACCTTCTACACATCCAAGCATTCAGTGATCCATGTATGTGGCGACGTCTGAGCCGGCATGTCATTCGTTTCATTGTCTCTCATCATTGTATGAGGTAGACATTAGCGTGAAAGATCTTACCCAAGGACCCACACTGGATGGTGTTAAGTGCTCATTTTTTTGCCCCAAGCGGGATTCGAACCACCATCTCCCATATGCCAAACCGATGCCTTATCCAGCCGCCTGGCACCCCGTCAGGGAATCGAACCCTGGTCTTCCGCGTGACAGGCGGAGATACTGTCCACTATACAAACGAGGAGTGTCCACTATACAAATATATATAAAATATAATATATATATATATATATATATATATATATATATTATATATATTATATATATATATATATATATATATATATATATATATATATATATATATATATACACCCCAACACACACACAAACATGTCGTGAAGCAAAGATGTGGTGCCATGCAGCAATTTTAGGATGGTTGAACAGGACAAAAATACAAACATAACTCTAAAACTCTACCTAACAGTCATTCAAGACAGAAGAATAGAGGAACGCAAACAGAAGGGTGAAAAAACGTGTGTGTGTGCCAGCACCCCGCAGTGCTTTCCCTGATTATTTGCAGATGGACAGTGGAGGGCTTTCAGAGTGAGGAGGTTCCCCCTGGCACGCAGTGCATATGATTAAAAGTGTGATTCCCATACAATGTACAAGCAACCCCCTTCCCTGACTTTGAATGATTTCTCTAGGACATTAAAACACAGCGGGGACACACCAGCCTACACCCGTTGGGCGCCCAAAGGATTCGATGAGCGATGTCACAAGTCTAAAGAAGACTTGGCTGGGGCCAACTCTCTTAATCTCACTGTCTCCTCGTTCATTGAGAGTACAGAGCAGTGTTTACAAAGAGGCTCAACTGCGCCTCCGCTGAGCGATTGTTATGCGGCTTTCCTACCAACTGTTCGAAGTGGTTATGAGATCAATTAAAACCAGCTTAGGAGGCTTGAGAGGAGATATGCAATTCATATGTCGGGGGAAAGGGATTTCGTAACCATTCATGAAATAACCCCCTGTATGAACACCGTGAGATGTAACTATGCAGCGATGCGCATCAGCAATGTTTTGGACAGATTCACTTTTAGTTCTCATCAATTATAGAACATTTAGTTATCCTTTTATCGGCGATATATATTTAAACAGAATAATTTCACTCAACATTACGATGTTTGCAGCTACACGTGCCGGGCGTATTTGCGCACGTTTTACGCATACCGGCAGCGAAAAACTACACAGCCTCTTCATTCCTTCAACGACTCTTTTGTAAGCTTACACCATGTTGGATGACTTAATATTTGAGGTTATGTTCATTGTGGTTTATTCTAAGATTATGGAATGTTCATTAGTGTAGTTTACGCCAAAACGCACCTGAGCGTTGTCAGAAGCAAGCAATGAATACGACGTTGGGCTATTTTTTAATGGAACCCAATTTTAAAAGGCGCGTGTAAAATACTATATAGCACTGTGAAAATTAAGACATAAAAGCGTACGCGTCGAACCCACGAGTCACTATCTGGATGCTGCGGTACGAAGCTGTAACTTTTACCTCTTTTGTTTCTCCTCCAGCGTTGTGACGGCGCCTGACAGCTGCTGTACTCCATACAGTTCAATACTATCAGGGCAAATGAGAAGAGTCGAAACTGCATCTGGACGGCTATTAAGTTGTCCGGACCCCGATTTTTATTTTTAAAAAAGGGGCGTGGGGGGTGCCAAGCGGGCTGGCGATGAATTCTTTTAAAATCTTCTCCCGGAGTTCCTTTTAGTCGAACTGCAATCTTGTCAAACATCAGACGAGATGCGACATATCAGGTCGCCAGTTGGGATCATTTTATGGAGCGAGATGATCCTCCGCTGAGTATTAGTGAGTGTCCACGTCGGTGCGCTGTGGAGATAATCACAAAAGAGATTGGTGTGATGGAAGTGTGACGAAATCAACACCGAGACCGAACAGTGACGCGCGAGGTGATAGTTTGATTGCAAGTCGTAATTTGGTGAAACGGTGGCAATTAGACCAACAGAAACAAACGCCCCTTCGAGGACCTTCGCGCAATGGTGCGTAAAAGTGAACAAAACGATCGGCGACATAAACCTCCAGTCAAATTACCTTTCATCGAACGAAGTGTTACTCTTCTCCGGTGTCCGGCTTTTAAGTTAGGTTCCCCTGGAGTGCAAGTGCAGCTTGGGAACACGCAGCATCACTCCTTGTGTGACAAAACTTGGGTTTCCAAGAAGAGAGCAGAGGTCCGACAGCTAAGAACTCGTTGCAGCGTGCATGAAGTGAAAGCGAGGCAGCCTCCCCCCTTTTTGGTCAAATTATTGGATTCCGTTCACCTGGGTTTCTTCAACGTTTGTCACAAAGGAAGAACAATGGATACAAAAACCACGCGCGGTTGTACTTGGACGGATTGAGAGCCGCAAATGCGAGGCATGTGCGTTTCTCCGCGCTGCTGAGGTTGAGCGGTGACTGACTCCAGATTGGTCCTGATGCTTTCTGCCTCCTTCCTCATATAGAGCCGGGCTGATGTCACGCGTGGAGACTTCTAGTTTTTGCGTTCTTCTTATTTATGATGCTAAAGATGACATGTCGTATATTTGCTCCCCTCCAGCCACCCTCACCCACTTTTCTTGCACGCTCACTAGTGGATGAGAGGTTGCTTCTGGGGGCTAGTGGGCGTAAACGAGCTTTTTGAGCCTGTTGATGTAAGACAGTTTAAGGGCAAAAAAGTCGTTTTGGGGGCTGTCTAGATTTGGCATCGTGACTGCGGGAGCAATTTACATTTTTCCTGTACAATCACCCATATCCCAAAGAAGATCCCACTTCCTCAATCCTTAATTCTAGCCAATACTTTCCACTGAAATTTAGCCAGATCAAAAATGAAATAATGACATACGTTTCAGACTAAAAATTGCTCCACTGTTAATTAGAAGTTGGAGGTAGAAAAAAAAACGAGGATGTGCCTAATGTGCGTAATAAGATGAGTCTGCCAGTCTCGCCACGTCGTTTTATTGCACGCCAAGGACTAAATCCGCCACCCGTCCCCGAAATTAATGTAAATCGTTAGCGAGGCTCGAGTAGTTGTTGCGCGTGCATAAATCATTCTCTAATTTAAGGGTTTTCTTCAGTTCAAGCATTTAAGGCTGACCCGTGTGACCTCATAAATGGATACAATCTCGGGCGTTCAGCTTCTCCTTCAGTCAGATCTACCTTGCTGAGGGACACGATGCTGGCTGGCACTCATCCGCTTTCCAATGACATTCAAACTCTGGCAACTTGTCAACTTTGAAGCTCTTTCAAGGAAAAAAATGTGACTCACGGGTCGTGTCTCACACTCGTGTAATGGGAGGTAATAACAGAACCTTTCAGTTTACATGGTTTAAAATGAGTGGATGGGCAAACAAAAAGGTCCTCTTGTTTGAGCAAATCGAGCAATTGAAGTCGTCTGGAAAACTGACGGGGGACACAGGTAAAGAATGCTATACCCAATTCGGCCACTAGGTGTGGCACTTAATCTTTCATGTATTTCAAGGGATGAAAAGCGTTTTCAATACCCTCACGTCACCACTCCATCCACTACATGGACTTTCATGAGTTAAAAAAAAGTTTTTAAAAAATCATAATTTGTTCGGGGTTGTTGCATGACAACACATATTAACAGATGAATTGAAAATAAATGACATTTGACTAAGTTTGAAACAACAATAAAACCAGTGTGAATTGAGAGTTCTCTTCTAAGGCAATAAAACATGAGTATGTTTCTATTTCTTTGCTGGGACTAATGAAAATAACTTGAAACCCTCTAACAGTATATTAAAAATAAGACCCATAGGTGTTTCCTTGCCAAAGCCTATAGTGACCTTTGTCCTATCTTTATTTATTTATTCAGAGAGCACTGACGGACATTGTGGTTAGGAGGCCTGTTTTAGCTGCAGGCTGTGTGATTAGTTTGGGTTCCTCACTAAAATAACATCTGAGAGTGCTTTGTTAAGGTGAATGTGATAATTTATGCCTTGGGCACTTTTTATTTTCATGATGTGTCACTGAGACGGGGGATGGCAAACCAATCACTTTAGTCTCCTTTTCCCTTCTTAGCTCTGCAACCTCCCTGCCTCTCATTGCAGTCTACAGATAAATGGAGATGACGTCAGCATTTGGAAGATCTGGCTCCAAGCCCTTAGTGCCATAACAGCAATGACGTAAGCTGCTGTACATTGTCATCAGAAAGAACAGACTGAAGGTGTGTGTGTGTGTGTGTTTTTCTTCCGCACGGGTTGTCATTAAATCTATATGCCAATTGCAACAATTGTTGTATCTGAGAAGTTTTGTCTGATACCATACTGATAACTGAGTTTGAACAATTTTGTAAAAAAAAAAAAGAGTAATTCTTCACCAGCCTCCCCAGCAAACTCACATGTTTACGGTGGCTATTAAAATGGCATGGTGATCTACGGGTTAGCACATACGCCTCACAGTGCAGAGGTCGTGGGTTCGATCGCGGCTCCGGACTCCCTGTGTGGAGTTTGCATGTTCTCCCCGAGCCTGCATGGGTTTTCTCCAAGTACTCCGGTTTCCTCCCACATTCCAAAATCATGCACGGTAGGTTAATTGGAGACTCTAAACTGTCCCTGAGTGTGATTGTTAGTGCAAATGGTTGTTTATCCATGTGTGCCCCGCGATTAGCTGGCAACCAGTTCAGTTTTTTATGTCCGCAACTAGGCCTTGGATAAATGGATTCAATAATGGAGGACGGATGAATATTGAAAGCCGACATACCTGGTTAAATGCCTTTTTTTTACGTTATAAGAAAAAGGAGACAAAGATTAAAAACAAAGTCCAAACTTTTTCCACTATTAACTACAGCTATAACATCCATCCATTTCCAATCCGCTTTATACTCACAAGGGTCGTGGGGTGTGCTCGAGCCTATCCCAGCTGTCTTTGGGGCGAAAGCGGGGGCCACCCATTTGCCAGCAAATCGCAGGGGCACACAGAGATGAACAGATGAACAACCATTCGCGCTCACACTCACACCTAGGGAAAATATAGAGTGTTCCATTAACCCGGGGTGTCACACTCATTTCACATTGTGGGCCACAATGAACAACAATGACAACAATGAACTTGTTAGATGTCAAGTGGGCCGAACCATTAACATTATACCATATGTGCCATCAAAAATATCATCTTCTCTTTCCTTTGTTTTGGTCTCAAGAAGCATTGATTGGCGCTTTCATATCATATGCTGCGTTGGGTCTATCTCGGTGACAGACTGAGACTGCTGTTTTCTTCCCCGATCAAAACAATGTTGTCTTCCACTGTGATCAAAACAGTGTGTCCTTAGCGGATAATCCACAAATTGCATTTTCTTTAAAATATTCATTCTGTGCCTTTAATGCATTTTTTTCACTTTTAAATGATCCCGCGGGCCAGATCGAACCTCCTTGGGGGCCGGTTCCATTCCGCGGACCGTAAGTTTGACACCCCTGCATTAACCTGTCACGCATGTTTTTCAAATGTGGGAGGAAACCAGAGTACCCAGAAAAACCCCACGCAGCCCCGGGGAGACCATGCAAACTCCATGCAGGGAGGCTGCCCACCTTCACCACATTCATTCACAGTAGTGAATGACATCAAGCTGTGCAGTAGAACTTCCCATCAATTTCTCTTATAGCTGCCAAGTGCAGTTTATCGAAAAGTCTTAAGAGAAGATAAATTGAACAGTTTTATCACAGTAACACACCAGCTCAAAATACACTGGGCCAAATGCATTCAGTGTACTGGAGAAACCATCCTTCCAAATTGGTGTTCCATTTGGTGAATGGGAATGCCAATTAGCCCATTCCATCTTCACAATGGAAAGCAAAAACCTGTCAGGATTTGGCTATACATAATATATATATATATATATATTCGTCTTAACAACCATCCATCCATCCATCCATCATCTACCGCTTATCCGGGGCCGGGTCGCGGGGGCAACAGCTTTAGCAGGGAAGCCCAGACTTCCCTCTCCCTAGCTACTTCTTCCAGCTCTTAACAACCAAAAAGAACATTATTTACAATTTCCAGATTTTTGACGTAGAGTCATACAGCAAGTGCACCCTCAATAAAATTCAAATGTCCTTAAATAGAATGCATGGGGGGGGGGGGGAGTCAATGAAGGAATGTGAAAGAATTGCCAGTTTTAGGGAAATTGCGATAAAGAGGGAGAGAGTGAGTCGCAGAAGACTGAGTTATGAGAAGGTCAGTTGTAGGGAAAAGCGGGGGTGGTAGGGCCGACATTAAAAAGATTGTGACCGTCTGGCTAATGGTTCTTTATGACTCCCTCATGTCCTGAGATGGCCAGAATGACTGGCAGGGATTATGACCGCTGGTAACTGAACATCACTTCTGTGTGCCCCTTCAGCTCATGTCCAACTCAAGGGGACTGCCACTGACGGTAAGTGTACCACTTGAACACCATAAAACCAATAGACTAAACAGCCATTCATCTTTGCAGCTCACACACACACTAAGTTTATCAGACACAAGGCATTTAACTGACCCACTCAATGACTCAATATGCACGTTAAATCCTCATCAGGTATTACTGTTGCAGGAAAGTCTAAACGCTCAAACCTTAACCGCAGAGTGAAATGTCGAGAAATAAGACAATCATTTGTGAACTGGCTTTGTTGATTTAATTGAAACATTGTTTTGAAACAAGTGCGGAAGCCAAACACCATGAGGTTTGGGTGGGGTGGGTAGGGGTGGAGGTGGGGGCAGCACAATGATTAAGCAACATTTATCTTTGAGCAACTAAAGATTTCCTGACCTGGCAACTTTGTGTCTCAGAGAAAACAAATCATCAAATTAGACAATTTGAAGATCTAACCCATGTTTTTGTTGTTGATCGTGGGAAATGTCAATAAGTAACAAATGTGCTAGCAGTTAAGCGCTGACATGTTCCTTGTGTGTGTATAATGTGTGTGTTCTGTTGGTAAGCTCTGGGTGGCTGTGGGCTGACAGGGACCTAGAGCAGCTGGCCCAGATGGCAGGCAGTAAATGTTTTCTACACAGTGTGGAAGTGATTTGTTACCGTAAGGACACAGAGACAGAGTGGTGGGCTGTGTTGTTTGCAGCCTGTATGATCTAATTTCAAAAGCTCTGGAATGAGGGTACACTTATTTGCTAGTTTTTTTATATTATGACGGAAGTGACGCAACAGCGCACAGTATGGCACCAGCTTCCCGCCGTAGTTCAGCTAC
The DNA here is from genome assembly GCF_025434085.1 of Hippocampus zosterae. Taxonomy (NCBI): domain Eukaryota; kingdom Metazoa; phylum Chordata; class Actinopteri; order Syngnathiformes; family Syngnathidae; genus Hippocampus; species Hippocampus zosterae. Next base: position 21,024,257 of record NC_067455.1, on the reverse strand, counting down.
CAGGGAAGTCACAGGGTAAGTCACATTTCATTGACGGTCCGGATTCATTTCTAGTTTAATTACAATATTTCGCTTTGTTTTTCCTTTTACTATGATGCTGTGTATTTAAATGTATTTAATAATTAATTAACTTCCCTGATTTGATCCGAGTTCACATTGCTTTTTGTGTTGTTATTTAATTTAAGTTTTGTCGAATGAACGTTTTTATCCATTGAGTTAATAGTGCTTTTTTTGTTGCGCAGTTATTTCTGAGACCGAAAAGCCCCATGATTTCACCTATCTCTGCCGCCATACTGTGTTGCAGGTAATGTTTGTTTCCATTTGGTTTTACTGTATATAGTTTTTCGTGTCGTTTTTCATTTGGTTGCTTGTGTGGCTGGCGCGTGCCCGCTGTTCGTCGCGGCCGCCATTACTGTACATTGCGCAGCCGTTCTGCTGCATGTGATGCGTTCAGTGGCATCACGTAAATACCAGCGTATGTGTGTTTTTTTATTACTTTTTTGTAAATAGTTAATATACGATCAACTATGTTGTGTATTTTGTTTTGTTGTGCATTTTGTTATGTTATGGATGATGTTTTGTTCAGGCAGAGCTACCAGGGAAGTCACAGGTTATTTCTGAGACCGAAAAGCCCCGTGACTTCACCTATCCCTCCCGCCATACTGTATTGCAGTAATAAAAAATAAAAAAGCCATATATATATATATATATATATATATATATATATATATATATATATATATATATATATATATATATATATATATATATATATATATATATATATATATATATATATATATATATATATATATATAATCCTCATCTCACCCCTCGGGTGGTGTCCATCCCTCATTCAGCTCGGGTCCTCTACCAGAGGCCAGGAAGCTTGAGGGTTCTGCGCAGTATCCTTGCTGTTCCCAGCACTGCACATTTCTGGACTGAGACGTCCGATGTTGTTCCCGGGATCTGTTGCAACCACTCATCTAGTTTGAGGGTCACTGCCCCGAGTGCTCCGACCACCACAGGCACGACTGTCACCTTTACCTTCCAGGCTCTCTCCAGCTCCTCTCTGAGCCCTTGGTATTTCTCGAGTTTCTCATGTTCCTTCTTCCTGATGTTTCCATCACTAGGGACCGCTACATCCACTACAACGGCTTTCCTCTGCCCTTTATCTATGATCACGATATCTGGTTGGTTCGCCATTACCATCTTGTCAGTCTGGATCTGGAAGTCCCACAGGATCTTCGCTCTGTCATTCTCCACCACCTTCGGAGGTGTTTCCCATTTTGACCTTGGGGTTTCCAGTCCATACTCCGCACAGATGTTTCGGTAGACTATGCCAGCCACCTGGTTATGGCGTTCCATGTAGGCTTTCCCTACCAGCATCTTACACCCTGCAGTTATGTGTTGGATCGTCTCAGGTGCCTCTTTGCACAACCTACACCTTGGGTCTTGTCTGGTGTGGTATATCTGGGCCTCGATGGCTCTGGTGCTCAAGGCCTGTTCCTGAGCAGCCAGGATGAGCGCCTCTGTGCTGTCCTTCAGGCCAGCCCTCTCTAGCCACTGATAGGACTTCTTGAGATCAGCCACTTCAGTTATGGTCCGGTGGTACATCCCATGTCGGGGCTTGTCCTCCCATGATGGTCCCTCTTCCAGCGCCTCATCTTCTGTTCCCCGTTGTCTGAGACATTCTCTGAGTACGTCATCCGTTGGAGCCTTCTCCTTGATGTATTCATGGAGCTTGGATGTTTCATCCTGGACAGTGGCTCTCACACTCACTAGTCCCCGGCCTCCTTCCTTTCGGCTTGCGTACAGTCTCAGGGTGCTGGATTTGGGATGGAACCCTCCATGCATGGTTAGGAGCTTTCGGGCCTGAACGTCCGTGGTCTGAATCTCTTCCTTTGGCCACCTTATTATTCCTGCAGGGTATCTGATCACTGGCAGGGCATAGGTGTTTATTGCCCGGGTCTTATTCTTGCCATTGAGCTGGCTTCTTAGGACTTGCCTCACTCGCTGGAGGTATTTGGCCGTAGCCGCTTTCCTTGTTGCCAGTTCGAGGTTGCCATTGGCTTGTGGTATACCGAGGTAGTTGTAGCTGTCCTCAATGTCTCCTATTGTTCCTTCAGAGAGTGAGACCCCTTCAGTGCGGACTACCTTTCCTCTCTTAGTCACCATCCGACTACATTTCTCCAGCCCGAATGACATCCCGATGTCGCTGCTGTAGATCCTGGTTGTGTGGATCAGGGAATCTATGTGCCCTTCGCTCTTAGCATACAGCTTTATGTCATCCATGTAGAGGAGGTGACTGATCGTAGCTCCATTTCTGATGCGGTATCCATAGCCTGTCTTGGTGATTACTTGGCTTAGGGGGTTCAGTCCTATGCAGAACAGCAGTGGGGAGAGTGCATCACCTTATCAGAATCAGAATCAGAATCAGAATCATCTTTATTGGCCAAGTATGTAGAACACACAAGGAATTTGTCTCCGGTATAACACGCTGCACTAGTATCATCGTAAACAAGAAAATCATTGAACCATTTTAGAGTATACCAGTAGTTTTGTAGTACCATTTTGTGGTGCAAGAAGAGTGACTATGTCAGTGACTGTTTAAGGAGTTAATGGCTAGAGGGAAGAAGCTGTTTAAGTGTCTACTGGATTTGGTGCGCAGAGATCTGTAGCGTCTGCCTGAGGGGAGTGGCTGAAAAAGGTGGTGGGGAGGGTGCGGGGGATCCAGGAGGATTTTCCGTGCCCTTGTCTTGATTCTTGCAGTGTGCAAGTCCTCAAGAGTGGGTAGGGCGGTGCCAACGATTTTTTCCGCCGTCCTAACTGTCCGTTGAAGTTGGATTTTGTCCTTTTTTGTGGCGGCCCCAAACCAAACCGTGATGGAAGAACACAGGATTGATTCGATGACTGCCGTGTAGAACTGTCGTAGCACCTCCTGTGGCAGACCATGCTTCCTCAGCAGCCTCAGGAAGTACATCCGCTGCCGGGCCCTTTTCAGGATGGAGATGGTGTTGACTTCCCACTTCATGTCCTGGGAGACTGTGATTCCCAGGAACTTGAAGGTCTCGACGGTTGACACAGGGCAGTTGGATAGTGTGAGGGGCAACTGAGGAGAAGAATGTTTCCTGAAGTCCACGATCATCTCTACAGTCTTGAGCGTGTTCAGCCCGAGGTTGTGTCGGCCGCACCAGAGCTCCAGCTGCTCCACTTGTTGCCGGTACGCAGACTCGTCGCCGTCTTTGATGAGACCGATGACCGTGGTGTCGTCTGCGAACTTTATGAGTTTGACAGCTGGATCTGTTGAGGTGCAATCGTTTGTGTAGAGAGAGAAGAGCAGTGGCGAGAGGACACATCTCTGTGGGGCTCCAGTGCTGGTGGTGCGTATTGATGATGTTGTTGCTCCCAGTCTCACCTGTTGTGTCCGTCCCGTCAGGAAGCTGAGGATCCACTGGCAGATCGCAGGGGACACACCGAGGTGGAGTAGTTTGGGGGTGAGGAGTTCCGGGATGATGGTGTTGAATGCAGAGCTAAAATCCACAAACAGAATCCTTGCGTAGGTCCCTGTGCTGTCGAGGTGCTTGAGGATGTAGTGCAGACCTATGTTGACTGCGTCTTCCACAGACCTGTTTGCCCGGTAGGCAAACTGGAGAGGGTCCAGCAGGGGTCCAGTGACGTTCTTTAGGTGGTTCAGCACAAGGCGTTCAAAGGACTTCATGACCACAGACGTCAGGGCGACAGGCCTATAGTCGTTCAGTTCCGATGTTGCCGATTTCTTGGGAACTGGGATGATGGTAGACTGTTTGAAGCAGGATGGGACCTCACACAGCTCCAGGGATCTGTTGAAGATCTGTGTGAAGACCGGAGCCAGCTGGTCAGCGCAGACTTTCAGGCAGGAGGGGGACACTTTGTCGGGCCCCGGAGCTTTCTTGATCTTTTGCTGCTTGAAGAGCCGTCTCACGTCCTGTTCGTGGATCTGTAGTGGAGAAAAAGAGGGTGGGGGGAGGGGGGGTAGGTAGAGTGGTTTCTGGTAGAGGTGGGTGTGAGTGGGAAATGGGGGTGTCCTTTTCAAATCGGCAGAAAAACATGTTTAGTTCATTAGCAAGACCCTTATTGTTCACTGTTTCGGGGGATGGCATTCTATAGTTAGTGATTGCTTTCAGGCCATTCCATACAGATGCAGAGTCGTTAGCAGAGAACTGGTTTTTCAGCCTCTCTGCATAGCTTCTCTTTGCGATGTTAATTTCCTTCGTCAATTGGTTTCGGGCATGTTTGTACAGTGCCCGATCTCCACTTCTAAATGCGGCCTCTTTCTCTTTCCTGAGTTGCCTGAGTTTGGGAGTAAACCATGGCTTGTTATTGTTAAACGAGCGGAAGGACTTCGTTGGTACACACATGTCCTCACAGAAACTGATGTATGATGTTACAGTGTCTGTGTATTCATCCAGTGTGCCCGTTGAAGTTTCAAAGACGCCCCAATCAGTGCAGTCTAAGCATTCTTGTAGAGCTAGCTTTGCTTCATCTGTCCATTTTTTTCACAGTCTTAACAACCGGTTTAACACATTTGAGTTTCTGTCTGTATGTAGGTATTAAGTGGATTAAATTGTGGTCAGAAAGACCCAATGCTGCACGGGCGACCGATCGGTATGCATTTTTGATTGTTGTATAGCAGTGGTCTAGAATGTTGCCTTCTCTGGTGAAACAGTGGATGTGCTGCTTATATCTGGGAAGTTCACGGTTAAGATGTGCTCTATTAAAATCGCCCAAAATGAGCAGGGGTGACTCTGGGTATTTTAGCTCGAGTTTGTTTACTTGTTCGGCTAGCGTTTGTATCGCCGTGTTAGCGTTAGCTTGTGGCGCAATGTAAACACCGACTAGTAAAAAGGAGGTGAACTCACGTGGCGAGTAGAATGGCTTGCAGTTTAAAGACAGCGACTCCAGGTCCGGGCTGCAGTGTGCGTCGAGCTTCATGACATCAGTGCACCATTCTTCGTTGATATAGAAGCAAATCCCACCACCTTTCGATTTCCCCGATAGCTCCGTGTCGCGGTCGGCTCGGAGAAGGCGGAAGCCGGGTAGATGTAGCGCGGGATCTGGATGGCGGTCACTGAGCCAGGTTTCAGTGAAGCAGAGCGCAGCAGAACGTGCAAATGTTTTGTTGGTCTTTGTGAGGAGAAGAAGTTCATCCATCTTGTTTGGCAGAGATCGTAGATTAGCAAGATGGATCGATGTGAGCGGGGTTCGAAATCCGCGCTGCCGGAGCTTGACGAGCACGCCGGCTCGCTTCCCCCTCCGGCGGCGTTTCCATGCTGCGTACAGCGCAGCCGCTCCGCTCGCGATTAGCTCCGAAAAACCTTGTGGATTTTTGTGTACTGGTGAAAAAAGACCGAGCGTAGACTCCCCAATGCGCAGCAACTTTTCCCTCGTGTAAGTAAGCCGCTCAGGGTCGCTAAAAACAAACGAAAATGACAAAACAGGGATAATACTAGTTTTTAGCAAAAAAAAAAAACTCACACCGGTGTTGAGAAAGGTGATCACCAATTATTTTGTTTGAGGGAAAGGTCAACTAAGAGGTTGAGACTAAATTGTATTTATTTACTTTCTTTTTTCCACTGTGGTTGTTGTGATAATAATTTTGTTGTCCTGTGTCTGTTTGATATAAAAGTTAATTGTTTTTACAACTGTTGTCTTGTTTCTTTGCCCATGCCACCCCCTCAATAGTGACATCATTGGCTCCAGTGAATCGAACCTAGTGTCCCCTCACTGGTCCAAGTAGAAACCCGTTGTCTACCCATAGTGTTTTATCATCTCCAGCAATTATAAAACAAACGTAGCCCTTGTTACAGACACATGGATCAATACATGAACGAAGCACAGAAGGGCATTGGTAGAGATACCAGAGGAGCCAAACATCAGCTCCTGGTTGACAGAACAGTCGCACAAGACTGCAGGTCCCGACGTACCAACCTGTGCACAGCCTGGATTGATTACAAGAAAGCCTATGACTCGATGCCACATACATGGATCACTGAATGCTTGGAGTTGTATACGGTGAACAGGACCCTAAGAGCCTTCGTTGCGAACTCTATGAGGATGTGGAAAACCACACTTGAAGCCAATGGCAAGCCACTTACCCAAGTGTCCATCAAATGTGGCATATACCAAGGTGATGCACTCTCCCCACTGCTGTTCTGCATAGGACTGAACCCCTAAGCCAAGTAATCACCAAGACAGGCTATGGATCAGAAATGGAGCTACGATCAGTCACCTCCTCTACATGGATGACATAAAGCTGTATGCTAAGAGCGAAGGGGACATAGATTCCCTGATCCACACAACCAGGATCTACCGCAGCGACATCGGGATGTCATTCCGGGCTTGAGAAATGTAGTCGGATGGTGACTAAGAGAGGAAAGGTAGTCCGCACTGAAGGAGTCTCACTCCCTGAAGGAACAATAGGAGACGTTGAGGACAGCTACAACTACCTCGGTATACCACAAGCCAATGGCAACCTCGAACTGGCAACAAGGAAAGCGGCTACGACCAAATACAGTGCACTCCGCTTAATAGAACACCATTGGGCCGAAGCGCTTCTGTTCTACTAAGCGGGGTTTCTATTAACCGGAGACACTTTATTTGGTACACCTTCAGACACGTCGACGACCAAGTTATGCACGCAGAAAACCCCCTGCTGACGAGTTAGAAGAGATATTTCGACTGTGGACGTCCATATCTTTAATCAAACAACAACTTTAATCAACTTCAGTCAAACATCTCAAATCACGAGAAAAATTTCGTTACTTTTGTCTGGAAACAGGAGTCCGTAATTTTGCGGTTGACTTCCCTCTCAATGCGCTGGATAAGAGGGAAGTCCTGGAAACCGCGGGCGTACATTCTGAGAATCCGGCAATGCATCGTATCGTCTGAGTATGTCCTTCTTATCCGCAGGTGATAGCCCTCGTCTCTTGAATGAAGTTGAAGCCATTGTGACGTGCGTGTGTCTATGTGTGGAGTGACGCGTGCTACCTGTTACTGTATACGGCTAGAACTACCGCGTTTTCTCGCGATAGTGGTACAGTATCGCGATAGCTACACTTCGAAAACCACTAGTTTACAATGTTCATTGCTTACGGCCTGTTCTATTAAGCGGAGATCTGTTCTACTAAGCGGAGTATCTATATAGGAAATTGCATTAGGCAAATCTGTTCCAGAGCCTTTTGCTCTATTAAGCGGATTACTCTATTAACCGGTGTTCTATTAAGCGGAGTGCACTGTACCTCCAGCGAGTGAGGCAAGTCCTAAGAAGCCAGCTCAATGGCAAGAATAAGACCCGGGCAATAAACACCTATGCCCTGCCAGTGATCAGATACCCTGCAGGAATAATAAGGTGGCCAAAGGAAGAGATTCAGACCACGGACGTTAAGGCCCGAAAGCTCCTAACCATGTATGGAGGGTTCCATCCCAAATCCAGCACCCTGAGACTGTACGCAAGCCGAAAGGATGGCTAGGACAGATGCAGTCCTAGCCATTTACTTTCTGCTGTAGTTGAGACTAGTCAAAGTCCTATGTGCAACCTTTAGTTTTGACCACGAGGGGCAATATCAATATTTTGTTTTTGTGAATCTCTAAAGAATTACAAAATAAAAATAAAATAGAACATCAGGTCCTTAAAAAGTGCTTAGATTAACATATCAAAAACAGTAAGAACAATTTTCTGAGCATTACAAGTACTCAACACTGAACTTGCTTCAGACATTCATTCATCTTCCGTACCGCTTAATCCTCACTAGGGTCGCAGGGGGTGCTGGAGCCTATCCCAGCTGTCTCCGGGCAGTAGGCGGGGGACACCCTGAATCGGTTGCCAGCCAATCGCAGGGCACACATAGACGAACAACCATCCACGCTCACACTCACACCTAGGGACAATTCAGACTGTTCAATCAGCCTGCCATGCATATTTTTGGAATGTGGGAGGAAACCGGAGCACCCGGAGAAAACCCACGCAGGCCCGGGGAGGACATGCAAACTCCACACAGGGAGGCCGGAGCTGGAATCGAACCCGGTACCTCTGCACTGTGAAGCCGACGTGCTAACCACTGGACTACCAGGCCACTTGCTTCAGACAATAAACAATAAATAAAACAGGCCGTTAAATCACAGTGCTGTAAATTAGCACTTCAGAAATAACGCTGTTCATCATGACAAAGTAAAAGCGCTGGAAAAGAGCTTTGCTATGTATGGCTTGCTTGCGATATTGCTAACGCTTTCGGTGCTAACGTTAGCTGTGGCTGCACTCGCGACTGGGTGTTTTGCATTGATGTGGGAGGCTGAATTTTAGCCGCTTCGGTGGTAAGCAAACTCCTTCTTACAAATTATGCACAACACTCTTTCTTTATCAATTGTGTCATCAGGGCGTTTTTGGAATGTACAGTACATTTTCCATTCATTGTGCCGAGAACTCCCACATGCTTATCCATTGTCACCTCTCCACTCCTCACCGCTGCTTTAAGCCCGCCCAAGTCCAATGGGAGCCTATCAGCTTCGGCACACACACACATGCAAGATAGTGTTATTGGTGCTGTGAGTGTGACTCAAACAATAGGGTGGAGGTTAATTGAGCACATCAAAAGTCCACCACTTAAAAGAGGATGCCTTAAAAGTTGAACATTTCAGATGTCTGTTGAGAACATGACCTTGATGGTATCTGCTCAAGCAACAACCCATCAATCTTCTTTGACAGAAATGCCTGTTTTCAGTGTTGGAGCTGTGTGAAGTAATACGTCTCATCTCAAGTTCAGAGTGTGTGCATGATTATGATATTCTCGATAGTTGCAGTACTTGGAACAGTGTGGTACATACCACTGGAAAACACAAGGTCAACATCAAAAGCACACGTTAGTGGGATGACTATACCCCAAGCCACCCATGTCATTAGGCTTTTGAAGAGCAACAGAGGGATGAAAGCTTTCGCACTGTTAAACTTGCACCGACTAGTCAATTTCATGCAAGGAGAGCTTTTGTTAATGATTCATCAACATACTTCAGCCTTGTTCTTCTGAAACGACCACTAGGAGCAACTAATCAAGTGTTTCCGACAGTATGTGTACTGTATGTTGGAGTTTATCTGATTGTTTTTGCAATATATCCACTTTCTCAATGCTCTTGATGGCCAATATTTAGCTAGGAAATGAGTATGTATTGTTCTTCCACATCAATTTGATCTGAAATACATCCTTCCATGAAGGTAAGACGGTGTCTTCACAAGTCCATTTTACATCAAGTGCGGATGCGTCAAGTCAAGTCAACAGTATTTATAGAGCACTTTCGAACAGCCATCGCTGCATACAAAGTGCTGTACATGGAGCGATTTAACATACACAATAAACAGTAAGACGAATCGGTAATAAAGGCGGTGGAAAGCACCAAGCAGTAAAATCAAGGACAAATCATGCTGAGTCGAACGCCAAAGAATACAAGTGAGTATTGAGGAGGGCTTTAAAGATGGGCAGCGAGGAGGCTTGCCGAATGTTCAGTGGGAGGTCATTCCAGAGAGAGGGACCCGCAACAGAAAAGGCTCGATCCCCTCTGAGCCTCAGTTTAGCTCTTGGTACCTCTAACAAAGACTGGTCCACAGACCTGAGGCGCCGGGCAGGTGTGTAGGGGCGTATGAGCTCAGAGAGGTAAGGTGGCGCGAGATCATTCAGAGATTTGAAAACAAAGAGAAGGATCTTGAAAATAACTCTAAAATGAATGGGGAGCCAGTGAAGGGATGCCAGAGTCAAGATAATTCAATGGTGAGGACTGTGCTATGATTTACTGATTACACAGAACTTGGACCAACTGCAGCCTGAAGACATGGACCAAACATGGTAAGATAGTCAGACATCGGCAAATCTCAAGTAAAGTTATGACTTTCAAGTCTGAAGCAAGTCCCAGGTCATGTTTGTCTTGGGCAAGTCAAACCAAGTCCTGTGATAGGTCAAGTTAAATCGTTTCATTAATGCAATCAAGAGAAAAGACCAGTAAGGTCAAATAATTTATATTTTTTTGCCAATTTGATTCTAATGTACTCAAATTCATCACAAATTTAGAACAACTTCAAGAACCATCATGTACTTTAAACATTTGAGTGTCTATCAAAACATCTCTAACCCTTTCAGGGATAGCGGTTACGGCAGTAGACAGCTTTTCGTTTTATCAGGTTACAGGGGGAATGAAAGGGTTAACCTGCCAAACCGCTTCCGATGTTTTTTTTTCTTCCAAAAAATTGACACCAAGACAACATGTTTGCAGGATATTTCCAGAAGTCATTTCCATTTTAAATGCTGTTGCATTTGTAAAATGTGATACTGTATTAATATATATTTTAAACGGTCCTGTCTGTAAGCCAAGTGCATTGTCTGGTGTTCTGTTTGTTTTTGTCTGAGTTCCAGCTGGAGCGGTGGGCGTTACCTACTGCGGCGCACTTGTCTCACTGTGTGATATCAGTAGTTTCGTCAGGGCAAGAGGAGTCGTCTCAGGTTAAAATATCAGCAAAATCCAAATTTATTTTGGAGTTCTTTTTTTTCAAAGTGGATGAATGTTTCCAAAAGAGTGAAAAAAAATCTATAATTTTCCATAAAGTTGATCCATATTTCTTTTTTTAGTCTCTGATACGTTAATAAGGATACAGTGTTATGCAAAGGTGTGCTTATAACAATTTTATAGACCTTATACTATTTATAGTCATACGGGGCGGGGGGGGGGCACGACATGTTTTCCTCTTCCTTGCGGGGGCATGACACAAAATAATTGAGAACCACTGGTCTTGGGAGACTTCAGCTAAAATAGTCGTAATGACGCCATTGAATGTGGTTAATTTAATTTTACACTGATGGTTTAAGAATGTTAAAATGCATAGACATTTTTTATTTTATAATGTGATTTTTTTTTCATGGATTAATTGAATTATCCAAGTAAAATTTACTTCAGCGAAAAACCAAACAAATTGGGGGTCGTTTGTTTTGAATACTTATCAAAAACATTGAGCTGGCTTCTTAGGAGCTTGATCCTCACTAGGGTGGCGGGGGGTGCTGGAGCCTATCCCAGCTGTCTCCGGGCAGTAGGCGGGGGGACACCCTGAATCCGTTGCCAGCCAATCGCAGGGCACACAGAGACGAACAACCATTCGCACTCACACTCACACCTAGGGACAATTTAGAGTGTTCAATCAGCCTGCCATGCATATTTTTGGAATGTGGGAGGAAACCGGAGCACCCGGAGAAAACCCACGCAGGCCCAGGGAGAAGATGCAAACTCCACACAGGGAGGCCATAGCTGGAATCGAACCCGGTACCTCTGCACTGTGAAGCAGACGTGCTAACCACTGGACTACCGGGCCGCCCCATGTTAACACACTATAAGAACAATAATATTGCAGCTGACACAGTCAAAAGTGCTCTCAAAGAACTAATAATTTACTTCTCTTTTAACATGATTATTCCATTCGTTGTTACAGTCAAGGTTTAACTATGGAACATGATTAGAAACGTTGAAAATCTTTTAGCTGAAAATTGCCTGGAATTGATTTGGAGTCCTAGTTCTCAATGGCACACATATCGCATATCGCAATTTGATCCATTTGCTTGTTGAGGGCCTCAAATGTTAGTGGTAAACACTCAAAAAGGAAATTACTGGACAATTTATTTTCTTTTCACATTTTTTTCAAGGTACTTCTGACACTGTTTCTTGAGATATGCAAAACAAAAACATCAGAAATCATTTCAGGGTTCAACCATGCATTGTTTTGGAAAAGTGTTACACAGCTACAGTAGCTTGCTAGCTAGCTGGGTGGATAGATGTATGTTTTAATGTGGGTATTTTCACAGCTGTTGACAGTGATGCTTTCAAAAATGTCTAGCCAGCTTTTGCATTTAGCTTGAAATGTTGTACACCAGAAGTCCATGTGAGTTATTTTGTCCAGTACAATACTACACCCACAAGTACCCTTTGCCACAAGTACCCTTTGTCTAGACTTTTCATTTCCCACCATATGTTTCAAATTCAGCTTTGCATCCATGTTTAAAATCTAACATTAGTTTACACCAATTATATAATTGACAAGAGCCTACTGTGACCTCAAGGCGCACTTGTTGTCCCTTTGAACATTTTAGTCTGAAGGAAATGCTTCAGACCTAGTTATTATTTGTCTCCCCCCCCCCCCCCCCCCGGCCCCCACACCCTCACCAAAAACAAAAAAACCCATCACAAGCAGTTTGAGAGATTTTGTTTCTTTCCACCTCACATCTGAGTCAGGAGAAAAAGAGTGCATGATCATTTCAGTTTCCCTGAAAAATCAATTATAACCCAAGCTAAAAGTGGTGTTGCTCCAAATGGCTTGAAGTACTCCTAACAATATCATATGTTAGTGTTTATCAATGCATTAATTTCAGACCAGCCGTGCTAAGGGGGGATTATTTTCAGATATGGGTGCTGTAAGTACTTCTCTCTTTTAACAGAATTATACCCCAATGTCTGACCCTTTTTTCGATGTGTGAGGTTGGCATTGAGACTAACTGGAGTCCCCGTGCCTGAAGTCGAAAGCTCCGGCATGTTTAAGGGGTCGAAATGAAAATAATCTCCTCTCCCCTAAGGAAGAGGATCATGGTTTTGTAAAATAAAACCAGTAATTGAGGCTGTCTGCTTGGCTTAAGGGCACATAGATGTCAGTAGTGTAGTTTCTGAACCATTCCCTGCTCCCTTTCACATGTTGCGCTTTTTCGGTCTTTAGTGCTTAAAGTTTTTGCTGTAAGGTCTAACAGGGGCTGTTAGTACAGCTTTGTCTGAAACAATGACATAACGCAACCTAGAGTTCTTCCTGAGAGTAAAACATTGCCAGACTTCATATAAATTAGATTACAGGAATATGTGTTTGCACAGGCCAAGGCCTAAGGCACTTTGGGACATTCTGTGTTCAAGTCTGATGCATTAGAGCTCACATGTAGAGAGGTTAGGGGTGAGCTTGGACTCCCCAGCGAGGAAACTAGATCGTGTTGGTTTTGATCATCGTATTTGACCTGGACTTGACTGACATGTGCCCCCCACTTTACTAAATTGCAAAACACCCAGGAACACTTTGCGATCATTTAATCTTATGGCTTGTACAGAGTCAGCCACACTTATTTTTTTCAAATGTAATAATATAAATGAGTTGAGAGTTCAATGAAATACAATCTACGTAATAATTATAAATGAGGTGTCATTGATTGCCATTTCCATTGTAGATGTAAATCATGTCTAGGAAAAACTTGAGCCATAATGTAGCCAAGTAGTGAACTACAATAAATAATACATACATTCATTTTTAATATTACCTAAAAAAAAAGAACATTTACAAGTGTGTTGTGTCTGCTGTCCTGTTTGTTATGCTCTGCTGTGAGTGACAGATGCATCTCTGCAGGTAGGAAAGAACGGGAAACCACATTGTCTTCAGTCCTCAGGGCAGATCATGTACATTAGATGAGAACAAATTACAATAGAAATGTAGTTAACATTCAAAATGTTGTCAAATTGCATTTCTTACGTATAGACTTCTTTATGATGAGCATCAAGCAAGTTGTGTTTACGATGCCAGCATCTGCGACTGTAGAAAAGAGCGACCTTGACATAACAAAACATCTCCAGTCCCCATGGGGTTAATAGTGTCGTTTTGCAATCGTCAAACATGTGTTACCTATCACAACCAAAATCATGTGACAGCTGGCACATTTTGCTGTTCTTGTTAAGTCCCCAATAATGATCTATTGTAGCGATGTTGCTGTCATACATCAGTTTCCACATGTTTTGATGCCCTGACTTAACCGGCTGGAGTAGGCGAGCTAAAGTGAGTAATATTGATCGGTCTCGCTGTAACCTGTGTCTGTATTTGGCCTTTGGGCTGCCAATTACACACTATGTTCCTGGCAGCCAGGGCAATCAGATTTTAGGGCACTGTTGACAAAAACACAAAGGTCCTGTGATACCCAATCATGGCACTCAACTGTCTCCAATTAGCCTGTTCATCTGTGGGATGTTCCAGACAGGTGTCTGATGAATATTCTACAACTTTTTTTTTTTGCCACCTGTCCCATCTCTATTGGAACATGTTACTGCCATAACATTTTAAGTTCATGATTATTTGCTAAAAAACAATAAAGCTTGAAAGTCAAATGTGTTGACTTTGTAGCATATTCAATTAAAGGTTGAACATGATTTGGAAATCATTGTTTTAATTTATGTGAAACACAATGTCCTGACTTCACCGGAATTGGCTTTGTAATATTTAGAAAGCGGTGGCACAGTCCAATCGAATCTTCATCCATGATTTTGCTGAGGGGTACGATGTACTAACATGAAAATAGTGACTTACATCAATAAAATTAAAGAGCGTGACCATGAAAGTCAATGGATGTCAGATTGATGGTTGGAGGGCCATCGCGTGAGAGCAGGTAGACACTGAATAAGTTGGCCACTGGGTAGTCCAACTTATTCAGTGGCCTGATTCATTAGAAAGTCTTTCATCAAATGTGAACTTTTTCATTGTAGGGTATGTAACCCTTATTCATTTTGAACAAAGACATTGGCAATATTCTGTATATTGATGTGTTTGTGTGTGTCATATTTGTGAGTCTTTTTTTTTCTTGGGGTTGTAAAATAAAAGGCTTGGTTTTGAGACTAGTGGAATTACTGATGCAGTAATTGTAGGCAGAGTGCAGTTGGATTTGGGATATTTATTGGGGTCCTTATATGAAATGTGGTAGGCGTGTTAGGGTGTTGGGGGTCAATGAGAAGGAAAGGGGACAGGAAATGTGTGTGTGGGGGGATTTAGATGTGGTTAATGAAGGAGTCTAACTGTTTTGAAAGCCACAAGGGAAGCCAGCTGCATTCAAGTATGCCAGCCACACTTGTGCCTCACTCCTTCCGATGTCATGTGTTTAGCTGTATCGAAGTGTTTCTAAGCCCTGGCCCATGGCAGGTAACAATATATGGGTAGATGTTTATGGAAATAAGACAATAAAACAATTATTGTAAAGCACTGTGTCATGATTGATCTGTTATATTGTATTTATAGTTTTGTTTCATGTTATGGTTTCTTGTGGTGATTGTCCTGCTCATTCGGTTTTTAGTTTCCACCTGTGCTCATTAACCTGGGTTGATGAGCACGAGTCTTGTGTTTCTCATTGTCTATCAATATGCTTGTATTTAGTTCGTGCGTCTGTTGGCGTTCCTGTCAGTTCCTCTCATGTTCCTCTCATGTTCCCATTTATGACTCAATCCCCAGTTATGGTTTGGTACTTTGAACAATGTTTCTGGAGTTCTTCTTATCTATCTATCCATCTATCCATCTATCCATCCATCCATCCATCCATCCATCCACCCACCCACCCACCCACCCACCCACTCACCCACTCACTCACTCACTCACTCACTCACTCACTCACTCACTCACTCACTCACTCACTCACTCACTCACTCACTCACTCACTCACTCACTCACTCACTCACTCACTCACTCACTCACTCATTCATTCCAAAGTAAAGTGCCTTGTTTTCTCTTCTTTTCTGGGCCAAACTCCTGCCTTGTCCTCTAGGTATAATGCCTATTGCGGCTATTAAGTGTGTCAATTCACTGTTTCCCTTAATAACAGTGTATACATGTAGAATCATATTAATAAGTTCCCACACAGGTTTTAAACCAACCAATTTACCGGAAAATTATAATTTACTTAATATTATTCACATGAAATAACGTCTTTTTGATTTAATTTTTAACCAAATTAAAACTATGAAATAAATGAAGAAAGTAAACGAGAGTTGCCTTTTACGGCAGCTACGAGATAAACATCCATCCTATCCATTTTCCGATCCGCTTATCCGCACAAGAGTCGCGTGGGGTGCTGGACCTATCCCAGCTGTCTTGGGCCGTAGGCGGGGGACACCCTGAACAAGGTGCCAGCCAATCGAGCTCACACTCACACCTAGGGACAATTTAGAGTGTTCAATCAGCCTGCCATGCATGTGTTTGGAATGTGGGAGCAAAGCAGAGTACACGTAAAAAACCCACGCAGGCCCGGGGAGAACATGCAAACTCCACACAGGGAGGCCGTAGCTGAAATTGAGGCCGGTACCTCTGCACTATGAGGTTGACGCGCTAACCACTGGATCACCGGGCTGACCCCAGAGGATATCACGAAATATCATGAGACAAATATGACACTTGAGAAAGCAGAGAGATGTTTTGGTCAACATTATCTTTATCCAAAAAGAATGAATCAAACAAAAAAATAAAAAATTCTGGGGGAAATGAGTGGTGTCACATATTATGAGTGAACGGTTGGAAGAGGACGACAAGATTATATAGGCTGTCGATAAGGGGCCATTTCATGTTAAAGTAGATGGAGAAGTGATACACGAGAAAGGTCACACTTGCATCTCAAAGTTGAGCATGAATAATGTCCAGATTAATATGGATGCAAATTTATGGATGTCATGACTTGCTTAAAGAGTACATAATACTTTTTGATTCTGTGAAGGTACATAAGAAACATGATACATAAACATCTATAAACATCTCTTTTGTTTCTTCCTTTCCTGTTTTACATATCTATTCACTTAGAAGCAACATATTGTATTTGTAGCTCGACCCTATACAGTACTGGCTTCATGTGCCTGAATATTAACTTTAAGCCCAAAGACAGGAAGTGATTGTGACTAAATAGGATTAGATTGACGTCGTCATTACATTGCACAAGTACACATATATGCAGTACTTGTGCATATATGTGTATCTATATACATATATGTATTATGCAGTACGAAAGCGTAATTGCAGCATACAACAATTATCTCGCAGTAGTTGAGCTAAAATCTGTACAGCAAAATGCACAGGTTGACCAGTGTGTACCCGGTAATAGTAAGCAACTAATTTCAAAAATTATTTTATTAGTATTATTACTATTATTATTATTAAATATCAAAAAGTACTATTGACTGATATTTTGAAGGTTACTCAGAATGTACATACATAAGGTATAGCTATGGACAAATGTACAAATGTATTGATATAAACTATAGACAACATGGTATACTTCTTGAGCGTCTGCGTTGCAATGAGAGCGAGTGCAGTGCCAGCATGAAGTGTCCCAATTGGTCAGGGCTAAAATCATGATGGGGCCACAACTGTCAAGATGTCCGGAAGGTTCCGGACAGAATTGGACTCTACAAAAGAAGACTCAGACAAAGATTTTGACAAATATTTATCTACAGAAAAAGGTGTGAATACCGCAAAGTAAGAGTAATAATCATATTCATAATAATGATGCTGGTTCAATAAACCACAATAATTCGAGAAGAACAAAAAGCCCTGGCAAAAGGTGAGATGCATATAAACGGAAATAGCTTATCTCAAATGGAAAAGAGGAGCCAAAACGTGTATGTTACAAACCGTCATTAAAAGTAAGAAACGAAGCACTACTTGTATGAGCAGACACAAAAACGTGGAAAGAAAATTATAGATTTAGATATATATAGATATAGATATAGCAACCTCCCTGAACAGAACCCAGTTACCATAACAGTGGCAGACATACAGGAAAGAGTTTCAGATATGAAGAACTGGACAGCACCAGGCCCGGACATGGTCCACACCTACTGGCTAAAGAAACTCACAGCACTCCATGAGCGCCTAGCAGTACAAATGAACCAGCTGCTGAGCGATGGGACTCACCCAGAATGGCTAACCGAAGGGCGAACAATCCTGATCATGAAGGATCCCTCGAAGGGTGCGGTCCCATCCAACTATCGGCACAATAACCTGTCTCTCCACAACATGGAAGCTCATGTCAGGCATCATTGCGGCTAAGATAAGTGGACACATGCATCAATACATGAGCAAAGCACAGAAGGGCATTGGTAGAGATACCAGAGGAGCCAAACATCAGCTCCTGGTTGACAGAACAGTCGCACAAGACTGCAGGTCCCGACGTACCCACCTGTGCACAGCCTGGATTGATTACAAGAAAGCCTATGACTCGATGCCACATACATGGATCACTGAATGCTTGGAGTTGTATAAGGTGAACAGGACCCTAAGAGCCTTCGTTGCGAACTCGATGAGGATGTGGAAAACCACACTTGAAGCCAATGGCAAGTCACTTACCCAAGTGTCCATCAAATGTGGCATATAAGGCGCCGACAGGTACGGCAGCCTCGGTCACACGCTCCCTAGTATTATCCCTGTTTTGTCATTTTCGTTTGTTTTTAGCGACCCTGAGCGGCTTACTTACACGAGGGAAAAGTTGCTGCGCATTGGGGAGTCTACGCTCGGTCTTTTTTCACCAGTACACAAAAATCCACAAGGTTTTTCGGAGCTAATCGCGAGCGGAGCGGCTGCGCTGTACGCAGCATGGAAACGCCGCCGGAGGGGGAAGCGAGCCGGCGTGCTCGTCAAGCTCCGGCAGCGCGGATTTCGAACCCCGCTCCCATCGATCCATCTTGCTAATCTACGATCTCTGCCAAACAAGATGGATGAACTTCTTCTCCTCACAAAGACCAACAAAACATTTGCACGTTCTGCTGCGCTCTGCTTCACTGAAACCTGGCTCAGTGACCGCCATCCAGATCCCGCGCTACATCTACCGCCTTCTCCGAGCCGACCGCGACACGGAGCTATCAGGGAAATCGAAAGGTGGTGGGATTTGCTTCAATATCAACGAAGAATGGTGCACTGATGTCACGAAGCTCGACGCACACTGCAGCCCGGACCTGGAGTCGCTGTCTTTAAACTGCAAGCCATTCTACTCGCCACGTGAGTTCACCTCCTTTTTACTAGTCGGTGTTTATATTGCGCCACAAGCTAACGCTAATACAGCGATACAAACGCTAGCCGAACAAGTAAACAAACTCGAACTAAAATACCGCCACAAAAAAGGACAAAATCCGACTTCAACGGACAGTTAGGACGGCGGAAAAAATCGTTGGCACCGCCCTACCCACTCTTGAGGACTTGCACACTGCAAGAATCAAGACAAGGGCACGGAAAATCCTCCTGGATCCCCCGCACCCTGCCCACCACCTTTTTCAGCCACTCCCCTCAGGCAGACGCTACAGATCCATGCGCACCAAGTCCAGTAGACACTTAAACAGCTTCTTCCCTCTAGCCATTAACTCCTTAAACAGTCACTGACATAGTCATTCTTCTTGCACCACAAAATGGTACTACAAAACTACTGGTTACTCTAAAATGGTTCATTTAAGGTTCAATGATTTTGTTGTTTACGATGATACTAGTGCAGCGTGTTATACCGGAGACAAATTCCTTGTGTGTTCTACATACTTGGCCAATAAAGATGATTCTGATTCTGATTCTGATTCTGATTCTGATTCTGATTCCACTTTATCATATAGAAAACGTCCTTATTAGTGGAAAGGTCCATGTTTTCACTGCGACCATGCTAACAGTACGTGCCTCTGATTGCATCTGGGTAGCAAAGAGTGATGAGTTTGCCGACTAAAAGTAGCATAAGGAAAATAACGTGAAGGAAGGACTATAATTAATTCCTGAAATGATAATCATGAATAAATTGATTTCCTTCGATTCATACTGTTAGAGAGCCCTTGTCATGGTTCTTTATCCAATTCTGATCTGTCCCACTTGAACGTCTTTATTACTAAGAATCCATCCATTTTCTTATCCGATTATTCTCACATGGGCCGTGGGGTGTGCCGTAGCTGTCTTGGGGCAGTAGGCGGGGGGATACCCTGAATCGGTTGCCAGACAATCGCTGGGTACACAGAGAAGAACAACCATCTGCGCTCACACTCACACCGAGGGACAATTTAGAGTGTTTCATTATCCTGTCATACATGTTTTGGGAATGTGGGAGGAAACTGGGTACCCACGCAGGTACGGGAAAAACATGAAACACCACATAGGAAGGCCAGAGCCGGAATCGAATCCTGCAACTCTGTACTGTGAAGCTGACACGCTAACCAGTCGACCACTGCTCCTACAAAAAAAATGCTTATTTTACATATGACCATGGTTACTCCTGAATCTGCCATGATTAGCACCCACTGTACGGTACACTGTAAATATGGCAGCTCATTTTCCAGTTTGGGCTTAAGTCAATTCCTTCCTTTCTTGCACTCTTTCAAGAGGTAGTGATTCTCCTTCTCGTGTTCTTACACACCCACTATGACATAACCCTGACATATGTGCACAACCACCAAAGAGGTATGATTCAGTGAAGTCTGAGGGTGGCCCTACTTTATGGATTGTGGAGGTTTCATGAGACATGAGAATTCCAGAAGGATCCGTAAGTTATCGCCAGTGATGCGTGTACGGCTCATCCATAGGATACTTTGAAGGAGCGTGTGTTTTTACCTTCACTTTCTAATGAATCCAATGCAGGCAATTTTAACAGAAAGTTGTTCTCATAACAGAAAGCTTAGGAGACGGTGCAAATTGAGAGTTGACCAAGTTGCCAAGCAATGCACTGCACATGTGGACCATGTAAGTTGCATGTATGGGGGCAATTTCTCAGGTAGGGGTGAATATATATATATAAAAAAAAATCCTCATCTCACCCCTCGGGTGGTGTCCGTCCCTCATTCAGCTCGGGTCCTCTACCAGAGGCCAGGAAGCTTGAGGGTTCTGCGCAGTATCCTTGCTGTTCCCAGCACTGCACATTTCTGGACTGAGATGTCCGATGTTGTTCCAGGGATCTGTTGCAACCACTCATCTAGTTTGGGGGTCACTGCCCCGAGTGCTCCGACCACCACAGGCACGACTGTCACCTTTACCTTCCAGGCTCTCTCCAGCTCCTCTCTGAGCCCTTGGTATTTCTCGAGTTTCTCATGTTCCTTCTTCCTGATGTTTCCATCACTAGGGACCGCTACATCCACTACAACGGCTTTCCTCTGCCCTTTATCTATGATCACGATATCTGGTTGGTTCGCCATTACCATCTTGTCAGTCTGGATCTGGAAGTCCCACAGGATCTTCGCTCTGTCATTCTCCACCACCTTCGGAGGTGTTTCCCATTTTGACCTTGGGGTTTCCAGTCCATACTCTGCACAGATGTTTCGGTAGACTATGCCAGCCACCTGGTTATGGCGTTCCATGTAGGCTTTCCCTGCCAGCATCTTACACCCTGCAGTTATGTGTTGGATCGTCTCAGGTGCCTCTTTGCACAACCTACACCTTGGGTCTTGTCTGGTGTGGTATATCTGGGCCTCGATGGCTCTGGTGTTCAAGGCCTGTTCCTGAGCAGCCAGGATGAGTGCCTCTGTGCTGTCCTTCAGGCCAGCCCTCTCTAGCCACTGATAGGACTTCTTGAGATCAGCCACTTCAGTTATGGTCCGGTGGTACATCCCGTGTAGGGGCTTGTCCTCCCATGATGGTCCCTCTTCCAGCGCCTCATCTGCTGTTCCCCATTGTCTTAGACATTCTCTGAGTATGTCATCCGTTGGAGCCTTCTCCTTGATGTATTCATGGAGCTTGGATGTTTCATCCTGGACAGTGGCTCTCACACTCACTAGTCCCCGGCCTCCTTCCTTTCGGCTTGCGTACAGTCTCAGGGTGCTGGATTTGGGATGGAACCCTCCATGCATGGTTAGGAGCTTTCGGGTCTTAACGTCCGTGGTCTGAATCTCTTCCTTTGGCCACCTTATTATTCCTGCAGGGTATCTGATCACTGGCAGGGCATAGGTGTTTATTGCCCGGGTCTTATTCTTGCCATTGAGCTGGCTTCTTAGGACTTGCCTCACTCGCTGGAGGTATTTGGCCGTAGCCGCTTTCCTCGTTGCCAGTTCGAGGTTGCCATTGGCTTGTGGTATACCAAGGTACTTGTAGCTGTCCTCAATGTCTGCTATTGTTCCTTTTGGGAGCGAGACCCCTTCAGTACGGACTACCTTTCCTCTCTGAGTCACCATCCGACTACATTTCTCAAGCCCGAATGACATCCCGATGTCGCTGCTGTAGATCCTGGTTGTGTGGATCAGGGAATCTATGTCCCTTTCGCTCTTAGCATACAGCTTTATGTCATCCATGTAGAGGAGGTGACTGATCGTAGCTCCATTTCTGAGGCGGTATCCATAGCCTGTCTTGGTGATTACTTGGCTTAGGGGGTTCAGTCCTATGCAGAACAGCAGTGGGGAGAGTGCATCACCTTGGTATATGCCACATTTGATGGACACTTGGGTAAGTGGCTTGCCATTGGCTTCAAGTGTGGTTTTCCACATCCTCATCGAGTTCGCAACGAAGGCTCTTAGGGTCCTGTTTACCTTATACAACTTCAAGCATTCAGTGATCCATGTATGTGGCATCGAGTCATAGGCTTTCTTGTAATCAATCCAAGCTGTGCACAGGTTGGTACGTCGGGACCTGCAGTCGTGTGCAACTGTTCTGTCAACCAGGAGTTGATGTTTGGCTCCTCTAGTATCTCTACCAATGCCCTTCTGTGCTTCGCTCATGTATTGATCCATGTGTCTGTAACAAGGGCTACGTTTGTTTTATAATTGCTGGAGATGATAAAACACTATGGGTAGACAACGGGTTTCTACTTGGACCAGTGAGGGGACACTAGGTTCGATTCACTGGAGCCAATGATGTCACTATTGAGGGGGTGGCATGGGCAAAGAAACAAGACAACAGTTGTAAAAACAATTAACTTTTATATCAAACAGACACAGGATGGTGACGTGAAACGAAGTGAAAATTAAAGTGAAATAAAGAGAAATTGTCACGTTGTGCCCGAAGCGATGGAAAGATCGCTTCGTGCACAACAAAATAAGGAGGTGGATCCCCGAAAAAGTAGACACGAAGAAAGGATTTTGTCAGAGAACAAAGGGAGTTTTTAATAAAGAACACAAAATACCCGACAGGGAAAAATAACAAAAAGCGCTGGTCAAAATAAGGACCAGGGAAGGAATAAAGGGAACAACCGAAAACGCTCGCCGAAAACAAATGACGAGGAAGGTCTGATTAGACAAGTGTATAAATTTCATACGAGAAGAATAATGACGCGTAGTAACAGCCACAAGGCTAGGAGGCAACGAGTAATCAAAGTAGGAATCTGAGCGAGAGAATAATGGCACGGCGTGGAATTCTCCGGCAGTGAGTCGACTGCCAGAGCGTCCTAATAAAGGCAGAGTAATCACCGACCAATGCGTAACAGGTGTGTGGACGGCGGAGAGAAAGCCCGCCCCCTGCTGGCAAACACGGGACGTGACAGAAATACGCACCACTCCAACAACAGTCAATGTGTTTTGAGTGCGCCATCTATTGGGGAAAGGTGGGCATTGCAGGGAAAGGGGAAAAATGAGGTTTTTACTATAATTTGGACAAGTTCGACAGGCCGGATTAAAAAGCCTAACGGGGTATGTGGCCCGCGGGCCATAGTATGCCGATGTCTGTCTTAAGGAGTGTTCAGTGGGTAATTGCTTTTTCACACGAGACAGCGTGGAATTGAATCGTTTATTTTACTTTAATAATTAAAATCATCATTCAAACACTGCAATTCTTAACAGATTATGGGGGCCTGCAATTCTTTGATAATGTTTAACAAATTTAAGAAAAGGTAATATACTTTTTTCATAGCACTGTATACAAGCATGTACAGTACACTCCTACACTGCCCCCAGGCCCCACACATACACGGCTCTGTCAACTTCATCAAGCCGCAATCATCAACTCTGACTGGAGCGATTCACAGTCAAGTGTGAAGCGTTGGATAATTTGAGAGCACATTATTCAGTTTGAAAAGGGTGGAATGGTCGGGGATGAAATCCATTCCCAAGCGGAGAAGTTAAAGTATCTTAGGGTTTTCAGTCTGTTATGGTGAAGAGGGAGCTAAGCCAAAAGGCATAGCACCCATTAACTCCATTCCCTACCTCACCTATGGTCATGATCTATGGGTCGGTGACCAAAAGTACAAGGTCACGCAAACAAGTGGCCAAAATGAACGGAGTCTGTAGGGTGGCCAGCCACTTATTGAGAGCTTTACCTTGGCCATCCGGGAAGGGCTCAGCTCACTGAGAGGAGCCAAATTGAGGTGGCTTGGATATTTGATTAGGATCCCTCCTTTATGCCTCTCTGGTGAGGTTTTCCGGGCATGTCCAACTGGGAGAAGGCCCCAGGAATGACACAGGAAATGAGGGAGAGTCTATTTTCCCAGCTACTCTCAGGATCCCACCGAAAGAGCTGGACGAAATGGCTGTGAAGGGTGTATCTCATTGAGTGGCGTAGGTTGGCAACTGTTTTTTTTTCATCAGGGTTCGTTCAAGGTCGGAAAGATTTTTGCCAGCAATTTCCAAAGATTTTGGCCAACAATTTTAATGGTTTCAAACTGGTTTGTTTTTGCAAAGATTTTTTTTCAAAATTTGATGGTGACAATTAAAATGTCCATGCAACATATAATGAAACCCGACACCCCCCCTCCCCAACATTCACTACGTGCGCGCACACTCGCAAACCTTCGCCGATCAGTGAGCTATTGGGTTTAAAGAGGGAAGTAATGGCTTTCCTGCTAAGAAGATAATACCTCTTCCATCTGACCCCAGATAATATATATACAGTATGTATTAATGTAACCTTAAAAAAATAAGCCAAAGTTCACTTAGAGTAGCATATACGCTTGAAATCAGTACAGAGGTGTAGGGTTTGATTCCGGGTCCGACCTCCCTGTATAGAGTTTGCATGTTCTCCCCGTGCTTGTGTGGGTTTCCTCTGGGTACTCCGGTTCCAAAACCCTGCATGGCAGGTTAATGGAACACTCTAAATCAGGGGTGCCCATTAGGTCGATCCTGATCTACCGGTAGATCCAAGACAGGTCCCAAGTAGATCCGAGGAGTGTCGAGGAGAAAAAAAACAAACAACCATTTGTGTGTCTTTTTACATGTTAATTATATATATATATTTGTGTTAATGTACACTGCACACTAATCATCTTATCAGTCTCATTTTCACCCCAAAAAATATTGAAAAATAAAATAAAGCAGGTAAATCTTGAAATAACTGTGGCGCGTGATTATGTCACCGAAAGTTGTTAGCGCTCAGCAGTCTGCAATTGCAGCTTCTGATCAGAACTGTTGCGCTCCATCTTTTATCGTCATTATTCTCATTCAGAGTTTGCTTCGTGTACAACTCACCGAGGGCACGAGCAAAGAATAGGAATCTAGGAGGGCCCAGGGAAGCACTTTAAAATGGTACGTGTGAGCTATGATAGTTAACAGGATGCAAAAGTGCGTCGCATGCCTCAGTTTCAGGCTGTTTCTCATTAGGGCGTGCGTGTGCGTGTGCGCGTGCGTGTGTGTGCGCGCGCGTGCCGGTAAGGGTAGATCCCGGGAGGTTAGTTGATCGAAAAGTAGATCTTCGATCCAAAAGGTTTGAGCACCCCTGCTCTAAATTGTCCCTAGGTGTGAGTGTGAGGAGCATGGATGGTAGTTCATCTGCGTGTGCCTTGCAATTGGCTGGCAATCGATTCGGGGTGTCCCCCGCCTATTGCCCGAAGACAGCTGGGATAGGATCCAGCGACGCTTGTGAGGATAAAGCGAATCAGAAATGGAAATGAAATACTTCAGTGGTAAATTCAAATTCCTACAGGGCATTGTTCAGCCAAAAGGGGTAAGTTTCACCAATCAGATTTTTAAGATTTATTGACCAGACTGTTGGCATTCTCTCATTAAAAGGCATTTAACGGCCCACTTAGTCTTTGCTAACACAACAAAATAGATTTAAAAGAAAAGAAAAATCATGTTCCATTTTTTACCTGGCCAACATGCATGGATTGCAGCGGTCGCATTATGGTATTGAACCCTTTAAAAAAAATGTAACAAAGAAAATCATCGATGAAGAAAAAAATCCACCATTTGGGTCCATTTTGCATACTTGAACTTTTATGCATATAAATCTTGATGTGATTATTATACTGGGTCATGAACCAGCCATGGCCCCTAGACATTCATTCATTCATTCATTCATCTTCCTAACCGCTTGATCCTCACTAGGGTCGCGGGGGGTGCTGGAGCCTATCCCAGCTGTCTCCGGGCAGTAAGCGGGGAACACCCTGAATCGGTTGCCAGCCAATCGCAGGGCACACAGAGACGAACAACCATTCGCACTCACACTCACACCTAGGGACAACTTAGAGTGTTCAATCAGCCTGCCATGCATATTTTTGGAATGTGGGAGGAAACTGGAGCACCCGGAGAAAACCCACGCAGGCCCAGGGAGAACATGCAAACTCCACACAGGGAGGCCGCAGCTGGAATCGAACCCGGTACCTCTGCACTGTGAAGCCGACGTGCTAACCACTGGACTACCGGGCCGCCCGCCCCTAGACATATTAATGTGTATTTACATTAAACCGATTATAGCAACCAGTACAAGTACAGAATCGATTTTAAAATTGTAGTTGTAAGATGTCTAATGATGTTCCCCCACCAGATGTTTCTGACATGCTCACTAAATATACATCAAAGAGACACCATCGACCCACATGTCAAACTACCTGCCTTGTCAAACTACACATTTTTTGTCGTTCACTGCACCGTCAGACTACCTGATAAATATTGTTGTCTTGGACACAAGATGTGACATTACAGGTCCGTTCCTGACCAGACCTGCCCAATCGTTGTGTGCTTCCATTAAGATTCAGTCCATCCATCGGTTTCTGTACAGTAATCCCTCGTTTTTTTGTTTTTTGTTTCCTTTTCTTTTGCGGTCCAGAAATGCCCGGCAAAAGGTGAAAACCATGAGGTACGATTTGCCCTACCCCTTAAGAATTTTTCTGTATGTGTACTGTATGTGGGTACCAGCGTGTTTCAAATCTGTAAGAGTATTTATACTTTCCATACATGAGACAAAGTTTACCACAGTACACAAATTTACTTACATCTTTAATTATAAAACCTTATACAGTAATTAAGATTCATCAGCATTGCCTTCTGAAAGAGGCGAAGAGGCCTGTGTTGGTTGCGTCGAAGACAGCTCTAACTTGACTTGTAGGCATTTGGTCCACTCTGAGACTCTTCTGCTGGAGGCGCTGAGAGTGTTTTTAAATTGGATAAAAATGTGGTGATTACTAGTGCTATAACGTTCATCTTGTCGTCTTATTAGTTGAAATAGGTTCAATGTTTTTTTTTTCAATTAATCAGACAATGGTCTGATTTAAAAAAAAAAAAAAACTCTTACCAAGCTGACAGTTTCGACTGTCACTTCAACCTTCAACTGAGCTGTCACTGCTTTTTTGTGACCAGTCTAAAAAACAGCTAACCATGTTGGGAACCCTTCAAAATAAGACAGTCAAGCCCCCCTCCACCTCCGTTGAAGCAATGTGTCCCTGCTGATGGTCCCACATTCGACGGCCGGTCTTACATATTCCCACACAGCAGGGACACGTTGCTTCGGTGGCGGCGAGGGGTTGGAGCTCAGCTTAACTAATCAAAATTTGCAGTATGTGAGACAAGGGAAAATGCTGAGTGAGTCTGTGATGTGCGCAGCCAATCAGCTCACGGGATGAATCCACTCGTGCTCTCATTAGTCAATACTCCACTAGAATGTTTTGAGTTCACGTTGGGTTGGAGTGTTGAAGGGGGGCTATGTACGTGTATGTGTGTGTGTGTGCGTGTGTGTGCGTGTGTGTGCGTGTGTGTTTTGTGGGGCACACTGAGCGACATTTGATCAACAGAGCAAATCCTCAGCTTTTAAAGAGCCATTATTATCGGCTGGTGACCCATAACAACACAAATGTCACTTTTTTTGTTTGCGATTCCTAAAATTGTGAAAAATATATTTTTCTGCATCATAATAGCTGTGTCTGAGGATTAGAGGATCTAAACTTGAAAACGGGTCAATTTGGACCCAAACACATTACATGGGTTAATGTTCAAATGGTCTGTCAAGTGTGAGAAATGATATGCAATCTCTCTCCTACAACTTTCAACAACTGTCCAGGGGAATTATTATTGAGTGGGGAGATTCTCTGTGTTTTTGTCTCTCTGGCAATCTTCCTCCAAAATTCCAAGCACATTTTTGATTGGCTCCTTTGTGAAGGCATTATGAACCAGAAGGAAACCTCATGGCAGACCTCGAACATGATAGAAGAATTTTGTCAGATGGTCTGGGAACTGACTCGACTCCTGGATGCTCAAAGAGGTGGCTGAAGACAGGGCAGCCTGGGTTACACTTACTGACACTGTTGCCCTGTGATTTGAAAAAGAAGAGATAAATGGATGGTTGCTTTCAGATTAAAGCGTTATCTAACAGCTGTTCAAAAGCGATTTGTGTAAAAGGTTTCACAAGGGATAAGTCAATTTGACTTCACACCATAACTTTGCATAACAATTACCTCATCAATTTCCCCCATGATCCTCTTTGTAAGGACAGATATGGAGTCGCGAAAAGTGTTTTTCAATCAGTAAAGTTTCAAGATTTTTTGAAGGACGAGAGTTTGTCAGAAATTATCATGGGAGTTACAATTACCATAATTTCCACCCATTACTTTAAACAACTGCACAATTCTGTTGTAATCCAAGTGTAATTAGAGAGAAATTTGAACCGCTGCTAACTAGTTGCAAGCTAGTGAGGATAAGCATTGTAGATGGCTACTGTTTCTTATTTCTGCAACAGACAAAACAAACAGAAAAAAAGACTCAGGTAATGAAACACAGGTTGAGAAAGCCTCTGAAGTTCAGCAGGGCAATCAGCAGAGAGAACACTGGACTACACTCAAAGATCCCCTGGGAAACTTACCATGATAACACCAAATTCCAGGCGCAGTGACATGAGTCAAGCAGGAAGTAAGAGTGGGTGTCTGCTGAGCGACCAAAGATCCATCGATGTTAACCACACTCCCCCTGAGACCATGAGACAGCCACTGAATTTGACAGTGAGACACAGCATGTGTAAGGAAACCCAAAATAAGAACAGCCTTCCATTGTCACCACACAAATTAGCAACATTATTGAAATAAAATAAAAATTCAAACAGAAATATAGCAACGCTATTACACACTTCAGATAGATTTATCCATTCAAGTATTTAACGTGATCTTTATTTCAAGAAGTCGGCGCGTGCTGCATCGAGGTGACCTCCAGGTCATGACATCAGCTTTCCCCACACATACACAGTGTGGCTTTCACTGGCGGCCACGCTAGAAAAGTTTAAATATCGTGGCTTTTCCAGCACTTACCTTAAGTTTCCATTGGTTTGTGAAATGGGCACATTTTCCCTGAGTGACCAGCAACAATAAATTTACTGTGCTCAGGATACTCAATCTTTATTCTGAACATCCAATTCCGGCATTAGGTGACGATATAAATAAGCAGCTCTTTGCGTCCTTGGCCACTCTGTAACTAGACCCGTGGCATGGATTTTCATTCCTCCATTTAATTGACTGGGTTTCCCACTTTCAATGACTTCATGAAGCCTTACCTCTCCCATGCAGGAGGGTGACACAAACAAGGGGCTTGTGAGGACGGGACCACCAAAGTGAAGGGTACAGACTTTCACTTATGGAATCCTTTTCCACCCTTCCGCTCCCCCTTTTCAAGGCCACGCGCATTGTCAAGAGTAAGCAACAAATAGCTTTTTACAAAGACTGATTTGGCTCCAACTTCAAATGATAAACATTTTCAGGGATACATTTTAAAGAATCTGGGACATACACCACAATAAGAGCAAATCGGTATTATTCTGATAGAACAGTGGTGTCTCTTTTATTGTTTCATCAATTTGAAGGGGACTGAAATCATGTCGGATGAATCTAAACCCACTTAGACTCAAGACAATGCAAATCCATCAAATAAGGTTTCTTCTAACTTCTTTAGGGAGTGGCCGGGTGGTCGACTGATTAGCGTGTCGGCCTCACAGTGCAGAGGTGCAGTGTTCGATTCCGGCACCGCCCTTCCTGTGTGGAGTTTGCATGTTCTCCCTGTGCCTGCGTCAAACCTCTGGAGAATTTAGAGTGTTCCATTACCTGCCATGCATGCTTTTGGAATGTGGGAGGAAACCGGAGTACCCGGAGAAAACCCATGCAGCCACGGGGAGAACATGCAAACTCCACTCAGCAAGGCCGGAGCCGGAATCCAACCCTGCACCTCTGCACTGTGAGGCGGATGTGCTAACCAGTCGTTCACTATGCCACCCTAAAGTGATTCATTGTTTTGTTATTTGATTGAACGCAGAAACACCTGATTATGCATATTTCCCTTGAGACCCAGATCAAAAATTTAACATTGCAATATGGGCCAGAGGACTACGTTTTTATTCATCAATTGTTCAACAATTTCAATTGAAAAACATTATTTGGAAAATCTATGTATTGTTTCGAGAAACAAAATGAATTGCAGATAATTTAGGGATTTCATCATCTGTACTCCATGATATCATCAAAAGATTCAGGGAATATGGAGAAACATTAAAAGTATGTTTAGAGTACGCTGCGCTCCAGACTTGCGGGACAAGAATAAAACTATAATCAATCTTGTATTAGGCACGCATATAGCACTCTGAATAATTACTGTGGACTATAATCAAAAAATAA
Organism: Hippocampus zosterae; assembly: GCF_025434085.1. Classification (NCBI taxonomy): domain Eukaryota; kingdom Metazoa; phylum Chordata; class Actinopteri; order Syngnathiformes; family Syngnathidae; genus Hippocampus; species Hippocampus zosterae. Next base: position 20,993,691 of record NC_067455.1, on the reverse strand, counting down.
GCACACAAACTAACTTATAGTCATTGGTAGAGACATATGGTGATTTCTGAACATGGTACCGAATGACATCCGTGGCCTCTTCCGAAAGTCAAATCTCACCTTTGTTGGATTGTGTCATCAAGTCAAGGAGAGATCAAAACATGATTTCTTGACAACATAGAAAAGGACCACACAGTTTCAAATTAAATCAAATTTCTCCGAACTGATGTAATAGCGCAAAGTTTCGAGCTTGCGGACTTTACCTGCAAAATATTAGCTTGATCAATAAAATGAAAAAGATAACAATACTAGTTGTTGTTTTTGCGAATGATCACTGAAGATGTTTTTCATGGATTTGAGAATTCCCCATTCTCAAATAAATCATGCAGTTTTATAATGTATAATTGTCTTGCTGTTTGTGTCGAACCACACATTTCCTTGTGCTTTTGACCAATATTTGTTGGCCTCATTGACTATCCACTTGTCACCCGCTCCGCAAAAGGCCTTTTGCGCTTCCTGTACGGTAGGCAGCAGTATGCTCTTAAGAGTTATAATCCACCGATGAACAAAAATGAAGAAGAAGATAAAGGGTTGTTATTGTATTTAAAGGTATGAGGGCACTGCACAAGACAAAAGATGAAGATGGTACATCCAGAATGAGATTTGGGCACAGTGTTTGAAATATTCAGTTGTTTTTAATGAAAAAACATGTCTTTGGTTACTGTATTGACTGCACTGACAACTGTGAGTTTTTAACATAAAAAAATGTTCTTTTCCCTTTCTATGCAAGCACTGGCTTTTTGAAGAATTGGCAAACACACAAATGCTTAAAATGCCTCAGTAAACATGATGAAATAATCCTCAGTTTAGTTGAGCAGTGAGAGACGTTTCCTATCAATTACTAATCAATACATTTGCATACAGAATTTACATGATCACAGATTAAGTTCAGGTTCTGTATTTGACTGAACCAGAGTGCTGTCATTTCCACATCCATACGAAGACTTGGCAATTTTGGAAGAAAAAAAACACTCTTTGATAGCAGCAGTATCATCATTTGGGAACATGTGTGGTGTTCTAGTTAAACATTCATTCATTCATCTTCCGTACCGCTTGATCCTCACTAGGGTCGCGGGGGGTGCTGGAGCCCATCCCAGCCGTCTCCGGGCAGTAGGCGGGGGACACCCTGAATCGGTTGCCAGCCAATCGCAGGGCACACATAGACGAACAACCATCCACGCTCACACTCACACCTAGGGACAATTTAGAGTGGTCAATCAGCCTGCCGTGCATATTTTTGGAATGTGGGAGGAAACCGGAGCACCCGGAGAAAACCCACGCAGGCCCGGGGAGAACATGCAAACTCCACACAGGGAGGCCGGAGCTGGAATCGAACCCGGTACCTCTGCACTGTGAAGCCGACGTGCTAACCACTGGACTACCGGGCCGCCCTCTAATTAAACAATGTTTAGATATTTGTAGCTTCGACAAACAATACAGCAGCAGAAATATAGCTTCTGTCTCAGTCATTTTCAGATTTAGTTCACAATGCAGAAATGCTAGACTTTGTGTGGCACACCACTTCTATTGCTGGTATTTTGAGTGTTTGTAATGAAGTTGTGAATAAGTGGTCACGTGAATTAATGGTGAAACATTGGCATCCAAAAGGATATTATTTCCAGCCATTTCCTGTACATTCCATAAAGAGTGGATGTATAAAATCTACACAACCTTGTTCAAATTCCTTTGGTTTTGTGACATTGAAACAAATGACAAGATAAATCATTTTAAAACATTTTTCCTGGATTAATGTAATGAATAACATGCGGGCTACAACTCAATTGGGGTGGTGGGGTAGGGGGGATCTTTTAGAGGAGAAATTAAAATAAACAACTTTGATGATGTGATTGCAAAACTAATCACACCCTCTCGGGCATGGGGCTGCGTTCATAATAAACCAGTCAGATTAAATTTCTTGTTAAATGCAAGTCAACTCGCACTTTATAACATTTAAAGTCCCTCTGATTAACCTTAATTAAATGTCAGCTGATGTCTGAAGGTTTGGTGTCAACCGCGGTCTATAATTTTCTCCAACTTTAACTGAGACACCATTTAATGTTGCCGAAAAACTGCTCCAAAGGAGTCAGATCCAGTTTTCTTTTGGTGACAAGCAAAGTTGAGTCTGCACCAGTGTATTTCTTAGAATTACCCTCAGTTTCAAAATCCGCTCTCCCAAAAAAATTTCCCCAAAAAATAAAAAATCAACATTTCACGAATGGATTTGAAAATGTATGAAGCAAATCATATGTTGATGGATGAGTCGGTGTTGCCATTCGCTTGGACAGTGCACTATAATACTGTTTGGAGATAACCTGAGAATATGGTCATCTTCTTTCATCATTGAAAGAAGAGCCCATTGGAGGGAAGGTAAGAAGTCAAACATCAAGATAAATATAGAAAATTTAGCATTCTTGTGGCTCTGTCTTCGGGCCCCCAAATGCGTGTTTATTCTTAACAATTCACCGCAAAATGTAGATGTCCACCAAATTTGTGCAAGACACAGAAATCCTGAAAATGAGTTGAGGGTTTTGGAAAGTAATTCCGACATTTCTGTGTGTGGCCATAAAACAACCGCGGGGTGAAACGAGAACCATGGGAAATGCACTAAAGAAGTGAAAAGTCAGCAAGGAAAGCCAAATAACGTTGTGTTTTTCTGGCCAACAATCAGACAACATCTGTCCAACGCTGGAAAAAAAGCAAGGCCATTGCTATTGTATAGGAAACCGAATCGATCAGTAGGTGCCATGCAGGATGATTCATATACTTTGTCGCACTTGTGCTGAACTGAGAGCTGTATATAAATGCATTCCATTTCTCGTTTGATGAATCTTTGATTACAATTGTGCTTTCATCAGGGGTGAAGACATAATACCAGAAATACCAATTTGTTAGCTCCACCCAAGATAAAATTGGATCAACACACACTTTCCTCTAAAAATAGAATCCCAATTGAATTTTCAACACTTAAGCGTTTTGAGTGAGCTGCAGCTTAGATTTTTCAGCTGGTAAAAGTCTGTTTTCGTGATTGATTCGATATGACAGCTGAAAGATGTATCCGAATCAATCAGCACACCGTGGTTTGGGACTTCAATGGCCAGGGCTTTGTTTTCATTACCGGTGCAAGTTGAGCGCAAAGCGCAGTTTAATGTGTGCATAGGTCGCATTTTTCTTTCTTTTGGTATTTTGTTATGCTCATCCCAGGTAGAATTGGAAGTAACGTGGCTTGTGTGTCTTTGTGGGATGGAAGTACTGTCGTAATTTCCCAGCAACATCCCTCATTTAAAAAAAAAAAAGTCAGGGGAGTCGGAGTACAGTACGTCCAAGTATGCCATTCTTAATTAACATTGTAGAAATAGAATTTATTCCACTAGGGTCCGTGCATGAGATTGGTAGGTAAACTGGAAGATCTCCCTTTGTGAATAATGTAGTTGGCCATGCAGGTGACATGGGCAATTTGAGACTACCTTCATGCAAGTACACACAGGATAGTGACAGGGACGGGATTGAAAATGTTTTTCAGAGTATCATGAATACAATCCGTTCAATGAATTGACTTCTACAATGATTCAGAGGAATTGTCCCAGAATGGTGTCATTTTTCTTAATAAAATCCGACGACATTCACCACACACATCTGCAGAGAGCCGAATTTATCTGACTGTGCGTTACACGATTAGCGCCACGAGTTAGACCTCCTTTTAACAGGTCGAAAATGTAGTCTACATTTTGTATTCAAGTTTGCCCATAAATGTGTATCACATCTACCTAAGTCAAAAAACCAATTGAACTACACTGGGCACAAAATGATGATGCGCCTCTTTTGTGACAACTATTTTCTGTCCCGAAAATTGACACCGGGAGACCAAGAGAGGCGCATCACGGCCCCAGTCCCGGTACACTAGACTTGCATTGGCATGAAAATGAAACTATGTCAGTTTTTACGTCATGTACATGACAGTCTACCAAAACAGGGCCCCAAGCGTTTACTTACACGAATGCTCTTTTCTGTGTTGCCGAAAACATTTGACTCCGTTTTGTTTTGGTTTGGTTCAACTGAAGGAAATTTGGCTTCATCAGTTGTTAATTTTTCCTGGAAGATTGACACAACACGTTAATTTAACCGTTGTCCTTTGGGGGCATTAATCGATACAGCTATATGTCATCTGCATAGCCACGATAGCTAACATTGGCATTCTGAAGGATTCGACACGAGGGGAACATTCCGTGTACCGGCGAAACAAAAGATAAAACAACACTGTAGACGAAAATTGACACCTTTCTTGAGTCAGTGTTGAATCATATCATTTATTTAGCACTTTTGTAAGAGCACATTCCGTACTGGGCGGCCCAGTGATCCCACGGTTAGTGTGATGACTTTACAGTGCAGAGTTGCACGGTTCGATTCTGGCTCCGGCCTTCCTGTGTGGAGTTTGCATGTTCTCCCCGGGCCTGCGTGGGTTTTCTCCGGGTGCTCCGGTTTCCTCCCACATTCCAAAAACATGCATGGCAGGCTGATTGGACGCTGTAAATTGTCCCTAGGTGTGAGTGTGGTCATGGATGGTTGTTTGTCGCTGTGTGCCCTGCGATTGGCTGACAACCGATTCAGGGTGTCCCCCGCCTACTGCCCGGACACAGCTGGGATCGGGTCCATCACCCCCCTGGAGCCGATCCCAGCAGTAGGCGGGGTACACCGTGAACTGGTTGCCAGCCAATTTCAGGGTACACACAAACACGAACAACCATTTCCGCTCACAATCACACTTAGGGAAAATTTAGATTGTTCCATGTTTTTGGAATGTGGGAGGAAACCAGGGTACCCGGAGAAAACCCACGCAGGCTCTTGGAGAGCATGCAAACTCCACACAGGAAAGCCGGAGCCGAAATCAAACCCTGCACCTCTGCACTGTGAAGCAGATGCACTAACCATTCTACCCCTTTTTTTCTACATTTTTAATATCACGTAACACTGTTAAATGTACTCCATTACTACCCAAACCTGAACATCACACAGAGTAGCTCTGGTTGCCTTGCACTAATCCACAACTGGTTAATTTAACCATGTACTGTCAATTCACCATCATATATCTCCTTTCAAGAGCTCAATGGGAAAGAAACAATCCCTTGTTTTTTTTTTCATTGTGATTATTTACAGGCCTTTGAGTATTTATTTATTTTTCCACATTATTATTGCAGGGTCTCGGAATTCAAGGCCACTGAGATGTTGAAAAGCTGATTACATAAAAAGTAAAATAAAATAAAATTTAAAAAATTAACAAGATCCTCAAAAGCACTCAGAAAGCCAGACTTTCCGAGACCATGACAATAAGCCTATTATTTCTCTCACTGCTGGTAGGAATCCGTCATTAATGACCCACAGCTGAAAGTAACTGAAACACTGACTGCCACCAATTTTCAGTCGAGAGAGCTCATTGTGTTTTTTTATTTTTATTTTTATTTTTTGGTGGTGGTGGTGGTGGGGCTCTTTTTCCCTTTTCAGATTTTACTACAACACTTTCCCAGAATAAGAATCAGAATCAGAATCATCTTTATTGGCCAAGTATGTAGAACACACAAGGAATTTGTCTCCGGTACAACACGCTGCACTAGTATCATCGTAAACAACAAAATCATTGAACCATTTTAGAGTATACCAGTAGTTTTGTAGTACCATTTTGTGGTGCAAGAAGAGTGACTATGTTAGTGACTGTTTAAGGAGTTAATGGCTAGAGGGAAGAAGCTGTTTAAGTGTCTACTGGATTTGGTGCGCATGGATCTGTAGCGTCTGCCTGAGGGGAGTGGCTGAAAAAGGTGGTGGGCAGGGTGCGGGGGATCCAGGAGGATTTTCCGTGCCCTTGTCTTGATTCTTGCAGTGTGCAAGTCCTCAAGAGTGGGTAGGGCAGTGCCAACGATTTTTTTTGCCGTCCTAACTGTCCGTTGAAGTCGGATTTTGTCCTTTTTTGTGGCGGCCCCAAACCAAACCGTGATGGAAGAACACAGGATTGATTCGATGACTGCCGTGTAGAACTGTCGTAGCACCTCCTGTGGCAGGCCATGCTTCCTCAGCAGCCTCAGGAAGTACATCCGCTGCCGGGCCCTTTTCAGGATGGAGATGGTGTTGACTTCCCACTTCATGTCCTGGGAGACTGTGATTCCCAGGAACTTGAAGGTCTCGACGGTTGACACAGGGCAGTTGGATAGTGTGAGGGGCAACTGAGGAGAAGAATGTTTCCTGAAGTCCACGATCATCTCTATAGTCTTGAGCGTGTTCAGCCCGAGGTTGTGTCGGCCGCACCACAGCTCCAGCTGCTCCACTTGTTGGCGGTACGCAGACTCGTCGCCGTCTTTGATGAGACCGATGACGGTGGTGTCATCTGCGAACTTTATGAGTTTGACAGCTGGATCTGTTGAGGTGCAATCGTTTGTGTAGAGAGAGAAGAGCAGTGGCGAGAGGACACATCCCTGTGGGGCTCCCGTGCTGGTGGTGCGTATTGACGATGTTGTTGCTCCCAGTCTCACCTGTTGTGTCCGTCCCGTCAGGAAGCTGAGGATCCACTGGCAGATCGTAGGGGACACACCGAGGTGGAGTAGTTTGGGGGTGAGGAGTTCCGGGATGATGGTGTTGAACGCAGAGCTGAAATCCACAAACAGAATCCTTACGTAGGTCCCTGTGCTGTCGAGGTGCTTGAGGATGTAGTGCAGACCTATGTTGACTGCGTCTTCCACAGACCTGTTTGCTCGGTAGGCAAACTGGAGAGGGTCCAGCAGGGGTCCAGTGACATTCTTTAGGTGGTTCAGCACAAGGCGTTCAAAGGACTTCCAACCTCAACTTCAATTTTTTTTTAATACAGATACTTTTTGATTTTCTAATGGTTTCATGTCTGACAGCCCTGTTGTTGAGTGATTCATCCACCATGAAATCTCCCATGAGTGCAACATAGAGAACTCGAAAAAAAACGCACCGACCAAACTCTTTTAATAAACTGCTACATAGACCTCCTTCAGCAAAATATGAACACTTCAGCCTGAATAACTGAAGGGCTCAAATACAAGATTAAGGATCGAAATGGTAAATGACAATTTTTATACATTACCGTCAAGGAGCTAACCACCTTCCACAAAGGAAAACATCAGTGGTTCCTCTGTAGCAGCTTCTCCATTGAGTCGGATAGTCACTCCTCACTTTTTGATGGACATTGAAGTAAAGATTTGATTGCCCCGCACCGCACAGTGGCAGCATCAACTGTTGCCGGTGGTGTCAGGAAGAGGAGAAACCTTCAAAAAGCAGGGATCCACTGCGCTCGATTTCAAGATGAGCTAATTTAAACTGCATGTTTATTGACTCTGCTACCTCCACCCCCCCCCCCTCTCAGCTGCCACTCACCCCTTAATTACTGCAGCTTCCTATATAAAAGGCCTCCACATTCGTAGCCTGATCAAACCCTGAGAGCCCAAACGTGCTCACTTTCAACGTTGTTTGGTGGATCCCTCTTTATTTAAGTTCATTGAGTTCCTCAATCATATGTTAGCGTGGGAATAACTTGGGGTGTCAGAGTCGAAGAATCAAGGAGCAAGGGGCTAGTGAGAATGTAATTAAGAAATATGATATTCACCCATTGTGTGTGGTGTGATGTGTTTGTATTCTTGAGTACACCACGTATATGGTCCACCATTGCTTCATACATATCTGAAGTTATTTGATATTTGAAAAACATGTTATGATAGCTGCATTAGTGGTACCGGTATGTACAATGTATGTATGCAATTTGATTAATAATAAATATTGCTCAATAATGGATCTTGAACTTTCTCACATTAATCACCATGGTGTGGTATATTTTAACAATAATCAATTAGTGGGTTTTCTTGACAAAGTATGTCAAAGTATGAATATAAGATGGCGCCTGAGTAGGCAGCCTTCGGCAAGTGCTCTTCAAGATCCTTGCTTTTTTTGTTCTTTTTTGTTGTTTTTGTCTTTTGTTTTGTCACGTGTTGTTTGTTGTTTCATCGTGTGGACCTGATATGGACTGTTTTCAGCATTTTTTGGCCACGACATTCGTCAAAGGAGAAATATCTCTGCTTGGTGGTTGCGCCTTCTCGGCAGCACGCCTGTACCAGCACATACTGTATTTTGTTTGGGAGGAATGTCGGCGCCAGACAGACCTCGGGGTGCTTGTGTTTTTTGCGCCTGTAATGGGCAGCATTTTTCACAACCCCGTTTTGTTCAGTGGAGATGTGGATGGCTGCTAAAGTTGAGGATAAGGAGAGAGGAGCGTCGGCGCAGAGCGCCGATGCGTATTTGGAACCGAGAGTCGCCGCTTGGAATTGAAATGGATTTCCATGGGACAGGAGAACCGAACCAATCTCTTTTTTCATCAATGAATGCTACAGCTTCTTGTTGACTTTGAAACTTTGTAGCCGACGTGTGCACATTTTGAGCAGGACGTCTCTGATCCACTGGCTAAAGGACACCTTGATTCTCTCCTCTTTCATCTCAAACTGCTTCAAACAACAAAGCGTGTGACGGAAAAATGGTTAGGACTGCACGACTGTCCGTGTTTTATGTTATGTGTTGTGTTTATCATTTTACTTTATGTTAACTGTTTTGTTAAGCGCTTTGTTACAGCTGCCGCTGTTGTGAAAGCGCTACAGTATATAAATCAGCATGTATTGTATTGTATTGTAAGTTGTGAATTTTGACCACTTATTTGTTCCCACCCTGTCTTCCACGCCTCAACAAAGCAGTTTGAATTCTTCACATTTTTCTTCACACACTGTGGGTAGTCAATGTGATGTGATAACTTACAGTCTTTGCCTCAACTATGTTATTGAGACATGGAATCATCATTATGTGGATTGATGCGTTAGGAGCATAAGGATGGTGGTGAGCACTATTGTCTCACAGCAAGTACATTTTATGTCTGAGATGATGCCAGATCTGGCTTTTCTGCAGCGTTTGCATATTCTCTCAATGTGTGGATTCTTCCCACAGGTTGCTTCTACAGTACATAAAGATTTTGTTGGAGTGAATAAAATTCATATTGGTGTATATAGTCCATGTATGGCTATCAATGAATATATGCGTCAATCTTAGAATTGACAGGGGATCAGGTCCAGATTAGACACCTCTCCTCATCGATATTTTTTACATAGAGCCCCATATGCAAAATGTTATGTTTAAATATGCATTGTGTGGTTAGAAAAAAAGGGTTGGCTGCATCCTTGTCAGCCCTGTGAATGACTTGTTCTCAGATGAGCATTTAGACAGTTTTCAGTCAACAGATACAGTATTTTTTTCTTTTTTTACATCAATAGGTACATAAGAAGGGGATAGAGAGAAGCCTGCTAGCTGTCCATTTTAAAAACTCATCTTAAAAACGCTTTTCGTTAGATGGATTGAAATCTCTGGTGTTCAGTCACTGAGATGGTTCGGAAGGTCTTTGCTCACTAAGTCCCAGGGATGGATGAGATCCGCTCAGAGTCTGCAGACTAGACGCTACCGGAGGTGTCGATAGATAAGTAGAGCCACAGAGGGGATCGAGCCTTTTCTGCTGCCGGTCTTTCCCTCTGGAACGACCATCCAATAAGAGGACTCTCTCTGTCCATTTTTAAAACTTGTTTGAAGATGCATCTTTATTCTTTGGCTTTTGACCCAACATGAGGCTGACACTGTTCTATTGTATTCTGGTGTATACAGTATATACATATGAATATCATAAATTTGTATTTTAATTGACTGTTTTCACAGTTTTTCTTGTTGTATTATTGTTATTTTATGTTATATGGATAGTGGTGTTACAGCTACAGCTGTTGTCAAATGCGTAATAGAATTTAAGTTGGGTTGTAAGGAGGTTGGTCGACTGGTTCGCATATCCACCTCACCGTGCAGAGTTCATGAGTTTGATTCTGTGCCCCAGCCTTCCTGTGTGGAGTTAACCTAGCATGCATGTTTCTGGAATGTAGACAGTACCCGGACAAAACCCACGCAGGCACATGGAAACCTCACACAGGAAAGCTGAAGCCTGGTATCGAATCACAGACCTCTGTACGGTGAGGCGGACGTGCTAACCAGTCAACCACCATCTCACTAAAGAAGACATCTTATAAAATTGTTACTGTGGAAACATGTCCCACAAAAAAGTTTTTAAATGAGTAGCATGCTTTCATTAAAAGAGTCCAAAGATCAATAATTAATTCTATTTTTTTGTCTTTCTGAAATTGCCTTGTTTTCACACTGTCCCATTCTAGTGAGTCACTTTTAACTCATCCCCATATACTGCTGAGTCAGTGGTGAGTAAGGATTTTTTTTTTTACCATGACCTATGATTATGTGACGTGGGGCTGCATGCTGGCCATTAAAAAAAAGAAAAATATGAACAAAACTAACTTCAGCTCGACTTATCTTTTGCCTTGGACACCATTTTAAAGAAAATGCCATTAAGCCATTGCTTGAAAATAGTAGATGAAAATCAATTTATGGTTGTGTAAAAATGTTTTAAGGACAAACTTTTACAAATAGCAATATTTTGGTGGGGGAAAAATACGGAAGAGCTAGTTGAAAACATTCATTCATTCATTCATTTTCCGAACCGCTTAATCCTCACTTGGGTCGTGGGGGGTGCTGGAGCCTATCCCAGCCGTCTTCGGGCAGTAGGCGGGGGACACCCTGAATCGGTTGCCAGCCAATCGCAGGGCACACAGCGACAAACAACCATTCACGCTCACACTCACACCTAGGAACAATTTAGAGTGTTCAATCAGCCTGCCATGCATGTTTTTTTGGAATGTGGGAGAAAACCGGAGCACCCGGAGAAAACTCACGCAGGCCAGAGGAGAACATGTAAACTCCACACAGGGGCACACACTGGAATCGAACCCAGTACCTCTGCATTGTCAAGCTGACGTGCTAACCACTTGACTACCGGGCCGCCCCAGTTGAAAACAATGCAAAAAAAAAAGGGGGTCGTACTCAACCAAGGCAGTTGCGTACTTATGACCTATGTGGTGATACAACGACATGGATCTGAATATTGCTCTTGGCAGCGAGGAAGGCCAACAGTGATGTTCCATGAATCCTTGCTCGGGGCCTCTCACTCGGGATATGGGAGAGGTCAAAAGTGCACTAGATGGAGACCGTAAGCGTGCTGAAGTCATCTGTACAGAGTTATTCGCGGTGAGGTGAAAGCAACTTGGTCAGACAGGGGACCAATCAGATTCCAATGTAAACATCATGGCGCTGGCTCAAGAGGTCTTAGTCCAAACATGGTTGCTAATTGTATTCATCTTCTTTTTCCGCAACTCACTGTATAATACAGACGAAAATGAAATCTAGATGGAACAGGAACTATTTCAAAACCACAAAGAGCACCTCAGTCTTATCTCAGTTTCTAGTAACTGTTCATTTTAGAGATTGCCAAGTCTGATTACTTTTGTCAGAAATCAAAATACTGTGTACAGAGATATATAGGCAGAATCATCAGCGAATAACATAAGGTCCCATGAAAAGCATTTGCCAACTTTTCAAATAGTTTTCTTACTTTAATGTTGAAGAAAATCATCCATCCATTTTCTAATCCACTTATCCTCATAAGGGTCACGGGCGTGCAGGAACCTATCCCAGCTGACTTCGGGCAGTAGGCAGGGGACACCCTGATTGGGTTGTGCAGCCCCACGCCGTCACACTACCACCACCATGTTTGACTATTTAGTATGATGTACTTTCTCTAAAATGCCCTCACAGATGCGACAGATGAAACGAGACACACAACTTCCAAAAAGTTCTTTTGTCTCATCAGTCCATAGAATATTATTTCAAAAGTATTGCGAATCACATTTCATTATGAAAGACAAGCGTGATGTTGTTCTGGTCAGCAATGGTTCTCACCTTGGAACTCTGCCATGGAAGTAATTTTTTTGCCCTGTTCCCTCCTTATTATTGACTCAACTCGGACCTTAATTGAGGTGAGGGAGTCTTGCAGTTCTATATCTGTTGTTTTGGGTTGCTTTGTGGGCCTCTGGGTGAGTCGTTGCTGTGTCCTTGGGATAATTTTTGGATGATGGTGTAGTGCAGAGGTCCCCAACCGCCGGTCCACGGAGCGGCATTGGTCCGCGGGGCATTTGGTACCGGGCCACACAATAAGAACTTACATTAATTCCGTTGTATGTATTTTGGAATACGAAAAATATTTTATTTGGAAAAATTACCCAATTCTCCGTTACATTCGTCTGTGTCACTCTTGACGCACGTCAAACCACGCTTCTGCGTCACGTGACTGATTACCTAAAAACAAAATGCCGGAGCTTGCTAAATGAGTAAAATAAACTGCTGGAGATCGCAAATGACACAGCCGTAAAACTACGTTCGACACAACAATTCTGCCGGTTTTCTGGATTCAAGTTATGCCTGAATACTCCTAGATCGCCACAATAGCACTGTTGCTATTTCTGACATGCTACCTGTGTGAGGCGGGAGTTTTGTGCAACACCGGCGACTAAAACAAAATTACGAAGTTGACTCGACGTAAAGCACACACTTCAGGTGTCATTGTCTCCTATTACCCCAAAATGGGACCGCCCGGTTGTACAAAATCAAGCTTGGGGCTCGCACTAATTCAGCATTGTGGTGAGTTGACAATTTCATGCAGTTTGAATTTGCGTTGTATCGTATTCATTCATCTTCCGAGCCGCTTGATCCTCACTAGGGTCGCGGGGGGTGCTGGAGCCTATCCCAGCTTTCTTCGGGCAGTAGGCAGGGGACACCCTGAATCGGTTGCCAGCCAATCACAGGCCACACAGAGACGAACAACCATTCGCACTCACACTCACACCTAGGGACAATTTAGAGTGTTCAATGAGCCTGCCACGCATGTTTTTGGAATGTGGAAGGAAACCGGAGCACCCGGAGAAAACCCACGCAGGCCCGGGGAGAACATGCAAACTCCACACAGGGAGGCCAGAGCTGGAATCGAACCCGGTACCTCTGCACTGTGAAGCCGACGTGCTAACCACTGGGCTACCGGGCCGCCTTGTATCGTATTTTGAAGGCATAAACATTACCATAGCGATCAGAGTGTTGTGGCCAGATTAGACGCTCCTCCTGTTTATTATTATCTCTCGAAAACACCACAGTGTTCATGCAGCTCTTACCATATTATTTTCTAGTATTTATCCGCCACACCTTAAATGCCGGTGCGTGAAAATATTGTCTGACATAAACCGGTCCGTGGGGCAAAAAAGGTTTGGGACCCCTGGTGTCGTGATTCACTCTCCTGAGTTGTGTGCAGACAGCATCGTATTGGTTCCCACTAAGTGACTATGTGAATGTAGATGTGGATGGTTGTTTGTCTCTGTGGATCCTGCGACTGACTGGCGACCAGTTCAGGGAGTAGTCCTCCTTTTGCCAGAAGTCAGCTTGAATAGGTTCCTGTTCAGAATAAGTGGTTTTGAAAATGGATTGGTGGATCAAAATATGTGTGACTCTTGTGCGCCAATCCGCCAACATTGATGTACTGTATTCGTCATATGAAAGCAGCATCTTGTTGGGCTGGTATGGGCCACCCAGGCATGCCAAAAGATACGAGTGTAGACAAAAATAATGATAATGATAATAATAATAACCAAAGCAATCACATAAATGGTGATTGCATTTACTATGGGGGGAAAATATTCAAAGCCATGATAAATAGTTAGCTGCCCCCTTGTCAAATCATAAATTACTGTAACTGTGGCAAGTATTTTCTTTTATTCCCCCGCACGATTACCTCCACACCCGTTCAAGCAAGAAATAACTTAAATATAAACTAAATGAGCAACATGTTAATAGCCCAAAGTCTCATGCACTGGGTGTACATTTTTGCCAAGGACGGTAGTCACTATGGTTAACCTGCACTGACGAAGCTAAATTCAATTAGGAAACAATACCAATGCACAGTACAGTACAATCATTTCAGCCTTCAACACTGCAGCACGAATGATCAAATATTGTATGTCAGATGACCAATAATAGGCGTAAACTTAGTGATGACATGTCGAGTAGCAGTCACGTGATCGAGGGACCCGTGCTGTTACCGTAAAAAAAGATGGCGTCAGTTTCGGAAATGTACGATGTAGGCTGGGAAGGTAAGGCAAGGCAAAATTGTGATTATTTGGTAATATAGAGGCTTTGTGTTGTTCTTCGCGAGAAACGGCCGTTGAGATTATGGTCTCAAGTGACATCATACCAATATCGGAAGTAGTTTGCCGCTCGTTTTAGCGTCGTAAACGATTTATTCAATGTAAACAGCTGTCAATTTTACTTGAATATTTATATGATTGATCGTTTCATTTATGCAAAAAATAATGTAAGACAAAACGAGCTCAGTCGTGTGCAAGGTATGATATTGCTACGTCAGTCTTGACGAGATTGTTTGTGCTATCATTAGCCATAGCTGCAGGTTCGTGAACGTTAGCCATGAATACAAATCACCTTTTTGTCATCTCGTAATATAATGATAATCGTGTGGATGTAATGTCAGTGTTAACGTGACGAAGATTTCCAGTTAAAACACACAGCAGTACCGTTTCTATTATCGTTTGATCGCCTATGTCTGCGTTTTACGACTTAAATTGTGCATGTCTCATGCATGAGTTTCCCAATACAGTATACGTTGCTAATTCGAATTGTTCGATTTATTTTATGTGTACAGAGATGCGTGACAAATTGCGCAAATGGAGAGAGGATAACTGCAGAAACAGTGAACAAATAGTGGACGTTGGTGAAGAGCTCATCGGTGAACATTCAGCCAAACTGGGGGATGACAGTAAGTGCTCCGTTATAAACTAATCCCGTTTTGGAAGTAGACTAGCGCCATAGGTTAAATCCTCATCATTTCGATTCAGTTGTGCATTATCATAAGAAAACTGACTTGAATAACGTGAATGAGGGAGATACATACACCTACAAGTATGTGTCAGTTGGGGTCGTAGAATTGAGCAGCAACTGTGTTGATAACTGCACTATTTCCACAAAATGTGGCTCCTGCTCTGATAAGCCAAAGTTGCCTTCGTCGCATGCTACATCCACTTGCTTCGATCCAAATGGGCACACGATTTTTCCCCTTAGAGAAAAATAATACGGGATAATGAATTGCTTTTCGTGTCACCACATTTCTAAATGGTACAGTTTGGTTCTGCTTCAGTCCATCTGATCTGGCAGGTCCATCCATCAAAATGTGACTGCGAAGACGCAAGCCGGGTATTAACCGTGGTTATACTTCGAATTGCACAGTATAATTGATATGAACTATTTTAACACGCACTTGCACACGCATATACCAGGGAACCTTGAGTTATGAAGGAAACTTTTTCCCAACCTTTCAAGTTACGCTTCTCGCCCTATTTAGCCATCATTGGCTCGGTGCGAAACTCATTGTGAAAGTTTTTTTTTTTTTTTAAACTCTGAATTAGACTGAATTTAACTCAACTGGCGAAATGATTTCATGACCCATTGCCTTCCCTGCTTGTACGCCACCCAAACAATCTCCCAGTCACATTAATCCATTGTACTCTTATGACCTTTTCACAGTCTACCCCTCTCTTGGTGGAAAGTTGACAATCAATGAGATATTCCATAGTAGGAGTGGGGCATGTCTTATAAGGTGTCAAAACAATTGCTTGGCATAGCTCTCTGATTGGGCGGATCCCCCTTCCTGATGCATCCCACTCACGTCGTCTTAAACATAATTAAAAACGGAATACAATGTTTTGCACATCATCTATCCATCCATCCATTTTCCAATCCGCTTTTCCTCACGGGAGTCGCGGGCATGCTGGTGTCTATCCAAGCCGACATCGGGCAGTAGCCAAGGTACACCCTGAACTGGTTGCCAGCCAATAGCAGGCACATAAAGACGAACAACCATTCACACCCACAGTCACTCCTTGGGACAATTTAGAGTGTTCCTATAGTGCATGTGAATGTGGGAGGAAACCGGAGTACACGGAGAAAACCCACCCACGCACACGGGGAGGACCTGCAAACTCCACATAGGAAGGCCGGAGCCAAAATCAAACGCTGCACTTCTGCACTGTGAGGCCAACATCATGACCAGTCATTCACCGTGCCACTCCGTTTTGCAAATCATGTCCAACCTATATTTAATAGAATACACTTCAAAGATCCAAAGATTTGCAAATCATCATTTTCTGTTTTCATGCATGTTTAACACAATGTCGTACCTTAAATTTTATGGGGTTTTTTTGCGTTATAACATTGACTGTCAGTCGGCTCTCGCGGCTGAAGGCAGAGGGCAGCCAACTTCACAACCTCTGTAAATGTTTTCGCTGTTATGTAGCTATTTTCTAATGCTGATTGCTAAAGAAAGGAAAACATTTAAAACAAACTTGTTCAGCTGAAAGAAAAGCCTCTCATCTTTCTTTTGGTAGGCTGCATGTTTATATCGCAATAGAACACAATAATTTGTGGGCCTTGCAAAGCAGTCAAAATCCAGTAAAACGGCTGGGGTCTGCTCCAGTGAAAATGGGTGGGATAATAATTGATTCCAAAGACATTTGTTCACGACACCCCTAATCAAAATGCCATGTTATATTTCTTTTTTTTTTTAATGAATCATCTTTAAATTATAGTTCAATGAATACAGTTTATTTCTGACTGACTGTTTTACTTCAAAGTCGTTGTGGTCGTACATAAAGGCAAATTCATATGCCTTATTTTTGTCACCCAGTACTTGTGCGTCTAACTCAGAGGTGGGCAAACTATGGCCCGTGGGCCGAATCCGGCCCATTGGTGTTTTTAATCCGGCCCGCCGAAGGTTGGTCCACAATTAAGGTTCGATGTGAAGGATTGCATTCATTTTAATTGGACTTGTAATGACAGGCATTTCAACGCCAAGTGGCACATTGACTTGAAGAACATGGGGGTGGGGGGGTCTTTTCGACCACCTAGGGCCTCTATCGCTCTACTTCTACTGGTCTGATCACAACCCATCTGCAGCAATGCACAGGCTAAAATAGGTTATTAACAACACTGTTGTCATTTTTAAAAAGTATATTAATACAATACTCTCATGCTTTTGTTCTTTTGATGTTTGATATGGACTGTCAACAAATGTATTTTTTTTAATGTACCATAGCTCGTGCTGATGTGGCCCTTCTGTCAAATTTTAAGTCAATGCGGCCCCCGAGCCAAAAAGTTTGCCCACCCCTGGTCTAACTGTTAAATGTGAGGAAACAGTTTTTCAGAGGTGTGTGTAATCTCTCGATTTCCATCAAAGAAGTATGTACAGGTAAAAATATGTGAAGCATTCGTGTTTGGCAGTCCAATTTATTTATTTGTTTTTGTAAGCTACACAATTTACTTCATTTAAACCTTGTCATGTTGCACCAGGTGGGAAGCTTGTTAGAGTTTTAACAAAGAATCTTTTGTTTGGCCCTCTTCTGTCCAGTATGGATTATTTATGAGCAGGTGATGATTGCAGCGTTGGACTGCAGTCGGGATGACTTGGCTCTGGTAAGATTTTATGATATACCTTACATAACCAAGCAAGTCCAAAACACTCATTATTCCTATCCCAGCAATTCCTACTTGCAGCATAATTTTTTGCCAAATGTGGAAATGCAGTTTTTATTTGGCCAAATGGTTTTACTTTGTCGTGCCGAAAAAGTAATTAGCAGAGATTTACCTCAGAGGACAAGTGAATTCCAACATGATCCGTACATCGGTGAATGTTTCAATCCAAATTTTCTTCATCAATTCCAAGACATATTTCTTGAACAAGTCTATTTCTACCTTTTAATGCTTCGAAGCACCACAAGTAATATCACAATCAAAAGACGCTCATTAAATGCACCTCTCATTACATGACAAAGTGGCGAGGTACCTCCCACCAATTGAGAGTGACCAGTCGGCTTTTTGATGGAAAAGTCTTTCATTGAAATGCCTTTTATCTTAAAGTGAAGCAGGTAAATCTTTAACCTACGGTGGCTCGTGACCTGCGTCACCGGAATTTGTTAGCACTCAGCAGTCTACAATTGCAGCTTGTGATCAGAACTGTTGCGCTATATCTTTAATCCTTATCATATTCTCATTCAGAGTTGTTTCATGTGCAATTCACAGAGGGCACGGTTAATTAATAGGAATCTGAAGGGCCGGGGGAAGCACTTTAAACCGGTACATGTGAGCTACAAAAGTGCGTCGCATGCCTCCGTGTCAGGCCGTTGCTCAACATGGTGTGTGTGTGTGTGTGTGTGTGTGTGTGTGTATGTGTGCGCAGTAATGGGTCGGGAATACATGTATTTCTCAGTTTTCATTTTTGGAGACATAAACTTAATTTTGTGAAAACACAGGTTTCCACAAAAAAATCCTCTTGACACCATTCACTATCAGATGTGCAATATTGACCTCATTTTAGCCACCACATGCTCGCTGGCCATTTTGATTGAAGGTTACAAAACCATCTCAACGTGATGTCACACTAAAAAGCGTATTCAAATAAATGTATCGAGATCTTAAATTGGGAATTAAACTATTTGTCAAATAACGAAATTATTTTAGAAAGCACTGGCATGTTTTTTTTGCAAAATGTGGACATTGAACCAATTTATTTTTAGTGACAAACTAACTTGCAGATAACTCATTTAGGACAACCTTCTGCTGCATTTCTAACTTACCAGAACAATGTTTTCCCCCTGCCCCCCTCTAGTTTAAGGCGTATAAGAAGTATGCTCTTGTGTCATTTCCTGAGTGCCTTGTTTTAGTTTTTATGTCATGATACAGCTCGTTTAATTAAAATGAATAAAATAAAATTGGCCTTCCTGCTGAAATCTTGTTATGATTTTTTCAGATTAAGCAAACAGTTACAAGGAACAGCAACCTCACCCCAGTGGGCAGCCTGGTTAAAAAATAAATCCCAATATATATTTTGAGTGGTTTGGCTTGTACAGTGCCTTATGAAAGCAAAATAGGTCAAAATCTCAAAATTGCACTTTTTTTTTCCTTTCGTGCGCATGAATGGAGCATAAAATAGTTTAGTAGATACAGCCAACTATAATTGGTGTCTCTTGTCTGCCCACATCCTTACAGACCTGTCTACAGGAACTGAGGAAGCAGTTTCCAGATAGCCACAGAGTGAAGCGATTATCGGGCATGAGGCTGGAAGCTTTGGAAAGGTAAGCGTGGAGCACCAAAATCTGGAGCTGGGAAAGGGTGGAAAACATCACTTTTTTTGGTGTGTGTGTGTGTTTTTTTTTTTTTTTAATTGTACTTAAGGAGGCTTGAAATCAGAAACCGTTTACAGAATTTGAAACAATAGTCTGAGTCTGTATATGTTCAAAAAGGTTTGAGGGTTGGGTGTATTTATGTTGGATCACTCAGCATTCATTTACTGAATTGGGTAACGTGGAGAAAGCTTTGACTTTGGATTGCCCTTTATAGCCCTTGAGTTGGACTTCGGGATTCCCGGGAAGGAAGTGGTTAGATCCCACTGTTATTCTCGGGGTCCCTCAATTTCTGTTTTCGTCTTTCCCATCCGGTTTTGGTGCTGGGTCAAATGAGTATGTCTTGGCCCCGTAAGTGTTTACGTCACCTCACGCGTTTCCCCTTCTCTCAGAGGTTTATTTTATTTACAAAATTTAAAAGAAATTATACTTCAGTCTTTTGTCAGATGGAGTAACCTGAACACCATAGTTAATTGGGAGAAAAATGGTACACTTAAAGAAAGCTTCTAACAATCATTCCAAAACACCCCTCCAACCCACCAAATCAGCGGCTTGCATCCTTGTGCCATCTGAAATCTTCCAAAGTGTGGCTGAGTAATAAAGTGAGTGTGACAGAGGCAGCCATTCCGGACCTGTGGCTGTTCAGTGCTAATGGAAACCAGAGTTACATCTGCCTGCTGTAGTATGTGCGCTAGGACACGTTCTGATCACTGACTGCTTCCTGCCTTGAACAGCAAGTGTTTGATTTGAAAACATCATTCACGCGGTCGTGATGTGTCTGACGGAAAACGACCGGTGTAGTACACATCTTGCACACATCTTGTTTCTTTTCTGTTTAAGTATAATTTGATATTTAAAACCCATAAACTTTGCCCTGAAGCAATCATGTTGACTTCGGCCACCGGTTTTGGGTGCCCAAGTTCACATTTAATGTGGTGTTATTGGTCAAGACACGGACAACCAAATAAACAACTTGGCCGCAGATAGAAGCACATTTTATGTAGCAATATGATCTTGTTTAAAGGTGAGTCAAACTGGATACAATCAAACAAACAGAAAATTCGAAACAGAATGCTTTGTTTGGATGGAATTCATGACTCATTGTGAAATGATACAAGACTTGTAAGGTTGGCTGTTCACCCATAACCTACACTTAGATGTGTTTATTTCATCCTTAAGATCACGCCACTGATTGCTGAATAGCCTTATTGTAATCATAGAAACATGCACGCTGTATACAGAAACTTGATTCTCTGAATTTCCCCACCACCTAATTTTACCAAATTGGAAATGGATTGCATGAAAACTGAGATTTTCTTTTCTCTCTTTCTGAAGGTATGATGAGGCCAACAAGCACTATGATGTGATTCTTCAAGACGACCCAACAAATACGGTAAGACGGTGATTCCCAACCAGGGTGACGTGGCAACTTCATGTACCATGAGCAAGTGGTGGTGCGGGAAATTATCCAGTTTTACTTAATTTGTCCGAAAATAAATTTAATGACATATGTCTTTCATCATCTATCTATGCCAACGACGTAGAGTAACAGCTAGAACAATTACATGCGCTTCCGATAGATGGCAAAAGGTCCAAGAAATCTCAAT
The DNA here is from genome assembly GCF_025434085.1 of Hippocampus zosterae. NCBI lineage: Eukaryota > Metazoa > Chordata > Actinopteri > Syngnathiformes > Syngnathidae > Hippocampus > Hippocampus zosterae. The sequence continues at coordinate 20,972,837 of NC_067455.1, read as the reverse complement.
CTGTTGCCATTTTTCTTCAAGTTAATACGTCATCCAAATATAATAGCGTTGTGCTCAATTTAAACAACAAGTAGTCATACTTATCGTGACATCTTTCTTGGGTAGGTTATGAGATTTTGCCTAAAAGATTGGGACTCAATGTGGTATTAGACTAGAATTTTTGTATGACTTAACTACTGTACTGTATTGCTGTGCAATATGGGAAAAATAATCTATCACCAGATAGGCCATTTTATATCACGACACCATGAAATATCTTTAGTTATAAAAATTACACAACATACTAATAATGGGAAAATGAAGCTTCAATTTTACAGTTGTATTTTTTACTTCTCTTGATGATGCCGTTGGTTTAATAAAAGGGTTCAACAAAAAGCAAGTCAGTGTAATTTTAGGCCAATGTTGAAAAGAGAGTTTCATCTAGTGGAGTCAACAACTGGTAAACGAAGCAAAGTTGAAGCTTTCCGACAGCACACACTATGACAGCTAAACTTTTCTCAGTTTATTTTGAAGTGATATTAAACAGGTATGTGTCAAATGAGAAATGCACCCACTAATTCTACTTTTGCATCATCAATCAAAAAGCAAAGTAGCCCAAATATTTTTGCACAAATTAAGCTCTTTGTCTAAATAAGAGGCATAAAAAATAATTTCTAGAAATTGCTGAAAAAAATAATATAAAGATGATTGCTCCTCTAATGTACCGGTACTTTTGAGAACATTTATTGTGCAGGTCTAAAAAGTCAAAATCAAAACTCAAGACTGTATCGTGAAAGCAGTCAACATACTAACTGCATCCATTTTCAATATTAATAGACTTCGACTCTTCGAAGCCACTCCTCCCTGTGATATCCGGGACGCTGTAACAATCATTTCCCATTTAGCTGTGTGTGTAGCGCTAATTTATATTCTTTTCTGTGCTATTTTTGCTGGTATCAGCAAGACCTTTGTGAAGTGTACCCCGTCAACCAAACAATTCGGTCTTTCACAATCAGTAATATTAGCACGTAGCATCGCTTCTCTATCCTTCCCTCTGATGATTACTCGTATCTTTTTACGAGGCTGATACTTGTAAGAAGTTTTGTTGATTTGCTTTCATGGAAGCGAGTTAGTTGATGGTGGCTGTGAATCCTGAGTTAGGAAAGAAACGTCCTTAGGAGGTAGCAGTCAAAGCTGTTTGCCAGACTACTGGGCTGCAGGTGACATAAGCAGCCCACTGAACCTTTTTGGAACACTGACTGTAATCACAGCAAAATGTGGTTCTCCAAAATATTAACCTGTTGAGGGGTGAATAATTTTGCACGCACCATATTTCAAAAAATTATTTTGTTTGTTTATTGAACATAAAACATATACAGTAATAATTTGACAGAAAATAAGGTAGATAAAAAAAGTAAAAAGAAAGAAATCGGTCTTCATTCAACACAGTTATTATGTTCAAGGGAGTAGGATGAAGTAAAAAAACGTATCTAGTCCTACCCCGTTATGTGTTTATATCTACTAAATCATTTTTATATCAATCAGAAAAGAAAAAGTAAGAAGTCTCCATTAAGGCTCATACTTTACCCTTAACCGTGATATTTTCACAACTTTTGGTTTGTATCGGGATTATATACATCCTCACCCTGGCACTCTTGTGTCAATTTTCTCTTGTATTCATAATGGATATTTCAATACCTTTCTCTATTTATCAACTTAGTTCTTATTTATCATTATATTTAATGTTTAGAATTTATCATTTTAACTCTGATTGATGTAGGTTGTTTGTACTATTTTTTTGAATTTGTTTTTGAAATCAGCAAGCGAGTTACTCATTTTTAGGTCCGTTTCGAGATTATTCCACATATTAACACCGTTGCTAGATACACTTCTTTGCTTGATGTTTGTTCTTGTTTTGAGTTTTTTGAATAAGTTGGTACCTCTTAATTCATAGTTGCTTTCTCGAATTTCAAAAAACTTCTGAATGTTTTGGCAGAGCAGGTTATTGTGTGCTTTGTACATTAATTGGGTGATTTTAAAGTCAACCAGGTCATAAAATTTCATCGTTTTTAATTTGATAAATAGTGCATTTGTGGGTTCCGTATATTTTGATCTATTAATAATTCGAATTGCTTTTTTTTTGTAGTTTGAGAATAGGGAGTGTGTTTGTTTTGCAGGCATTTCCCCATATTTCCACACAGTAGGTCATGTATGGTAATATTAATGAAGTGTATAATGTGTACAAAGATCTCTTATTTAGCACTTCCTTGGTTTTGTAGAGGATCCCTACGGTCTTGGCTATTTTTCTTTTTACGTTATCGATATGTGGTTTCTAACATAGTTTTGAGTCTATTACTAATCCGAGAAACTTGGTTTCATACGCTCTTTCTATTTCAATTGAGTTTACCATAATTTTAGCTTGGTGTTTGATTGGTCTTGTGCCAAAAACAATTGACTTCGATTTTTTCAGGTTAAGTGACAATTTATTTCTGTCGAACCAGTTTTTTAATTTGTTTAATTCGTTTTCTACGGTTGTCAGGAGCTGTTTCAGATTTATTCCAGAACAGTAGAAAGTTGTATCATCAGCAAATAGGACACATTTAAATAGTTTTGAGACCTCTCAGATATAATTTATATATAAGATGAATAGTTTTGGACCAAGCACTGACCCCTGAGGAACTCCGTGAGTGATTTTCAGTTGATTGGTTTTTTTATTGTTGAGTTGCACGTACTGATATCTGTTTTCTAAATAACTTTTTATCCATTTATAAGCTACACCTCTAATGCCATATCTCTCTAGTTTTTTCAATAATATACTGTGATCTATTGTGTCAAAAGCTTTTTTTAGATCTAGGAAAACCCCAACAGTAAATTCTTTGTTGTCTATATTAGTGGCTATTGCTTCCACAAACTCCATAACTGCCATTGAGGTGGTCCGTTTTTCCCTGAAGCCATATTGATTCTCACTTAACAGCGCATGCTTTTGTATAAAACTATCAAGTCTGCGAGAAAATAGTTTTTCTCATATTTTTGAAAATTGTGGTAGTAGTGATATTGGTCTATAATTTGTGAACAGATGTTTTTCTCCACTTTTATAGATTGGAATTACATTAGCAATTTTCATTTTTGATGGAAAGATACCAGCTCTGAATGACAGGTTGCATATGTGCATGAAAGGTCGCACTACATATTCTATAATCTGCTTGATTATTGTCATATCAATATTAAAGCAATCAGTTGACTTTTTATTTTTAAAAGTTTTTATAATATTTGATACTTCTTGTTTTACTGCAGTAAGGAACATCGTGGAGGAGTTTTTCTCTACGTATCTATCTATTTCAAACAGGTTTGTTGGATCAGGAATTTGTTTTGCTAGGTTACTGCCGATGTTGACAAAATACTCATTAAATTCAGTTGCTATTTCTGCAGTTTTTTCCAAAATAGTATTTTTGCCTTTGATAAAATACTCTGGATAATCCATTTTTTTAGGACTATTTCTGATTACTTGGTTAAGTATTTTCCATATTTCTTCTGTGTTACCTTTATTCTGCTCTAATAGTGCATGATAATGATCTCTTTTACTGGTTCTTATAATATTTAATAGTTTATTTTTATAGGTCTTATATTTTTTTTCTGCTTCTTCAGTTCTGAATTTTAAAAACAATTTATATAAATTGTTTTTCTTTTTACATGCGTTTTCTATGCCTTTCGTTATCCATGGGTTACTTGGGTCTTTATACTTTTTGGAGACTTTAGTTAATGGAAAATGTTTATCATATAAGGAGATTATGGTAGACTGAAATACTTCAAACGCTGTATTTGGGTCTTCGTTTGAGTAGACCTCGGTCCAGTTTTGTTTTTCTAGGTCTTGCTTAAAGGCATCGATGGAACGTTGGGTTCTTAGTCTTATTTCTGTTATACGAGTTGTTGATTTAGCTTTTCTATCGAAATAATTATGAAAAACTGCAAAAACAGGCAGGTGGTCACTTATGTCATTAATGAGAAGTCCACTTTCCATTTTATCTTATTGATAAATATGTTATCTATTAATGTGGCCGTGTCAACTGTTATTCTGCTAGGTTTCAGGATTACTGGGAAAAAGCTGTTGCTGTACATAGTATTTATGAAGTCAGTTGTTTTTTTGTGTCTATTTGGGTTTAATAAGTCAATGTTAAAGTCACCACATATTATTCGTGTTTTCTTATCGTTGTAGTAACTGAGCATATCTGTTAGTTTTTTATTGAATGTGTCAATACATGTTCCTGGTGTCCTATAGATGCAACTTATGATGATATTTAATGCCTTTTTATTGTGTATTTCAATGGTTAGACATTCTATTAGGTTTTCTATTGTGTTTGTCAATCTCTCGATTTTACTGCATTTAAGTGCTTTGTCTACATATATTGCAAACCCCCCCCCCCCCTCCTTTTTTGTTTTCTCTTAGTTGCAAACATTTCATAACCTTCTATTTGCATTTCAGTTTTTTTATCTTCATCAAGCCAAGTTTCTGATATGGCAATTATTTTAAATTTATTGAATGTAGTCAGGTATTCTTTAATTTTTGTGAAGTTTTTATAGAGACTTCTACTGTTTAAGTGTATTACCGAAAGTGCATTTTCCAATTTTATATTAGTGTTGAATTGTTCATCCAGGTAATAGTCAGAGTTTGTTACCCTTTGTTTGTTGTTGAAGAAGTTATTGTCTGTGTCCAAATTGTTCTCGGGATCGAATGGCTTATAGTCAATATCTTCAAAGGGTTGGAAGTTCATGTTTTTGGGATGTGAATTTCCCGCTCCCACACGGTCGTCGATGGCTCCCTCATGGCCGTCGTTGGTTCCCTCGCTGTCGTCGCTCGCTCTCTCGCCGTCATCACTGGGTCCCTCGTGGTCACTGGCTCCCTTGCGGTCGTTGCCGACTCCCTCACGCTCGCCGGCTGGCTGACTCCCGGCTCTCTCACGCGCGCTGGCTGGTTGTCTCCCGGCTGCCTCAGGCTCGCCGTCTCCCGGCTCCCTGGCGGTCACTGGCTCCCCTGCAGTCGTCGCTGGTTTCCTCTCGGTCGTCTCTGGCTCCCTTGCGGTCGTCGTTGGCTCCCTCACGGTGGTCGCAGGCTGGTTGTCTCCAGGCTTCCTCACGGTCGCTGGCTTCCCTGCAGTCGTCGCTGGCTTCCTCGCGGTCATCACTGGCTCCCTCACGGTCGGTCGTCGCTGGCTGCCTCGCGGTCGGTCGGTCTTGAAAAAGTTATTGTGCGGGTCCAAGTTGTTCTCAGGGTCAAACGTCTTGTGGTCAGCAGGGTTGGAAGTCATCAAAGGGTTGGAAGGGTCATCAAAGGAGGTGACATTCCATGTCCCAAGAGCTAGCTTCTGTAGCCGAGGATCGGACCGCCAGGGTCCCCGCCTTTGGCTGCCGCCCAGCTCACATTGCACCCGACCCCTTTGGCACCTCTCATGGGTGGTGAGCCCATGGGAAGGGGGACCCACGTTGCCTCTTCGGGCTGTGCCCGCCCCATGGGTGTAAGCCCGGCCACCAGGCGCCTGCCAACGAGCCCCACCTCCAGGCCTGGCTCCAGAGGGGGGCCCCGGTGACCTGCGTCCGGGCAAGGGAAACCTAGATCCATTTATTTCGATCATCGTTGCGGTCTGCAACATCGCATGGTCAACAGGGAGAGTGCCTCTGGATTGGCAGACCGGGGTGGTAGTCCCTCTTTTTAAGAAGGGGGACCGGAGGGTGTGTTCCAACTACAGAGGGATCACACTCCTCAGCCTCCCTGGTAAGGTCTATTCAGGGGTGCTGGAGAGGAGGGTCCGTCAGGAAGTCGAGCCTCAGATTGAGGAGGAGCAGTGTGGTTTTTGTCCCGGCCGTGGAACAGTGGACCAGTTCTACACCCTTAGCAGGGTCCTTGAGGGTATGTGGGAATTCGCCCAACCAGTCTACATGTGTTTTGTGGACTTGGAGAAGGCGTTTGACCGTGTCCCTCGGGGAGTTCTGTGGGGGGTGCTTCGTGGGTTTAGGGTACCGAACCCCCTTATACGGGCTGTTCAGTCACTATACCACCGATGTCAGAGTTTGGTTCGCATTGCCGGCAGTAAGTCGGAATCGTTTCCAGTGGGGGTAGGATTCCGCCAAGGCTGCCCTTTGTCGCAGATTCTGTTCATAACCTTTATGGACAGAATTTCTAGGCGCAGCACAAGCGTTGAGGGGGTCCGTTTTGGGGGCCTCAGTATTACATCCCTGCTTTTTGCAGATGATGTAGTGCTGTTGGCTCCTTCAAACGGGGCTCTCCAACTCTCACTGGAGCGTTTCGCAGCTGAGTGTGAAGCGGTTGGGATGAAAATCAGCACCTCCAAATCTGAAACCATGTTCCTCAGTCGGAAAAGGGTGGAGTGCCCCCTCCGGGTCGGGGGGGAGATCTTGCCCCAAGTGGAGGAGTTTAAGTATCTTGGGGTCTTGTTCACGAATGAGGGCAGGAGGGAGCGAGAGATCGACAGGCGGATCGGTGCAGCGTCTGCTGTGATGCGGATGTTGTATCGGTCTGTCGTGGTGAAGAAGGAGCTGAGCCAAAGGGCAAAGCTCTCAATTTACCGGTCGATCTACGTCCCAACCCTCACCTACGGTCACGAGCTATGGGTCATGACCGAAAGAACGAGATCCCGGATACAAGCGGCTGAAATGAGTTTTCTCCGCAGGGTGTCCGGGCTCTCCCTTAGAGATAAGGTGAGAAGCTCAGTCATCCGGGAGGGGCTCAGAGTCGAGCCGCTTCTCCTCCACATCGAGAGGTGGCTTGGGCATCTGATTCGGATGCCTCCTGAGCGCCTCCCCGGTGAGGTGTTCCGGTCATGTCCCACCGGGAGGAGACCCCGAGGAAGACCCAGGACACGCTGGAGAGACTATGTCACCCAGCTTGCCTGGGAACGACTCGGGATCCCCCGGGGAGAGCTGGAAGAAGTAGCTTGGGAGAGGGAAGTCTGGGCTTCCCTGCTAAAGCTGTTGCCCCCGCGACCCGGCCCCGGATAAGCGGTAGATAATGGATGGATGGATGGGTCATCAAAGGATTCGAAGTCCATGTTTTTTGGTATGTGAATTTCCTGCTTCAGTAGGGTCAGAGTTTTTATTGTCGGGTGGTGAAAAATTCTCAGTATGCTGCTTGATGGTGTTGAACTCAAGCCTGTTGTGTTGGAGTACTGGTGCGGGGGTGGACAATAAGTTTGTTATGTCTTAAGTAGGCAGTTTCCCCTCTGTCATGTGCAGCTTTTAATTTTGGGAGGAGCTCTTTTTTCCCCTCTGTCACGTGCAGCTTTTAATTTTGGGAGGAGCTCTTTTCTTTTTTGTCGTACGGCATCTGTAAAGTCTTCGTTAATGTAGATGTTGGAGCCTTTTAAGTATTTTGCTTTTTGTAGGATCCTTGATCTGTCCTTGTATCTTTCACCTTGTATATTTCACCACAACTGGCCTTGGTCGAGGTCTTCCAGGGTCTTGTCTTCCTGTGCGGTGAGCTCTCTCCACCTCAATTTGCCCCTGTATCGGCAGTTTCTCCTTAAGGATTTTTTAAACTTTTTCCTCTGTTTCAGTCCACGTTTCTCCTGGTTTTTCCTCAATTCCATCAATTACTAAGTTGTTTCTTCTTGACTGTCCTTCCAAGTAGTCCACCTTGTCCGTTAATACAAGCATGCCGTCACATACTTTGTAGAATTCCGTTTGCATGTCTTTGGAATGGCCAGTTTGACAGATTAGATTTTTTTTAATGTCGTCTACCTCTTTTTGGGTAAAGTTGATGCTGGTTTTTATTTCTTGGACTTCCTTGGTAAAAGTGTCAAGTCGTGAGTTTGTTGAGTCTATTATCATCTTGACAAATCCTTTGAAATTTTCCTGTTGTTGTTGCAAGAGCGCCGTAAAAAGTTCTTTTTGTTGCTGGAGTAATTCATTTACTTGAGTGAGGGTCAGGGAATCCTCTTCCTGGTTTGAGTCTTGCTTCTGTTTGGGTGGCATTTTGTCGGGTCTCTTTGCTAGCCGGTTGTATGCTAGTTTGTGACGTGTCCAGTAGGCTTGCTGCTGGGTGTTTCTAACGTGGCAAGTGGGTTTACCGGCTCCCTCACGCTCGCTGGCGTTTGGTTAGTTGGTCTCTGGTCGTGGGTTCCAGCTGCGTAGCGACTTTTCGCAATTAGCTTCCGTGCTAACGATCTAGCGTTTCGTCCAGCCCCCTCTTCACGTCGCCAATTTCTACACACGCGCTGCCACGGTGTTTCGCTCTGTTCTTTACTTTCAAATGTGGGAAAGCTTCACACGAGAGAAATGTTGACTTTACTGTTGCTGCTCCTTCTTTCTGCTCGGCAATGCGTAGCAACTCACGTGACGTGACGTCATTCAAGTTCCGTATTCCAAAAAAAAAAAAGAAATCTAATTTTATGTCTTTGATTGAAGCCTGAAATGTGGCAAAATATTCAAGGGGCCTGAATCCTCTTACACACGACTGTTAGTCTGAGAAAAGAGCAGAGCTTTTGATGATGACCTTTGAGGTGCAAGTGATGAGAGCCAAGGTGAATTTGAAAAGGATGGGTTTGACAAACGGCTGAATATGAGACAAGTTCAACATTGTATTGTATTATTTTCACCTATTTCAATTAGATTTGATACACAACTTAGAACATAACACAAAGTAGTTGAACCCATCCATTTTTCATTGTTACAAATGTTTTGTAAACTGAGATGGATGGTTGACTTGTTGCCAAGGTTTGTCTGATTACCTTTAGTAGATAATGACAATTATTTTAATAAGAATGCTAAATCACCCATGAACAATAATAATTATACTTGCTGTTTAAATCAAACAATACATTAAATAAATTTCAAAATTGAAATGAGAATTTAATTAAGTTATTTAAAATAATGATTCCCCCTATTTATCTAACATGTTAATAACCAAAATAGTAACTGAGTCATCATTTGTCAATTTGAAGCGATTCCCTGCTTTTGAATAATGAAGGAATAGAAAGTAAAAGTTTAGAATCTCATAATTCATCGATCCGTTTTCTGATCCACTTTATCCTCACAAGGGACATGCTGGAGCCTATCCCAGCTGTCTTCAGGCAGTAGATGGAAACACCCTGACCTCATTTTAGCCAATCGGAGGGCACACCGACGAAAAACCATCCGCGCTCACACTCACATCTAGGGACAATTTAAAGTGTTCAATCAGCCTGCTATGCATGTTTTTGGAATGTGGGCGGAAACTGGAGTACCCGGAGAAAACCCACAAAGGCATTAGGAGAACATGCAAACTCCACACAGGAAGGCCGTAATCGAACACTTCACCTCTACACTGTGAGGCCGACTTGCTAACCAGTCGACCACTGTGCCGCCTTGGATATCATTATAATCGTTTAATTTTAAACAAAGCAACAGCTTAATCATTAATAAAAATCCGTAATAAGCCCGACAATTTTAAATTACATCACGTACAGCCAATCACACTCATGGATGATCAGTATTCACAGTTCAACCTCGATCAGAACACCCCTGTCATTTATTCAACCATCTTGGGGCAAGGATTATCGCAAGCAATATCTCCTGCAGGTTCAGGAGTCAGCTGGGGATGGGCCTAAGAAAGGATGGAAAATTGGTAACCACAAGGAAGACTTGCAACGCATGCCAGCATGCAAAGCAGAGATTGGAAATTGAGCTATTGTAATTACATGCTGTGGAGTAGATGTGGTACCCATTAACCAAAATTGTTGAATCAACAAAAAATGCTAAGGTTTTTTGTTTCTTTTTACCAAGACGGTATCCGATTTTTTTTTTTTGAAACTCTTCTCCATTCTGTTGCTTTTCATTGATGATGGGTAGGGTTGTCATGATCCCAACATTTTAACTTTGATACGTATCTCCATAAAATACCTCAGCACTGGTACTGAGAGAGAGGGAGGGATATATAATATATATATATATATATATATATATATATATATATATATAAATAATATGCCTGTATATATAAAAGGTCACACCCTTTTTGGGGGCAGTTATTTGACCTTATTTGTTGATGTGTAGTCGTCTCATTTCACATTCCATAGTTTTGTATGATATAAAGATTGACAGTGACTGAAGCTATATTTACAAAATATTTTACTGTAGCAACAACTTTTTTACAGCAAGCAGCAGTTGATAAGACAGGTCAGTTATTTTATCGAACCTAAAAAGAAGACAAAAAAGGAAACGGTGCCATCGTCAAAATTCAAATCCTCAGTAAAAAGCAGTGAAATTCTAGCTGGTAACTGAACAATTAAAAATTTTGTATTTGTGTTCACCAAAAAGTATAAAAATAATAATTAAAATTCATTCAATAACTAAAAATAATTTTGAACATTTTTAAGCACTCGAGAACACTTGAACGTGAAAAAAATACACACAACTGATACTTTCATTTTTATACAGAACTTCAGGACCTCACTGAATTATGAGGCGAAACTTCAATGACTGGCCTATTTTGTAATTTTTTTTCATATATTTTACACACCGCATTTTAAGACACCTTCTACAATGCATCCACTAGATGCCAACAGAACACTACACCCTAATTTCTATAATGACAATCTGATGTCAGTAAAACTTATTTAATAAAGCAGCGCCACATTTCCCTTAACCAACAGCACGTTATATATAACATTGACTCGTTAACGTTAAACTCTCTTGCCGCTGCTCTATTTACGTATTTTTAAGTTTGAACTCTGCGTTGTTAGCATGTCTCTCTAGCAAGGAGCTATTTTGGCCTTGACATATTACCGTAATAACCATACACAAGGTGCATCAGATTTTAAGGCGTGCTGTGAGCTTTTAAGAAAATGGAAGGCTTTTAGGTGCACCTTTTTAGTACGGAAAATACGGTAGGACATGCAAGTACATGCACACATAAATTTTAGTGACAATAGAACTGCTGTGATTGATGGGGTTGGCCCAGTAAAAATGGGTGGGATTCACTGAGTTAAGCGATTGACAACCCGTCGAATGTGTTGGTGTTTGAAGAGTTTTTGTTCCTTTTCCAGTCTGGGTAGATGAGATGAGTGGCATCACCATTTGATGTGCAGGGTTAATTTTTGCTTAGTCGTTCTGCTACTGATGGAGGTGCTCTAACATTAACGTTTGCTGGGGTTAAATTGGCCTGTTGGATAATGGCATCTGTGCCTGTTTACCTCATTTATTGCCCCTCATATCTGTCTGGTGTATTTGATCAGCACATTAGCATCCAGGTTTTGGTCGACATCCTCACCCTCTGTCAATGAGTACATTTTGGTTCAAGGCAGTTGCCATCCTCACCAATGTTCACCACTTTGTGAGCAACCGTGTGAGCAAATATTCCAACAGTTTAGGAATGTTTCTCAACATTCAGTTGGCAGGAATGTAGGGTTTTAATCATCACCTGGTCCGTAGTTTCATCCAATAATTCTGAAAAACTGGACGTAACCATCAGGGCCGAAAACTAACATTGCCTGTTGACCTTAGACCCCATTAGGCGACTTGTGTTAAGGATATCGATTCATGGGTTCGGGATCACTTCAGAAAACTGTCAGTTGAAACAGTTTGTCGCTACATCTACAAATCCATATAAAATCTCTCCCATGCAAAGTGAAAGCCACATGATAAACGTCCAGTAATGCCACCCGCTTCTCCGGGCCCGCGCTCGTTTAAAATGAACATGGAAAAGTGTACACTGGTCTGACGAGTCCACATTTCATTTTTGCGGGCAGAAATCATGGGAGTTAAAAAGTCGACATCTGTGATGGTATGGGGCTGTGTTAGTGGTACCCATGCCATTGGTAACTTTCACCATCAGTTATAAAAGATTTTAGAACAACATTTGATGCGTTTCAAGCAACTTCTTTTTCAGGAACGTACCTGCTTATTTCAGCAAAACGATGACCGGCAACATTCACGTCTTTGAACAGCTTGGCTTTGCATTGAAAGAGTGAGAGTACTCGAGCCGCTTGCCAGCAGTTCAGAATCCTGTCTCACATTGAAAAAAGGTTGCATATTATGACATGCATAATCTGACAACAGAGACACCTCGGACTGTTGAGCAACTCAAAATGTAGCGCAGACAAAATTGGGTAAAAACGTGACCAAGAAAGCTTCAAAAATGCTTTCATTAGTTCTCTAACGCTTATTGAATGTTGAAAGATGATAAAACACAGTGGTATCCCTGTCCCTTTGGAAAAACAATTCAAATGGAGTAAATATTTGCAAAAAGAAACAAGTATATCTGTTTCCAGGTGACGTACCTTGCATTGCAGTGTATTCAATTTAATGTCTGTTGAAAAAGGATTTGAAAATAATTGTCTTCTGTGTTCATGTTTTGAACACCATCCCAACTAGATTGAAATTGAGGCTTGTGCAAACAAACAGTACAGACCAAAATCGGGTTGGAACTGCGATGCCCTTGCAGGTCCATGTTCTCGCTTAATAAGTGGATTCCTGACATGGCTCATACATCGCTCCCAATGCCGTTGGCGCAATGAGTGAAGCAGAGAAAGCTCCACTCACTCAAGTGACACTCCATAAATCCTGTGGCAGGGCATTGCTTCGAATGGAACAGCAGCTTGTTAAGTTTTTCACTCACTACAATGAGGAGGAGAGTATCACAGGGAAGACGGTGGAAAAGTCAGTGTAGTGGAAGTAATAATTTGGATTGATGAGAATTTAATCCACCTTTAAGTCAATTCAGCATTAGAACGAAGCGGAAAGCATTTTTCAACCGATGTAAATTGGACAGGCGAAGTTATAGATGCATGCTGTGCCAGCAGGAAGGCAGGCATTTGGGTTTAGGATAGTGTGCCGTTTTCCCCAAATGGTTCTGCGATGACTCACCACTATCTTAGCTTGTGAGCTCATTTATTGGATACTGCCACTGCCAGTATCTCCTCTATTGCCTCGGTTGGCTTCTTCATTTCAAGACTCCATTATTGGAATAAATACCCTTTCAAATGTTAATCTGTTGTTTCGGGCTATTCCCGTTTGTCTTCATGGCTGTTGTAATTCACCAAATTGGCCGTTTTGAGATAGATACTATACATTGTTGTGCAAATAAACTCGGAACACACACAATCCATCACAGTCACATTCTCTGAGACAAACACTGAGCTAAATCTTGTTTATGTTCTACCCTTTAGGCAGCAAGAAAACGCAAGATCTCTATTTTGAAGGCCCAGGGAAAGAGCCCCGAAGCCATCCGGGAGCTCAATGAGTATTTAGAGCAGTAAGTCCCCTTAACCCATCACAACCACTTTTAGTATACATATTTGCATATCTGTCTGTCTATCGGTCTATATGTTGAGTTTTTACAAATGCAGTTGGTGGGTGGATGTGCGGTTGGAAAGATTTATGCATTTTTAACACCTATGTACTTTTAAACCAGGGGTGTCAAACTAATTTTTGTCACGGGCCATGTTGTTATGCTTTCTCTCTGAGGGCCGTGATGACTGTGAATCTGTGAGGGCCATTATGACTGTGAACCAATATAAATGTACGATTCCATTTTATGATCACATATACAGAACAAATTGATGGCTAACTCGTTTTGAAATCAGACGCTATAAAATTCTTCAGCTATTGATTTAACACGGACCGAATCTGGCCCCCGGACCTTGAGTTTGACACCAGTGCACTGGTCCGCGGACCAGTGGTCGGGTACCTCCTAATGTTGGTTCGCAAGTTGAAATAGACAGAATTTGCCGATAAATGAAAGAAGCAGTACGAGGAACAAATTGACATACAGTGAAACAAACATGCAGCTAATTAATGGGCGACAGCCATGACTTCCTAGGATGAAGCTATTTTGACAAGAGAAGCTCCTCCCCTAGCGACTTTCCCAGAACGATGTGGAAGAGGAAGCTGTTGTGCATTGAAATGTGATCAAAAACAAGGCAATCCAAGAAACCTGTTCAATAGTTTGAACAAGTAGGCCCCGAGTGATCAAGTGGAAAGCATGAAAATTCGAGCAGAATTTGCACAGCCTGCCCACGTAAACATCAGAAATTTGTCGCTAATAACTAGCCAGTAGCCACCGGAGGAAAGTAGCAGTCAATACTGTCATCTTTTGATCGGTCACGTTTGCAATTAGCAATGCTTCTAACGCCGTATGTTGAATCATAACTTAATTATTATGTTTGCATTATAAGGTGGATTTTATTATTTAGGATTGGTTCATTTCCTTATAGTTATTTAATTATTTTATTTGTGTTCTACATTCTTTTTACAGGAGTATATGTGTAATGTTAATAAAATTGTTAAATTTACTCTATAATTATGTTTGTTGTCAGTACCAGCTCTTTAAAATTGGGAATTTAAAAGCAATGGAAAATAGTGGTTACCCGTCTGCGAACGGCATGTACTTTTTGTGTCACAGGTTTGTTGGTGATCAAGAAGCATGGCACGAGTTGTCAGAACTCTATATAAATGAACATGAGTAAGTACATTTGTATTATGCTGCAAAAGGGAATTTTTGATATGCATCAATACTTGTAATTCTATTGAAAAGCCAAAACAAACTTTCATCACAACCCCATCTGCTTGTTGTGAGGGGCACTGCCCAACTTTACCGTAATGCAAGTAAGAAGATCATATTTCTTCCCCCTCTCTCACCCATATGCGACAAGTATCAGATTTTTTTTCTTCATGCAGTGTGAGCAGTACAATTCAGATTTTGTATTCCAAATCTGATGTGGCCACTTATGTATGTGGCTATAAATCTAATATAGAGGCAACACGTCTGCATTATGAACACATCCAACCCATACGTCATCAAAAGTCCATGATGCGCTCAGCGGGGGTGGCATGTGATGGGGTGCTTGTGAGGGAAACAACTGTGAAAAAGCATTGTTTTGTGGAACAGTGTTGACTTTACATTTGACTTTTATTTCATCCCACTTGGAACATGAAGCATCAAGTTGACATTTGTGGCGATAGTAGTCTGGTCATCTTTGCTAGACGTCTCCGTGACGTGACCTGTTGAGATGAGGTAGGAAAACAAAGATTTTCCTAAAGTATTTCTCCCTCCTCCCACGTCGCTCCTCTGTCGATATAAGACGAAAATAAAAAAAGAGCCAGACACACTGGACCATATTTACGTCCATAAACACTGCTGTATGATGTCGGCTTTTGTGCATGTCGCTCGACTTGTGCTTTGTGCACGTGCATGTCCCATCACAAACTTGTTGTTTTCATCAGAAGTAGCATTTGTTCCTGAAATGTGAAAAAGTACATACAAACATCAAATTGGAAAAAAAAAAGAAAACCGAATTGAACATAAAGGCCTGCAGCGTGAACTTAGCTTCAGTAAAACTTGATGCGTACAAGTATGGCACTATTACATTCAACTGCAATACTTTTGAGACCCTTCGTTTTACTTTATCCTCCTCTTAGTCAAGAGCAACTCTGTTTATTTATTTATAAACCTTTGTGGTGTGGAGGTGGGTTTCGATTTAACGTGCACGTTTGGGGTGGGGATGCGTGCATTGCATGCACACTGACGCAAACCCTAAATGTGGTATGAATGGAACTGTGTCCGCATTTGCCACCTCCATACAGTCCAACGCAGTCTGCAGACATGCAATGCGGAAAGTATGAATTAATTGGCCTTTAAGGTGTAGCAAATGCGGTAACTGTCATACACTGGCTGGCATCCATCTGCTATAATTGTAAACCTGCCTTCGAAATTGCAGAGGTATGTACAACTTTAAAAAAATAAATAGCTATTTCAGCTGACAGCAAGTGAGCATTGACAAGCTTGACTCAACTGGAAGCTGACATGCCAAAACCGGACTGAACCGCTACAGTCTATTCCTGCCTGCACGCTGAATTCTCGTGGTATTTGTGAGTTCACGAAAACACAATTACAATCTTGTCCCGAACCCACTGAATTTTCTCAGAACAGAACCACTGGTGGGGCGGACTAATCAATAAGAAACTGTGCCCAAAACCTTTCTCGGTTGACAATAGGCTCCATGTAAAAATCAAATGTCATGGTATTTAAAACGCCCTATATCCCCATGTTTAAATTGCAAAAAATGACAACTACTGCGCAATGCCATGGTGCTATCTGTGCAAATCATCAATAAAAGGACTCAGCTGGGCACACCAAAGCCCATGCAGGTGCCAACATTTTCATTCATTGCCAGGATAGGTAAAAACAAGTCTTGTCGGCGTGCACAATTTGCCGCATCGCCCAACAGTGCATAGTATTGTACCGAATGTACCGCCTTTCCCAAGCAGATCACATTGGAACAGTCCCAGATTGATGCTCTGGAGAACTCCCTTGCGTGATTCACATTTCAATCTGGCTCTTGCTAGCTTACTACAGTCGTTCGTCTGTGACGTCACTTAACTTGGAATCCTGGAATACAGCATGGCTCCCCATCTGAGTCCTTTCTTTTGCATTGGAAAGAAGCTAATGCACATGTCAAACATTTGACCAAGAGGCATTGGGCATGATGTGTGAGGATAAGCAGATTAGAAAATGGATGGATGGATGTTACTTAGAAAGCATTATTTTGATATTTTAGGTATCACAAATGCAAAAAGTCAAAGGTCAGCTTTATTGTCAAATATGCTCTACGTGCAACATACAGCACAAATGAAATGTATTTCCTCTCAAACAAAGTTCAAACATGTAGTGAAAGACACTGAAATGCAGGGAGAGAGAGAGGAGCCGCTGCGGGTACCCACATCACCATAATATTTATTTATTTTGCGCTTTCACCACGGCTTCAGCTGTAACAAAGCACTTTTACAGAAGAGTTATCATAAAATAACAAAATAATACAACTCAAGACGCAGACAGTTGTGCAATCTTAACCACTTTTCCTGCATACACTTTGTTGTTTGAAACCGTTATAGATGAAAGAGTAGAGAATCAAAGTGTCCTTTGACCAGTGGATCAGAGACATCATGCTGAAAATGTGCACACGTCTGCTACAAGCTAAGTTTGAAAGCAAACAAGAAGCTGCTGTGTCCATTGACGAAAAAGAGATTGGCTCACATCTTCTGTCCCATGTTAATCCGCTTCAATTTCAAGCGGCGACACCCAGTTCCACATATGCATCTGTGCTCTGCGCTGACGCTCCTTTCTTCTCATCGTCGGCTCCACAAGCCAGGCATCCATCCATCCACCCGCAGACTGTCCAACAGCACCAACATTTCCGCTGAACAAAATTGGGCTGTGAAAAATGCTGCCCATTACAGGCGCCCGAGGGGCTTCCCAGCAGCAACAGTCAAATAGCGCCGACATTCTTCCCTATCAAATCAGTGCTGGAACACGCTTGCTGCCGAGAAGGCGCAACCAGAAAGCGCAGATTCATCATTGTGAAAGTTCTGCTTGAAATGCATCTTTTCACAAAAAGCTCTTTTTCTCAGAATTTTTATTGAACAACAAGCTTACCAATGTTCAAATGCTATTTACTAAAGAATGGTAACAGGTAGAAATGTACTTATTTTCCTGATGAAAGAAGGGGATTAAAGCTTTCTTTCGATAGGTTCCATACTTACCGTATTTTCACGGCCATTCGGCGTACCGTATGGTTGGGCGCAGTCTCATTAATGGGTGCTATTTCTTTATTTTACACCTAGACAAACCGCACTGTATTATTGGGCGCAGTTTTAAAGTGGTAAAACATACGCCAGCTTAAACATACGGCATGCATGCACGCACGCTAAAAACACGTTAGCTTGAAGCACACTGTAGCATGCCAAGACATACAGATACAAGCTAAAAAACATGTTTTTAAAAAGGCAACGGAAGGAAAACTTAGTTCCGTTGTATTTTATTTAGCCATCGTACAATGTACTCACATTTTTCGATCAATCATCACCCAGAAATCCATCAAAGTCCTCATCCTCTGTATCAGAATTGAACAATTGTGCAAGTACCGGTAATCCATCAAAAACGCTGTGTTCCCTCTCGTTGCCAGAGTCACTCTCATTGCCATGTGGCTCCACAGAAATGATGCGGGCTTTGCCAAAAACTCGAACAACAGCGCAAGCAGACATGTTCGTCCAAGCAGCCACAATCCATTCGCAAATTGTGGCGTAACTCGCCCAGCGCTGCCTCTCACTCTTTGTAAAGTTGTTTGCCATTGATCATT